>NC_068939.1:179250857-179568878 GCF_016801865.2 Culex pipiens pallens
GCTGGAATGACCCATTAGGGTGTAATATCAAAATCGATTATCCAGCACAGCAATTTTTCAGTTCCTTTTGGGGTCCTAAACAACTCCCTGAAGTTTGGGAACGATTGGTTTAGTCCTCGCTTTGCGCAAAGCGATTCAATTTTCTATATAAATTTGTATGGGAAAAACCATTTTTTTGGATTTTGTTATTTATAAAATCCACGTTTCACGCTGTACTAAAACCGGATTCATATTCGGATTCTCTGGAAGGTGCTCTACAACTATCCCGAAGAGAGTATGGTGCTAGCTTGTCCCTGAAAGAAGCGTCCTCAAAACTCGTCTAAAACGTGATTTTCGATTAAAAACACTTCGGGATAGTTGTAGAGCACCTTCCAGAGCATCCGAATATGAATCCGGTTTTAGTACAGCGTGAAACGTGGATTTTATAAATAACAAAATCCAAAAAAATGGTTTTTCCCATACAATTTTATATGGAAAATTGAATCGCTTTGCGCAAAGCGAGGACTAAACCAATCGTTCCCAAACTTCAGGGAGTTGTTTAGGACCCCAAAAGGAACTGAAAAATTGCTGTGATCGCTATATTTGGACAACTTAATTTTTTTCCATACAACCATATTACACCCTAATGACATTGACGATTTTCCATACATCGATCATTTTGCGGTTTTTTGTTTCACGGCCAAAAGCCTCGGTGGCTAGGACCGAGGGCAAATAATTTTTATAACGCTTTGAAGTATACGGTTTAAAGCCTTTTATTTGACAATGTGAAATACGTGCTCAAACAGTTCCGGTTGTTAAAGGCTTGTCATCGAGATTATGTAACATTTTTTGCCTGCCAATACATTAAAAGAATCGTAGATATTATTTCAAAGGAAGCGCACGATACTTCATGAATCTTCACCTTAAACGATAATTTTGTAAATATATGCAAAAACCTAAAATTTGAAAAAAAAATAAAAAATTCTAGGTAACATATTTTCTAGGTCACGAATATCTGAAAAGGATCCTCTGAGCGATACATTGATTAGCAATAATAATCTCTTCAAACCATGGCGTGTGTAGTTCTTCATTCACAATGAATATAAATTTAACATTGCCAACCACTTAATTGATACTTCCGTAAACCGTAAACCAAACTGAGTGTGATTGAGCGGAACCCACTTTAACCGTACACGTAATGTGATCATCATCATATATAATCCGTCAACAGGACGCTTAATCCGTACGTGCACGAGCAAAGGTGAGTATCGATGAAATGTGACCTTTCCAGGACCACAGTGACAACACGAGAATGGAGAGGTATTATTTTTCCCCTCAACGAGATTATGTTGCATATAACAAAGTAAAATGTCATAAGGTGTAAAGAGGCTTCAACAGATAAATTTTATTTCATTTTCATCTAGAATGAGTTTGTTTTATTACAATAATTTTGAAAATTTCCATCAAGTGATAGAAACGTTTATTGTACTACTGCCACAAAATTTAGCAAACTTGTTTTCCTTATCGAGTATGGATTAGCCATACTCGACCATGACCTTAAGAACCGGTGCCATAAACGAAATAAAGCCCTCAACTCATGCTGGATGTCATCCTGTCATCTACAGTCGACTCTCTCCAGGGCTAATCGTCAACATTATATGGAGAGATTGTGCCCAGAATTTTCAATAATTAAAATTGTTGATTCTACCGTCAAAACGGCATTTTAAAGTTTCATACGCCCTTTTCATATGTTTGGCTAGATTTTTGAAACTTCTTATTATTTTTCTTTTAAAGGCCAACCAAAATTACCTTTTATTTGCGTATAAGACAATTGATATCGGTTAATATGGCGAGGATTTATGATTTTTCGAAAAAAAATCGACGAAAATGACCATTTTTCAGACCAAGTGTCCCGTCAAGTATTTTCTATCACGAAATAATGAGTTTTACGAAGCATTTTATCTTGTTTACCAGTTCACCTGCAAGAGGATTACAAATAAGGCTGATAAAATGTTAACCGGGGTGATTACGGACATATAGGGCGAATAGGGACCCACGGGACAATTATGCGTTGAAACACAGAAATCGATCGAAAAATTTCAATCGCGTTTTGCTCAGTTGCCCTTTTTTGAACAAGGGACAATTATGCGTAGAACGGCAGTATATATCTTGAAAAAAAAAAAATCTAGAGACTAGAGACTCTACACAAAAAAATAAGTAGTCAGCATAAAAACGACCCAAATTGAAAGCAAACCCCCAAATGTTCGTAATAACGTGGAACAAACACCCCCTCTTAACAGCAAAAAACGCCGATGTTGAGCCGTTGAATCCGCAGTTTACAGTGGGAGGAACAATAAAGTAGCAGCAAATAAATATATGTAAATTCTCCACTTTTATTTCCAATTTCCTCCCATACGTACCCATCTACCTACGGCAACAACTGAACACGTGGAGCTGCTGTTTGCTGTTCGTGTTTTTTGTAGGTTCTTGTTTGCAAACATAAAAGAGTGAGACCACTGAGGTGTTCTGGAGGGGAAAACGACAGAATGTTGTCCGTTGAGTTTAATTTTTTCAATACCCTTTAAAATGCTGAATCGGGAGTAGAAGTTGTATACATGTTGGAAAAAAAATAAACGAAAAAAATATGTATGACTGATTTGAGAAAAAAAAGAATTTGCGAGTAAAAGTCGAATTTAAATATATTTTACGTGGATCCTCAACATAAAACGAGAAGACAATAAGAAGCCAACATTTCTCGCTGGAAAATTGAAGGTTGGTGTTTTGTGAGCGAGTGTGTGGTTGCTTGCCAAAGCGAACCATATACGACAAGTGGAACGGGAGCGCATGTCGAATGGATGTTCCGGAGTATCCTTCTGGCCAATTCGGCGTAACACAGCAGCTGAAACCGAGCGTAATATTTGCATGTTGCTTGTATGGTTGAAATTACTCGGAAATTTAAACAGACAATATGCACACGAATCGACGATTTCTCATCTGAATGAAAATTTTGTTATGAATTTTTGACACTGATTTGCCAGACAAAAATACAATCCGGACTTGTGCACTAGAGAGAGTGATTTTTAAACTTGAACTTGAATGTAGAACATACATTTAGATATATTTTTTTATCAATTAAAAAAACACTTCAAAGAAAAAAAACTATCGGGCGCAGCTTGAAATATTCATTGTTTTCATAAAATTTTGCTTCAGGTTTAGATTAACCGGTAAAAATTCCACAAAGAAAATCATACCTTGGCTTTTTGAGACACAAGCTTATAACTTTGTGTTATAAGTATGCCAAGCTTGTAAATTCTGAGATATTTTGAAAATTTACCCTTTGTTCTAAACAAATCTCAAAAATCTTGAAGCAGTGTGGAAAATCTCTGAGAGATTTTTTCTACAAGCTATAAGGGTAATTCTCTACCAACTCACACGAAATCGGGAAAAGTTGCCCCGACCCCTCTTCGATTTGCGTGAAACTTTGTCCTAAGGGGTAACTTTTGTCCCTGATCACGAAACCGAGGTCCGTTTTTTTATATCTCGTGACGGAGGGGCGGTACGACCCCTTCCATTTTTGAACATGCGAAAAAAGAGGTGTTTTTCAATAATTTGCAGCCTGAAGCGGTGATGAGATAGAAATTTGGTGTCAAAGGGACTTTTATGTAAAATTAGACGCACGATTTGTTGGCGTACTCAGAATTCTGAAAAAACGTATTTTTCATCGAAAAAAAACACTAAAAAAGTTTCAAAAATTCTTCCATTTTCCGTTACTCGACTGTAAAAAATTTTGGAACGTGTCATTTTATGGGAAATTTAATGTACTTTTGAAATCTACATTGACCCTGAAGGGTCATTTTTTCATTTAAAACAAAATTTTTCATTTTAAAATTTCGTGTTTTTTCTAACTTTGCAGGGTTATTTTTTAGAGTGTAATAATGTTCTACAATGTTGTAGAGCAGACAATTACAAAATTTTTGATGTATAAACATAAGGGGTTTGCTTTTAAACATCACGAGTTATCGCCATTTTACGAAAAAAAGTTTTGAAAAAGTTAGGGTAGAGTAGTCATCAATGAGACACGGGGAACAATGATAAAATGGCTCTCACAAGTCGTAGTTTCAACCAATCAGGCTCATATTTGGGGGAAAGGTGTGTCTACTGGATACACGTCTGCCATTATAGTGGCTTTGGTTATGGACGCTCCCTTGAAAAGTTATTCATAAATGTTTGATTCTGGGGTGTAAAAGTAAATTATGGACAAAAATTACTTTTTCGCTCGTAGGCTGCCATTAACACCAAAACTAATATTTCTTCAAATTTCTTTCGACGTTCCATAGGGATTGAGTTGGGCTACAATGTCCTTTCATTAGGTTTGGCCAAAATTTAGAATATACCCAGAATCCAGGACTGTCTCATTGTTCCCCACTCATTTCAGCCCATGGGTAACAATGAGACACTTTGATTTTTCTTCATCAAACTTTTCAAAATCTATGGAAATCTTTCAAAACATGAATTAAAAGTGATTTTTGGCATATTTATAGAGATTAAACTTCATTTAACCAAAAATACAAAGTTATTTGGTATAAATATATGGATTTTACAAAATTTAAATACTTTTTAGTGTAACTTTTGTTAATAAAAGTTTCATGTTGGCAAAATTGCTCTAAAATGTTCAAGGCAAGTCACCTGCAATGGAACAATACAAAAACATGATGTTTTGCTAGAAAAATGTTGATTTTCGCAGAGTGTCTCATTGTTCCCCAGCTGTCTCATTGTTCCTGCCAAGTGCGTCTACAATGAGACAGTTGAATAACTCTGGCTGAAGACGGCAGATCGATCTCATATTTTGGTCAATGTTAGAACACATTAAAAGAAAGATAATGCAACTAAAAGCTCATTAAAAAATGCTGATGAAAAAATTAGAAAAATCGTTGAAAGTTGAAAACCAAAAGTGTCTCATTGATGACTACCCTACCCTACTTTTTGCGTTTCTCTTTGTTTCGTCGTCCGTGTCTGTCGCGGGTGACCATGAACGGCCATGATCGATGACGACCAACTTTTTCAAAACTTTTGACAAAGAACTTTGTCCTAAGGGCACTGTCTACGGGTGTCAATCCAAAATTTCGCGAAGCGAAAGTGTAACGATTTTCTGTCGTTTTTCAAATGCTTATATCTTCCCCCTCATTCAAACAATTTTTATGTTTTACCCACCAAACGAAAGGGGAAGTCTTAAAGTACAAGTTGACTACCTCACAAAGTTGATAAAACTTTGTTAAAGTATTCAAAAGTTAAGATGAAAATAAAAAATGAATGCAGGAAAAATCCCGGCTGCTGATTGGCTGAGAGCACTTCACAAATTTTGCCTTGCCTTCTGCTTTCGTGGAACTGTCACGTGAGAATGTTGCACCACTGTTGCCACATTTCATGCAAACTATTTAAGCCTCAGAAAATTTCAGTGCCTTCCGTGGTTTCATCAAAGACGGATCCACGGTGGTAATTTTATTGCTCACACACACACACGCACACATTGAAAGACACAGTTTGTGCACTATATTGGGAGGAATTCTGTTCTAATGAAGATTGTTAGGACGGTCAACGGACAACCAGAATGATTTGGAGTAATGGGGATGGGACCAATCTGGTAGGATATTGTCCACACCCGGAATGGCCAGTGCCCTGGAAAAGGTTCTACCGGGGGACATTAATCGAACCATACGACTTGGGGCAATATGGGTATCAAAATTCATGGTTTTTGAAACTGCTAATGAATATGGCCATTTTAACCGGATTTACCACACCCGGAGTCCCCAGTGCCCTCGGGAAGATTCTACCGGGGAGACATTAATCGAACCATACGACTTGGGGCAATATGGGTATCAAAATTCATGGTTTTTGAAACTGGTAATGAAAATGGCCATTTTAACCGGATTTACCACACCCGGAGTCCCCAGTGCCCTCGGGAAGATTCTACCGGGGAGACATTAATCGAACCATACGACTTGGGGCAATATGGGTATCAAAATTCATGGTTTTTGAAACTGCTAATGAATATGGCCATTTTAACCGGATTTACCACACCCGGAGTCCCCAGTGCCCTCGGGAAGATTCTACCGGGGAGACATTAATCGAACCATACGACTTGGGGCAATATGGGTATCAAAATTCATGGTTTTTGAAACTGCTAATGAATATGGCCATTTTAACCGGATTTACCACACCCGGAGTGGCCAGTGCCCTCGGGAAGGTTTTACCGGACCGGATTGACCACACCCGGAGTGGCCAGTGCCCTCGGAAAGGTTCTACCGGGGGGACATTAATCGAACCATACGACTTGGGGCAATATGGGTATCAAAATTCATGGTTTTTGAAACTGGTAATGAAAATGGCCATTTTAACCGGATTTACCACACCCGGAGTGGCCAGTGCCCTCGGGAAGATTCTACCGGGGAGACATTAATCGAACCATACGACTTGGGGCAATATGGGTATCAAAATTCATGGTTTTTGAAACTGTTATTGAAAATGGCCATTTTAACCGGATTTACCACACCCGGAGCGGCCAGTGCCCTCGGGAAGGTTCTACCGGACCGGATTGGCCACACCCGGAGTGGCCAATGCCCTCGGGAAGGTTCTACCGGGGGGACATTAATCGAACCATACGACTTGGGGCAATATGGGTATTAGGGTGGTCCAAATCCGGACTTTTTTGGGGCTACCCCCTGAAATCAAAGATTGACCCATCACTAGGCTAAATTCCAAATTTGAGCTCATTCTGACCACGGGAACCCCTCCCTCCAATCGCTTAAAGTTTGTATGGGAAAAATCGTCAAAATGTATGGAGAAAAGCAACTGTTTTACTTTTTTACCTGTGGAAGGCGCCATAATTATCCGATTCTTACCATTTCTCAAATGTAGAACCTTCATTAAATTTAGAACAACTTTCTCGAAGACACCATATTTTTAGGATTTTTTCCCGCGAAGTTATTAGCGCCCAAAACTGACCCTTTTTGCGCGTCCAGCTGTAAGGGGCTACCTAACAACGATGTTTATTTCCAATTTGTACACGCACGTGCTCTCTCTCAGGTTCAAACTCTCTCACGAGCTTGCTCGCCTGCCTGCCTGCCTGCCTGTTTACCAACAAGCGCGCGCTGTTTCTCTGCTTGGACTTTTGTCGTCGTCGTCGTTTTCGTTTGCTATTCGCCGCTGTTTATTATAATGTTGAACTAAAATAGCAGGATTGTTTTGAGATATATTTAGCATATAAATTCTTAAATTATGAAAAAAAAACGAAGTTGACTTTATAGCTGTCGGCCTCCATTGCTGATACCAACCACTAGTGTCTTCCTTTTTATCTACAAGGACTTCGCCGCCCTGGGCTCCTAAGTGTATGAAAGTATGGCACAGAGCGACGGCGCCGAATACCCATATTTACACAAAGAATTTTAAATTATGACAAAAATAAAAAAACTGCGCTTAAAAAATTGTTTAAAGAAAAGACAGCTTAGGCTCGATTAAAAAATTACAGCAAATGTCATGAGAACAGGGTTTGTTTGTTTTTCCAAGCATTACACGAAGTTTTTCGTATATGCTAAAGAAACATGATAATGATTCAATTATTTAAAAATCTTCAGGTAATATAAATGTTGTTCCTTTAGGTACACAGCAAAAAATCCGATGGTAAAATCGCATGCAAAAGCATGCACATCACCTTCGTCAAAATAAACACTTAATATTACACGCTGCATGTACAATTTTTGCAAACACAAAAAAAGTTGCAACCGACGGGATTCAAACCCAGCACCATCAGTGAGGACTGGCGCCTTAGCCCGCTCGGCCATCAGACTGATGTATAATGGAGAGGATAAACGTATATATGAGCTTGACATTTCGGTCAAGTAGGTTTCCCATACTGATGGGCTACATATTTCAGGGTGTAATATTACACAGAATTTCATAAAATAATGCAAAAAATATTTTACACCCAGGCATTTTACACGCAACTGGATTACTACTTTTTTAGCTGTGTAGTTTGCGTTATCAAAAATATACTTAATTAAATTATTTTTTTATTCTTTCTGTGTTCCTAGACCACCTGCAACAAATATTGCAACTGTTTATGACCGTTTTTTTGCGAAGCTACACCAAAATGTCACTTTTTTCAATTTTCAATGTGTTTTTTTATGTGAAAAATTTCATTTTAATTATGATCTAATAATTGCAATGTGCTTTAAATGCGTTTTCTTATCTGAAATGCCAAAATATTGACCAAATAAGGTCTGCAAGTCATTGAATGGAAGAGGAGTTTTTTCATAAATTTGCTCCTTTCGTTGTCCCGTCACGAAAAGAAATGACTGGCAAAAACTCAAATCTCAAGCAAATCTTTCAGTTCAAGGAGCAAAAGACTCGTTTTTCAATTTGTGATAATGTGTAGAAGAGCAAAAGTTTAAAAAAATCAATTTGGCAAAACTGTGTCGATTTTTTTGGTGGGCCTTTTAAAATTCCAGTTTTACGATGTTGTCCCGTCACGCTACATTTTCATTTCAGGAGAAGCACAGGTATAATAGTGTTCATTATGCATGTCATTTTTATGTTGGAAAATCAATTATCTTTTCAAATATGTAATAACATTTGGGGGTTTCTTCTTTAATTGTGCCACTACAGCCAAAACGCTGAAAAAAAATTGGGAATTTTTCGAAAAGGAGCCGAAGAATCGGTCTTATCATATTTTGTCAGTTTACCTGTAAATTTTTCGATTCAGGAAACATCTCTTTCTGCACAATCGTTAACTACCTTGAGATCTTGCAGTTGCGGCCTTCCTTAAAGATACTCATTTGGATTCAGTTTAAAAAAAAACTAAAGAAAATTCCTTCCTTTTATAAAAAAAACTGCACGGTATTTCTTGTAACAAAAGCAGATAAATTAAAATCCAAAACGTTTGCAATTAGGTTTGGATCAGAACAGATGACGATTCATGGATGAACTAATTCATCAAATTTGTATTCTCTCTCACAAGCTCTTATAATATGATAACTTTTGTTGATCACATATTACATTAAATTATATATCTCAAAACAAATCTGGTTTTCCAGTTCAACATTATAATAAACATGTAAAGAACGCAGCGCAGCGGATAGCAAACGAAAACGACGACGACGACAAAAGTCCAAGCAGAGAACAGCGCGCGCTTGTTGGTAAACAGGCAGGCAGGCAGGCAGGCGAGCAAGCTCGTGAGAGAGTTTGAACCTGAGAGAGAGCACGTGCGTGTACAAATTGGAAATAAACATCGTTGTTAGGTAGCCCCTTACAGCTGGACGCGCAAAAAGGGTCAGTTTTGGGCGCTAATAACTTCGCGGGAAAAAATCCTAAAAATATGGTGTCTTCGAGAAAGTTGTTCTAAATTTAATGAAGGTTCTACATTTGAGAAATGGTAAGAATCGGATAATTATGGCGCCTTCCACAGGTAAAAAAGTAAAACAGTTGCTTTTCTCCATACATTTTGACGATTTTTCCCATACAAATTTTAAGCGATTGGAGGGAGGGGTTCCCGTGGTCAGAATTAGCTCAAATTTGGAATTTAGCCTAGTGATGGGTCAATCTTTGATTTCAGGGGGTAGCCCCAAAAAAGTCCGGATTTGGACCACCCTAATGGGTATCAAAAATCATGGTTTTTGAAACTTGTAATGAAAATGACCATTTTGACCGGATTGGCCACAACCGGAGTGGCCATTGCCTTGGAGGAAGGTCCTACCGGGGGGACATTTACCGAACTATACGACTAGGGGTAATATGGGTATGCTGATTGATACCCATATTGCATCAAGTCGCATGGTTCGATTAATGCCCCCCCGGTAGAACCTTCCGCAGGGCACTGGCCACTCCGGGTGTGAAAAATCCGGTCTAAATTGCCATTTTCATTTCCAGTTTCAAAAACCATGAATTTTGATACCCATATTGCCCCAAGTCATATGGTTCTATTAATGTCCCCCCGGTAAAACCTTCCCTTAGGGCAATGGCCACTCCAGGTGTGGCCAATCCTGTCAAAATGGCCATTTTCATTGGAAAACGGAATCGACGTAACACCTTATGATGTGGCCCTCTTAAACCTTGCGGTATTGTCAACGGTTCCACAGGTGTGTATCGTTCTTTTTGCGACAAGACTCCGCCTCCCGGGTCTCCGAAGTGTGAAGGTATGGCACGGGGAGAGGGCACCGAATACCTATATTTACACTTAGAATTTTTTTGCGCCCGCCTCGGGATTTTTTTCGGCCATTTTCATTACCAGTTTCAATAACCATGAATTTTGATACCCATATTGCCCCAAGTCGCATGGTTCGATAAAAGTCCCCGGTAGAACCTTCCCCAGAGCACTGGCCACTCCGGGTGTGGCCAATATCCTACCAGATTGGTCCCAACCCCATTGCCCTAAATCATTCTAGTTTTCGGGTGACCGTCCAACAATCTTTATAAGAACAGAATTCCTCCCAAGTTGGTGCACAACCTGTGTCTATCAATGTGTGGGTTGTGTGACCAAACGGTTTGTTTCGTCCACGCTTTCACCAGGTTCAACCAGTATGTCCCGGGGTTTTCTCATTAAAAACGGGAAGGTAGACCACAATGCTAATTAGCTAGATAGGGAAACTAAGGTAGATCAACCCGAAAACGTCCAAATAAAGCCCAAAAATCAACCAATAACCCAAAACAATTAAATATCTGAGCTAGATCTTGCAGAAAGTCGGCACAACGGTCATATCAAACACACAACACACATTTAGGTATTGTACGCAGCCAAAACAACATTACACGCCTCACTATGCCCACCCTGCCACTGAACTGCAAATTGTGCGTTCTTTGCGAAGAACGCAAGGCACGGCTAAGTGCTGAGAGGAGGTCGAGGCTTCCTGGAGGACCTTCTCAGCTAGACTCGGCCACTTGTACGAGAGCCACAAACCGAACAACACCTGGAAGTTCGATCAGCGAAAAGTTTACTTATAACCCGCGACCGCGTGGCCGATTAAGCCAAGTCTTGCCTAGTTGGCAATCGATTCGCCGTACGAGTTTTGTAAGTGATCTACCGTCACCTGATCACCGAGGCTGGGCAGCCTGTGCAGCCGTCACCATCTGCACGAACCGGACCGAAGGTGTCTACCGGTGTTGCGCTACGCGTGCGGTCCGTCAACACACCGCCCCCATTGTGCCCGGTACACCCGGTCGAAGCGAAGCAGGTCCACGAGCGACCCAGGCCAGATTCCGGACGGGAACTGTGCGCAGACGAGCGAGTTGGAGCAGAGCGGTTGAGAAGACCGCGAGGAGATTCGGAGAACTATACTCCGGCGCGAGAAACCACGTGTCCCCGAGGGACACGGACACTGCGCCGGATCGAGGAAGCAGCGCCGGCGATCGAGACCGCTGCCAGCAAGCAGGGTGCAGCAGTTCAACCACCGGGCCCGTACACACCACACACACAAGGTTAGTTGGTTAGGTTGTTAGGAGTAGGGAATTAGGGTCTTGAGGGCTGAATAAACGTGCCGCATTAAGGAGAGCAAACATGGTCTTTTCCTTCCCCTATTGAGCCGATCTTGGGATATTTCTGGGAGTCCTTGCGACTGAGCGGGCGTAACTGACCGTAAGTTACAGTTGTGTGTGTCTGAGCAATAAAATTACCACCGTGGATCCGTCTTTGACGGAACCTCGTAAGGTACTGAAATTTTCTGAGGCTAAGTGCTAGCTTAAATAGTTCGCATGAAATGTGGCAACATGGTGCAAATTTTGCCTTTTCTCTTGCTGTCGTGGAACTTTCACGCGAGAATGTTGCACCATGGTTGCCACATTTCATGCGAACTATTTAAGCTAACAGATAGCCTCAGAAAATTTCAGTACCTTACGAGGTTTCGTCAAAGACGGATCCACGGTGGTAATTTTATTGCTCAGACACACACAACCCACACATTGATAGACACAGGTTGTGCACCAACTTGGGAGGAATTCTGTTCTTATAAAGATTGTTGGACGGTCACCCGAAATCTAGAATGATTTAGGGCAATGGGATTGGGACCAATCTGGTAGGATATTGGCCACACCCGGAGTGGCCAGTGCTCTGGGGAAGGTTCTACCGGGGACTTTTATCGAACCATGCGGCTTGGGGCAATATGGGTATCAAAATTCATGGTTTTTGATACTATATTGATATGATAAATGAAAAAATGAGGATTAAATAAATTGGCAAAGAATTAAAAAATATAAATAACAATAGAATGATTTTTTAAGAGTGTTGTACAAAGTTCTTTGTCTTATTGGTCATGTAGAACATAACCACCACCTTTTTTCGTCAAATCGCGATAACTCGTGATGTTTATAAGCAAACCCCTTATGTCTATATATCAAAATTTTTGTAATTGTCTGCTCTACAACTTTGTAGAACATTGTAACACTCTAAAAAATAACCCTGCAAAGTTAGAAAAAACACGAAATTTTAAAATGAAAAATGTTGTTCTAAATGAAAAAATGACCCTTCTGGGTCAATGTAGATTCAAAAAGTACACTAAATTTCCCATAATATGACATGTTCCAAAATATTTCACAGTCGAGTAACGGAAAATGGGAGAATTTTTAAAACTTTTTTAGTGTTTTTTTTTTGATGAAAAATTCGTTTTTTCGGAATTCTGAGTACGCCATCAAATTGGGCGTCTAATTTTACATAAAAGTCCCTTTGACACCAAATTTCTATCTCATCACCGTTTCAGGCTGCAAATTATTGAAAAACACCTCTTTTTTCACATGTTCAAAAATGGAAGGGGTCGTACCGCCCCTCCGTCACGAGATATCAAAAAACGGACCTCAGATTCGTGATCAGGGACAAAAGTTACCCCTTAGGACAAAGTTTCACGCAAATCGAAGAGGGGTCGGGGCAACTGCTGTGTGAGTTGGCGGAGAATTACCCATAAGCATTGGTTTTGAATAGATAGATTTTGATACCTTAGACAACAGCCTCTATTGTACGATTTTTTTTATCAAAACAACTTAGTGTGTTGATTTGGATGTTGAAAAGGTAATAATTTCAGTAAATTGGGTGTCTTCCTGACCATCTGGAATGTAAAATCAAATAAATAACTGTTAGCTAAATTACTTCAAACCATTGGCTTTGTCAATGTCGTCCGCAAAATTAATTATCTCTTCCAAAGGTTCACTTTCAGCGCCAAAGGCCAACAGTGAGATAAAAAAAATCGATTTGTAAACTGTCACAAAAAGGTAACCCGTCGGCAACCGAAAACCCCCGATGCCTAATCAAATATTTTGCTTCTAATAATATTGCGCCAACCTTTCGGCCCCGACAGTGAACCCCAAATTCGAAAATATCTCCCCTTCTTTCTCACGCCACCGCACACCGCAAAGCAGAATATCTCGAATCTGGCAGTTGACCCGCGTCACTTTGGCTGCCATGCAAGTGTAACCACCCCTCAACCAGTCCCAGTGTATATAACGTTACGCGCGTGGGAGGGCAATAAGATTAGTTTAAAATGGGTTCATTTTTGATGGTTGGTTTACTTCGGCTCTTCGCTTCTTCTTCATCTGAATTGGACCCTAAATGTGGGTTGACAAATGTCCAATTAGCGTTTGCCATAAAACTTTTCCCATTCCGAACTGGATGTATTGCCAGAGACAGCCAATATTAAGCAAGATTTATCTGTTTTCTTTTGGAGTGACACAACTTGTTAACAAACAGATCTTATTGATTAATGAGCACAGAAAGATGATTTCAATTTAAACTCAAAACACTATTTTTCTTCCCAACTTGCTATTCGATCCGTTTTATACCACTCGAAGAAAGTTAAATTTAGTTGTGAGAACATTATCCCATTCTATTTTGTTCAGTCGCAAAGTTTCTTATGCTTTGAGCATGGGAAACGTAATTTTCCTTCGTCTAAACTTTTAACTTTGCAACTTGCAAGCTGTGACAAAATGCACGTCATAATTTGCAGGAGATGAATATACTTCATGAAAGAAATTTCACAAAATTGCTGTGTAATTATGAATGCATTTGACGCGTGAGTGAGAAAACCTTGCATAAAATCATCATTCAATTACGGCTTTGTATAAATTTTTATCCTTGACAATAAGTCACTAGGTTTTTCTGAGAAGGCCCGTTTAGAAAAAAAAGTTCGACTGACACTTTTTGGAATTTCCCTTGAACCAAAGAAAGCATATTGGTTCCTCCAAACAAGTCAATATAAAATTTAGGCAGCTGCTTTGGAAAATCATATCATGACATTCAAATTATTAAAACTGCACTAAAAAATACAACATTTATATTTGATGAAGTATGTATCAAAAGTGGTAATATGGTTGTATGGAAAAAATGTTCGTAGGGAAAATATACCCTTTCTAATCAAACACCTACCTTCGTCATATGAAAAGTTTGATGCTCAATAAAAGCTCCAAAAATACTATTTAGCCTATAAACTTACCAACAACAGCACCGCCTCGAGTAAGCACTGGCCAAAAATATGAAATTTCATGCACTTTTGATCAAAGTTTCTATTTTGCGAGACCATTTCTCATCATTTTGGTGGCACACACACCCACACGCAAGATGAGAGGTTAACTGCTTAAAAAAAGTCGCCATCAATATCTTTTCACTTGCGCTAACGTTTTCAAAGCGCTTAAGATATAAAATTTCTTCCAACTAACGGCAACATGGTATTTTGAACATTAGTTAGTCACTTACTTGAAAAATAATCCCGAAACATGTAAATAATTAGCAAGCGCCATAAAAAAAAAACAAACGCGCAAAGTCTTTTGACGTTTCAATTTTGACGACCCATTCCAATCGAAGGCTGAAGAAAGCCGAGCGAGAAGCGAAGGCAAATAAGGAACAAAGGGTGGCCACCAACACCACCGCAGCGCCTGTTGGAGTGAGCCAGTGATGCCAGAAAATTTTCTCTATAAATGCTGCTATTCGTGAGTGTTCGCTTAAAATTTCATCAATTTTAACAGCACTAAGCGGACCCAGAAAAGCGCTGGAAGAAAAAATAACTAAGCTGAAAATAGGAAAATGAGTGTGACCCAATGCACTCGACCGGTTAGAATGCATTTGTGATTGTAAGAGTAATAGCATAACTTTTAGTAAAAGAGAAAATAAACAGAAATGTCCACAAAAAGTTGATCTACTCGTTGGAGTACTTGGTTTTAGTAATTTTCAAGGAACAATCCAGGTTATCCAGCATCATTCAAACACGACCGCTTATTAGGCTTAAAATGGGTATATTTCGCCTATTTAGTGAGTACAGCAATTGGGTTCCTAAACAACACCCCAAAGTTTGTAAATGATTGGTTAAGTTGGTTGCGATGGTTGGTTAGATTGGTTGCGCAATGTGATAATTTTAATCCCATATTTAGATTTAGATTTTAGATTTTGATATTTAAAAAATCCGCTTTTACTCTTTTTTAAAACTGGATTCATATTCCGTTGCTCTGGAGGTCATAAAACCTTCACCATAACCTGCGGGTCTTCAAGGTCTATTGTGCGGCTTGCAGGCTGATTTTGAAAAAAAAATTGGGCTCCGAATCCGAAAATCTCTAGACATATTAAGAACATGTTTTCTTTTTAAAAACTATAAACATATATTAATTGTATTCAAAGAATGGAGAATCACAATTAAATTTTAGTTAATTTTGGTAACATAAATCTTTGTGCAAAAGCTCTGGTTGATGTGCTCCGTTAAACAATAAATGTTTTTGTTGTCTTATTTCTGATTTATGAGCTCATGTATGACCACTAAAATCCGTAATTTTTGGGTTAAATTATATTTTTTTCACTGGGCCTAGAAGGCCTTACAAACCAATTTTTCAGTTTTTGCTTTGTTGGTGTTTGTTAATACCCCTGACTCAATTAAGGCGGTTTCAAAAACACCCAAAAATCAAAAACTAGAAATTTGGTTTATTGGACCTTTTTTAAAAAAACTCCAGACTTTTACTTTTAGTGATTTTTTTGGTTGTAAATTTTTGCTCGGAGTACCCCCCCTTAGATTACATTTTCTAGTAATAATTTTATCATGTTCGTGTTCCTGAGACATTTTTACAACAGAAACATGCATAAAAATGTTTATTTTCATCCATTTTAAAAATTAAAGTTAAAAAAAAATCTTCGATTCCCATTTATTGAAAATCAAGTTCGTTTCCAAGGATACTAGATGTCATCAGAAAAAACTAGCTTCTTAATTCATGAGTT
Source organism: Culex pipiens pallens (assembly GCF_016801865.2). Taxonomy (NCBI): domain Eukaryota; kingdom Metazoa; phylum Arthropoda; class Insecta; order Diptera; family Culicidae; genus Culex; species Culex pipiens. The sequence goes on from NC_068939.1 coordinate 179,267,062, forward strand.
GGGCCTCAAAGGAACTGAAAAATTGCGGTTCTCAGTAGGTAAACTCGTACATTTGTTTCCATGCAACCATAACCACGCTATTGAAACATTTTACTTTAAAAATGAATTTAGTATTTCAGTTAACTTTTTATATTTTGAAAAAGTCATGATTAATGATTTCTAAGAAGAAAATTTGAAAGACATTTTTGTCCAAATTTGTTAAAAGTTGCATTTTTTGATCCCCCAAAAATATTTAAAAAATTATTACTATGAAAAGGTAACTTGAACGCACTTGAAATTTACTAAAACTTCACGTCATTTCGTATAAGTGACAAGTCTGCAACGATGCTGGAAACTATTTTTTAAATCAGTTTAATGGACGCTGTATTTTTAACAGCAGCACCATGTATTTTTATCTATTTCGTTGGTTTGAAAATTTTGTTCAAAATAAAAATTACAAAAATCAAAGTACCAAAAAATTGCAGTTGTCTATTCAAATTTGCATACAAAAATTAAAAATTAAATATGCCAAGTTTGGACGCAACTGCTCGGTTGCAGGCCCTAAAGGCGCCAAATCTCATTCCGGTTTGATCTGATCATTAAAAACAATAAATTACTCTTTAAGGCCAAGTTACACGAAAATCGAACAGAGGTTTGGACAGCTTTTTCGAACGAGTTAGCAGCCCAAAAATCTACAAAATAATTTCTTTGTCAACTCCACAGCATCTCAATTTTCGGATGATAAACTTGTTCGTATTGATTCGCAGCTTCATGGCTCAACGGATGTTCTTTTTACGTCTATTTGAATTGTATCCAACGTCAATAGTCGTCAAACACAATCAGTAAGAAAGCATTGTTGCAAGGTTAACAAGATTTATTTTTATTCAACGGTGAGAGACCAGATTCTTCTATGGACCAACAATTTATTTCTGTCTTCTCTTAGTGGGTGTTTAAGATTTAAAAAAAATAACAATATCGTTCGCTGTTATCTTAATGGTCACCTAACAATCTGCTGTAGATAAAATGTTGCAATGGTTTGCTCTTCTTCACTTGAACGATGCTTAAAGTTGCGTCTTTCATCATTTTCCTTCTGTTGCCGTTGCCTCCGGCGATGTTTTTATCGCGGCAAAACAATGAATTTAAATATCAAGCAGGCAAAAGGTCAACCCAAGATGGAAGCGGTGGATTTCGTAGAATCAAAAGTACGCGAAAATTGCTTTGGGGCATTCCAACTTTTGCTGGAAATCGAAAACATTTGTGCAAAAAAAAAAAAAATGATGCACAATGATTTGCAATTGAAAGTACAAAATTAAGGTCATCCACTTAAATCATTTTAAATTACTTGAAAAAGGGTGGGAGAATATTTCAAGAATTATAACAGAAAAACACAATTACGGCCAGTTCGCTTTCCATCCCCCAGGATAACCCGCAGGCTGCGAATGTTGCCCGCGTTCCTGTAAGTAACATTTTAATTAAGATAATCCCAATCCACAGCGCAACCGCGGGAAAATAAATTCGCCGAAATTTTCATTACCAGGGTATGACGTAATGAACAATAAAGGTTCAAAGGCGGCCCTAATTTTCAGCACTGCGAAAGATTTCGGTTTCGAAGAAGTTTAAAAATTGCAAGCAAAACATGGGGAAAAAACAATCTAAAAATAAAAATGTTTGTTACGTTTGGTACTTGTTACATCGCGAGGCATTTTTCATACTCTGATTGATGTTGTAATTTTAAAATAAAAGCGATTTGGTACAATAGGTGTAATAAAAACTACGATTTATCAGCAAACAGTTTTTTCATCTCTTTTTGAGAATTTAAGCATTACTTGGTAATGAAAAGATCAATCCCAAAAAAAATGTTTATTTTTCATGCAAATTTAAATGCCTACACCCAAATGGTACGAGCGTGGGAAGGTTTCCAATTCATTTGATACATTTTTCCTCGAATAGATTTAATTCATCTGACGGACACAGAACGACATCATTTGCTGCTGGCATTCGAGGGAATGTTTTGAGCTCCGCTGGAATACGCAGCTGAAGATTATTTGAGAGAATTCAATTTAAATTTTAATGACCCCGTTCAGCAATTCCACGTTTGACAAAACGTTCCACAAACGACAATCGCACCTTCAAACTCTTGACCTTAGCCCCTCGAGTGGAAATGGAAAAAAAGTAAGACAAAACTGGTATAAACAACACCTGTTTTCTGCCTGTTCAACGCGTTTTTCGAGAACCGTGTAATTGCCAACGCCGGCGACGCCCCAGAATCGTTTTCCCTTTCCGGGAATTGTAATCAAATTTCGCGGGGCTTCAACTTTGATCGGAAAGCCCCCGGTTTCCGTTTAATTTGAAAGCACAGAAAAATGGCTCTTTTGGTGCCTTTAGGAACCCGGAATGTGATGGTGTTGGAGGATGAGGAACAATCTAAAAGAAACACCATTTCGCAAAGAGAACAATTAATGTTCATAGCACAATTTAAGTAGTTGGAAAAGGCATTGCAGAAAAATATTATTAAGAGGCAGTATTTGTAAATTATGCTCGGTTTGTTCTAGAGGTCGTATCGAGGTGCTCCGATCTGGATGAAACTTTCAGCGTTTGTTTGTCTATACATGAGATGAACTCATGCCAAATATGAGCCCTCTACGACAAAGGGAAGTGGGGTAAAACGGATTTCGAAGTTTGAGGTCAAAAAAACCTAAAAAATCTTAAAATTGCTCGCATTTCCGTTAAACTTCATCAATTCCAACTCTCTTAGATGCATTTGAAAGGTCTTTTGAAGCACTTCAAAATGGGCCATAGACATCCAGGATCGGCTTGACTTTTTCTCATAGCTTTTGCAAATTACTGTTAAAAATTGATTTTTTTAAAACCTTAATATCTTTTTGCAACAGCCTCCAACACCCATACTCCCATAGGTCAAAAGATAGGTAATTTCATAGACTATAAGCCATATCATATCCGGATACCTCGGTAAATTTCACGTTAGTTAGAAGTATTGGAGTGGTAAATTTGATTTGAAAAATAATTAAATAAAACATTTTTGTAGAAAGAAATAGATCTTTTTTACTCTGTGATCAATACGTCAAATGCTGTATCAAGTAGGCGAATACATATTTCACCCCAAATCCAACAAATTGATAAAAAATATTTTAATTCATTCTAAATGGCAATTTTTCCAATCAGATTTACAACTCCATTACTTCTAACTAACGTGAAATTTTCCGAGGATTCCGAATATGACAAAATTAAGACCAAAAAGTGCCACTATGGAGGCCTACAGAGCAAAAACTAACGTTGTAAAATGTTTGTTGTAGAAAAATCGAAAAACTATGAGAAAAACTACGAATGGCCAAAAAGTTATTTCCGTTGGCTTATAGTCTATGAAATTACCTATCTTTTGACCTATGGGAGTATGGGTGTTGGAGGCTGTTGCAAAAAGATATTAAGGTTTTAAAAAAATCAATTTTTAACAGTAATTTGCAAAAGCTATGAGAAAAAGTCAAGCCGATCCTGGATGTCTATGGCCCATTTTGAAGTGCTTCAAAAGACCTTTCAAATGCATCTAAGAGAGTTGGAATTGATGAAGTTTAACGGAAATGCGAGCAATTTTAAGATTTTTTAGGTTTTTTTTACCTCAAACTTCGAAGCCCGTTTTACCCCACTTCCCTTTGTCGTAGAGGGCTCATATTTGGCATGAGTTCATCTCATGTATAGACAAACAAACGCTGAAAGTTTCATCCAGATCGGAGCACCTCGATACGACCTGTTACACATTGGTGAAAAACTCGCTCTTAATTGGAATAAGTTGGGTTTGAATTGATGCAGGCAGTTGCATTTCCTCATAAATGCATTAATTTTGTAGAAAAAAAGTTAAAGAAAATGAAAGAATTCTAGAATTTTAGAATTTTAGAATTATAGAATTTTAGAATTTTAGAATTTTAGAATTTTAGAATTTTAGAATTTTAGAATTTTAGAATTTTAGAATTTTAGAATTTTAGAATTTTAGAATTTTAGAATTTTAGAATTTTAGAATTTTAGAATTTTAGAATTTTAGAATTTTAGAATTTTAGAATTTTAGAATTTTAGAATTTTAGAATTTTAGAATTTTAGAATTTTAGAATTTTAGAATTTTAGAATTTTAGAATTTTAGAATTTTAGAATTTTAGAATTTTAGAATTTTAGAATTTTAGAATTTTAGAATTTTAGAATTTTAGAATTTTAGAATTTTAGAATTTTAGAATTTTAGAATTTTAGAATTTTAGAATTTTAGAATTTTAGAATTTTAGAATTTTAGAATTTTAGAATTTTAGAATTTTAGAATTTTAGAATTTTAGAATTTTAGAATTTTAGAATTTTAGAATTTTAGAATTTTAGAATTTTAGAATTTTAGAATTTTAGAATTTTAGAATTTTAGAATTTTAGAATTTTAGAATTTTAGAATTTTAGAATTTTAGAATTTTAGAATTTTAGAATTTTAGAATTTTAGAATTTTAGAATTTTATGATTATGACGCGAAACTATCGGCAATCGGCAATTTTGCGTAGAGTTTCAAATTCAAACATACTAAATGGACACAAAGTACAAAAAAAGCTTTTCTGCTGAAATAAAGTTTGAGGTAAATTCATTTAAATTTCAACAGCGATTCAAAAACCACCGACGAGGCAACAGCAACCTTTCCCCATCCTAATCCTTCAATTTACCTCAGCTCCTTGATGGTGGCGCACGCGTCAAACAGCAGCCCCGCAATGCGAAGCTCCTTGGTCTTGTTGTTATTACCTGCTCCTCCCGGCTTCAGGTGGGAAGGGTTTGATTTAGCGGGGATGCTGCAGTTGTTGGCAGCAGCAGCAGCAGCAGCTGACTGCTGGCTATTAGCGGTACTCAAACAACGGAAGGCTTTCTCCACCAGCTTGGCCAGCTTTTCGATGGAAATCTCTCCGGAGGCGCCTGCCGCCTCGTTGCCCTCGGCAAGTCGCAGCTGCGGCCCGGTTCCGTCGGACGATATCTGGAAGAAGGAGGGATTTCGGGACGACATAATGACGGTTTTGCAATTTAGCGGATGCTCGCGGGTAAGATGCTCACGGGGAGCAAACAAAGTACCTGATTAGTGGTTGGCGGGGTTCTTTTTACGGATAGTTTGAGCGATGATAATGCGAGACCGTACTTTGTACCAGAAATTGATGTGAAATTCAAAACCCCTCGTGCAACCTGATGTTGGATCTCGGAGGCTTTTAAGCTTGTTAGCTTCTCTGATTAGTTATACTAAAATTATGTATCATGCAACAAAGGCCTTTTGAGGTAATCTGTTGTTCACAACAAGTTACATTTTGAAGATAGCAACAACGATTGAATCATCATGCGTCTCCATCAAAGTTTATTGCCTCGCAACATTTCAATGGAGACGCACGATGATTAACGAATTCCATCATTAACTACAAGTCTAGTTCTGTGATTAATATATTTCAATAAATTTGTTCTAAATATCAACGACAGTACTCTAACAACATTATCCGGTGAAACTTTTTCCCAAACCTCATTAGGTAAATGAAAACAAGCAGAGACAAGCTTACCGCAGAGAAAAACATGTCCAACGCACAAAACCACCGACCAGACCACACCGCTCTCGTTCGTTCTCTGTTTATCTCCTGCCAACATAATAAACCTTGCCAACACTTACGAGGGTGTCCAGGTAGTCGGTCAGCAGTGGTCCGACGGCGGCCACTTGCGCCCAGATGCGTGGGTTTGCCCGGGTGTACACCGTCAGTCGCCGGCCGGCAATCGTCAGCAGCAGATTTCCGAGCGCCTGATCCGGCAGGATGTTCTCGAGCAGCTCCTCGGCGTACGTGTCCCAACCGTGGGCGTAAAGTTCGACTATCTGAGGTAAAACAAAACGAAAAGATCAATATTGAATTACGCTCGATGGAGCGAAATTTTCTAACTCAATTTGCCTCCAATTAGGGAATACGACAGTCCAGTGAAGCAATCTTAAAGAACGCTTGCAAAACCACCCAACAAATGGTGCGTTATCATTGAAATACAACCGGAGCCCAACCAAACCAACCCCATCCAGCAAACTTTGGCCGAAACTATTTAACAAAATGCCACCGACGCAAAAAAGGCCAACTCAACAAGTCGTCCAGAACGATGTCAACACCCTCTCTATCAGGTTTTCAAACCAATTATAAAGTTTTCTCTCGTCACCCTTGTGGAAACAACTATGGCAACCATTTGTCAAAGGAGTTTACGAAACCAGAAGAGAGGGAGGAAGTCATTGTTTCCCCTTTTTTGCTGAATGAAAGAAAACCAAAAACTGTCGATTCTTGCTTCTTCTTGTGCCTTCCACGAAGGGATTTATGATTCCGTGTCGCCGTGCTGGTTTCGCCGGTGGCTTTTTGAACATCGTATCAATGGATGAATGTAACGTAAATATAGCTTTATTTTTTGGCGAATTCTTCAAGCGAGTTAACCCTCTACAAAACTGGATCACCATTTTCACAACTTTTTTGTTCCTTGCAAATTATAAGTAAGTATGCAAAACAAATCTTTCCAAATTCGACCGATTGCTTGAAAAGTAGGTATTCGCTTTTGTATTTTTTTTCGATTCCTAGAAGTACTATTTTTCAGTGTCAATTTTGAGCCACAACAAACGTCGAAAGTGAAACTTTCTGAAAAAGATACATGAGCAGGGGCTCTACGAAATCGGCCTTTTTTGTGCCTTCGGTATGCCCAAAGAAGCCATTTTGTCCATATAATTTTCCATACAAATTTGGCAGCTGTCCATACAAAAATGATATATGAAAATTCAGAATTCTGTATCTGAGCAATTCTTCACGATATCGGTCCTTTTTCTTCAATTTTAATTTTTGTTTTTTTTTTAATCCGGCTGAAACTTTTTTGGTGCCTTCGGTATGCCCAAAGTAGCCATTTTGCATCATTAGTTTGTCCATATAATTTTCCATACAAATTTGGCAGCTTTCCATACAAAAAATCCGAGCCACGTAGCCCAGTGGTAACGCTTCCGCCTCGTAAGCGGTAGATCGGGGTTCAAATCCCGGCTCGGACAACTGATGATTATTTCCCTTCTGGATTCGATTGCTTAGTAAAGTGAAGGTAGTGTATCGTCACAAACTGGACCTTATCAAGACACCTTAGGAAGACAAGTTATGGAATGTTAACATTAACTTCAACATGTTAACATTAAGTTGATTAATGAACTGTCACTGAATCCGCTTTGCAAATGCCGGCCCCGATACTCTTCACGGGTGTTCCCCTGAGGAACAGGGAAATATTTACAAAAATGATGTATGAAAATTCAAATATCTGTATCTTTTGATGGAATTTTTGATCGATTTGATGTCTTCAGCAAAGTTGTAGGTATGGATAAGGATTACACTGAAAAAAATGATACATGGTAAATTTTTTTTGGTGATTACTTATTTAACTTTTTGTCACTAAAAGTTGATTTGCAAAAAACACTATTTTTATTATTATTTTTTTAATTTTTTGATATGTTTTAGAGGACATCAAATGCCAACTTTTCAGAAATTTCCAAGTTGTGCAAAAAATCTTTGAGCGAGTTATGCATTTTTGAATCAATACTATTTTTAAAAAAAATCGAAATATTGGTCGCAAAAATTTTTCAACTTTATTTTTCGATGTAAAATCAAATTTGCAATCAAAAGTGCTTTAGAGAAATTTTGATAAAGTGCACCGTTTTCAAGTTAAACCCATTTTTAGGTGACTTTTTTAAAAATATTCGCAATTTTTCATTTTTTAAAATTGCTGCACATGTTTGCCCACATTTGAAAAAAATATTTTTGAATAGCTGAGAAAATTCTCTATATTTTGCTTTTTTGAACTTTGTTGATACGACCTTTAGTTGCTGAGATATTGCCATGCAAAGGTTAAAAAAGCAGGAAAATTTATGTTTTCTAAGTCTCACCCAAACAACCCACCATTTTCTAATGTCGATATCTCAGCAAGTAATGGTCCAATTTACAATGTTAAAATATGAAACATTCGTGAAATTTTCCGATCCGAAAAAGTCACCTAAAAATGGATTTAACTTGAAATCGGTGCACTTTATCAAAATTTCACTAAAGTACTTCTTGATTGCAAATTGAAATTTACATCGAAAAATGAAGTTGAAAAATTTTTGCGACAAATATTTCGATTTTTTGAAAAATAAATCATTATTGATTCAAAAACTCATAACTCGCTAAAAGATTTTTTGCACAACCTGGAAATTTCTGAAAAGTTGGCATTTGATGTCCTCTAAAACATATCAAAAAATAAAAAAATTAAAAATAGTGTTTTTTTGCAAATCAAGTTTTAGTGACAAAAAGTTAAATTAAAAATCACATTTTTTTACCATGTATCATTTTTTTCAGTGTTGTCCTAATCCATACCTAAAACTTTGCCGAAGACACCAAATCGATCAAAAAATTCTTTCAAAAGATACAGATTTTTGAATTTTCATACATCGTTTTTGTATGGAAAGCTGCCAAATTTGTATGGAAAATTATATGGACAAACTAATGATGCAAAATGGCTTCTTTGGGCATATTGAAGGCACCAAAAAAGTTTCAATCGGATTAAAAAATACAAAAAAAACGAATGACCGAAATCTGAGAGAACTGCTCATCTTTTGCAGGAATTTTTTGATCGATTTGGTGTCTTCGGCAAAATTGTAGGTATGGATACGGACTGCACTGAAAAAATGAGGCACGCTAAATTTTTGTTTGTGATTTTCAATGTAACTTTTGGACGCTAAAACTTGATAAAAAAGGGGAAGTTCGAAAAATTAGTCAAAATTATCACTCTTCCAAAAAAAATGCTTTTTGTGCAAATGCAAATATTGGTACACACTCTCGTGCTGGGTTATTCCAAATTCAAAAAGTAAATTGAACTTCCCATAAAATGACATGCTTGTCGTTTTTTTAATCCGAGTAATGGGAAATAACTACGATTTTTAATTATTTCATAGATTTTTCTGATGAAATAAGTTTTTTTCGAAATTCTTCAATAAATTCCTTGCTTTTCACTATTTAGTATTACCAATCATTGAAAAATGTGTCTTAGTTAAAAAGAACACAAGCTGTTTTAATAACTCCAAATAATAATAGATAATTTGCTCAAAAAATAACTCAATCTACTCTGAACAAAAAAATACAAAATTAAATCAATAATTTTGATACAAATTTTATTGTAAAGTTATTTGCCACATTTGAATTTGGTCCGAAAGTCAGCGGACAAAAACCATGTTTTTTTTAAATAAAGATAAAAACAACGGATTCAAATCACTTACAGTGCCAATATAGTGAACTTCAAAAATGTCATTTTTTCCCAATGACTTAGCCATTTATTAAAAAAAATGGTGAAAATAGATAAATTATTGATTATTCCTTGAAAGGTATATCAAGAATTTAAAAAACAACATTAAATAAAATATTCAGCTTTTTATAAAAGCTTTGGTTTAAAGACCATTTATATCAGGGGTGACCAAAGTATGGCCCGCGGGCCAAACGTGGCCCGCGAGGTGATATTTTGTGGCCCGCGGACTCATTTTGAATGATCAAGTAAAATGGCCCGTTGACCATTTGTAAAATGATTTTATTTTATTTCAAAATGAAACTTTATTTTAAAATTTTAATGCTTTTTTTTGTTTTTGTTAATATAAAACTAATAATTTATTCTTTTTTTGTTCATATTTCAAGATACAAATATGTTGTTCAAAAATCTTTCTAATTGAAACATTTTCACACGTTTCAATGTGAGTGAAACTAGTAAATATTGTCAAAATGCTCAAACATTTTGGAAATGTTTATGAAACTTTCAAATTTGACTAAGGTATAAAATTGTAATAATAGCAAAAATATAAGCATTTCATATTAATTTAAAATTTATTATGACCAATAAACTGGGCCTCAAACTCACTTTGCACTTAGGAACATTCCACCTTAAGATTCGAACTCACGACAGTTGGATAACGAATCTGATTGACTACCATCTCATTCAGACAAACTTAATTTTGAAATCAGAGGAATAAAGCGGTTGCAAATATAGTTCAAAGCTTTTGTTATTTAAGTGCAATCAGCTGAAATCCATTTTAAATACATTCCTCTGCGTTTAAAATAATTTTGGGCATGCTTAGGGTTTACTGAAAAAAGCTGTGAATTTTAGTAAACTCTGAATGAACAACAAAAAGTGTTTTTCGCTAAAATGTTTTTTTTTCGTCTTATCTTACATATTTTTAAAATTATGGTTGCAAATCAAAATGTGTTTTATTATCATTTTTCAACATTTTTTTCATTGAAATATTGAATATCCTGGCATCAATCAATTTTATGTATTTCTTTTATTTTTTTGCCTCTCCTTGACCATGGCCACAGTTGAGGAACAAAATATTTTTTTAAATGTTTGCATCGGCCTAATTGTTGAAAAAAATCCAACAACTTTTCATTTGTTACAGTTTATTTAAAGTAAAAATTATGCCTTAACATAAATTGTTCCAATTCAATGTTCCCATTTTCAAAATAAAGAAAAAAAAAACTTTAAATTTCAATGAAAACACAACTACCTACAACTAAATACCTTTTTTCAAATACCGAAAACAATAATAATATCAACAAAACTGAATGAAAACTGTCATTTTCCGTTTTCTATTATTTTTAAATTACGAAAATGTTAAAAAAGAGAAATTTTAAAAATAAATGTATTATTTTTGTCTTTTAAATTAAAAAAATGTTTTTTTTTTCATTATATAAAAAACAAATTTTGTACATATGGCCCGCAAGCTCATTTGAGCTTCAAATTTGGCCCGGCTTCCAAAAACTTTGAGCACCCCTGATTTATATGGTCAGCATAATGTCCTTGACAAAACTTGTAAAAAAATCCGTAGTTCTGGTAACCGGATTTGGACTGACTTGATCCTAGCTATCCCACCTCGATCCGCAAAAAAAAATCCCGAGTTCTAGTCATATTATATACAAAATACAAAATAGCTACAAATTGGGCTGTGAACGCTTAGAAAATTTACGAACTAATAATTGATTTCCATACCCTCTATGAACATAAACATAAAAATCCACTTTGATTGCAGCGTCCAGAAAGTGTTTTATCTGAAATCACATATAAAATAAAGCTCAGTAGGAAGTATGCAAGTGAGTTTCTATCAAAATAACTAGTTTAAAATGCTAAATTTGCTCCCAGTTGTCGGTATTTTCCAGTTTGAATTTCTAAATTCACTGAACATTCGTATTCCCTCAATTTCCCCCAACAGAACATACCTGGTGCTTCTTCAGCTCGGGAATGCTGATTTCCCACACCTCGGCCAGCTGCTCGATCCGCTCGACCCAGGAGATGTGGTCCGTGTAGAACACGCTGTCCAAGTCCTCCCGGATGAGGTCCACGGTGGCCGTGATGCTGTTGCACAGAAACTCGAACCGGGTCCGCTTCAGCAGGAGATCCGCCTTCGGCAGACTGTACGCCAGCTGGCGGTTGATTTCGGCGAAGAAGGACTGGTTGGCCATTCCGTCGAAGAACTGCTGCATCGGTTTTTGGTACTTTACGTTGAACGAAGTTAGAATGAGCAGGACGGTGGTCATTTCGTGGTGCAGCTTGAGCAGTGCCATGTTGGCTGTGTTTTGCTGTGTGGCCAGGGTCGTTAGAGGGATGGGGCCGTTTTGGAGCAGTTCTTCGAAGCGTAGTTCTAGCTTGTCGTGGTCGATTGTGCTGGAAAAGTGATCGAAAAATTCTAGGCAGCTTTCCAGGAATTGAGGCACCAGTGCGTCGGATATTCCGATATCTTGAAGGCAGAGCTTCTCTTTGGGTAGTCGACCAACTTTATTGACAAGCTTTTTGGTTGCTTCGAGAGGTATTTTGAGATGCGCATTCCAAATCATGCAGCACAGCCCGTGTTTCATCGAATACTGTAGTCGTGGTATCGCTTTCAAGCAGGCAAGACCGGCAGAGAGACAGCTAATGTTAGACATGTTTTTGCTCCAGTCACAAATGTACTCCCAGGCCAAGTGACACAGGATTGTACCACTGTCTAAGCTGAACGGGAAATGTCTCCTCAAGATGTTAAGGTTGTATAGCACCGGATCGAGCTCGGACTCACTGCTACCACCATATTCGCTAGTTTGTAGTAAATCTTCTTTGATTAGTTGTAAACGCTTGCGCTCCTTTCGATCACTCATTTCGGGTTGATATTCTCCGGCTTGCTCGTTTTCAACTGCTTCTTCAGGCACTTCTATCACCAGCTTTTCAGGATCAATTCCACTGGCAGCGATCCACTTTGCAACCATTTCCGCCACTATTCCTTGACCTCCCTTGAGAATCTCCTTCAAACTGACGTCTGGCTTCTGATACTTGATGCTCGGATATTTTACATCGGAACACTTCAAACCTTCTGCCAGAATAGTTCCAAGAACTGCTACATCGTCCAACTTCCCAATCAGCAACGTCCACTGGCATGCCTCTTGCGATACTTCCTCAAACTGGTAGTCATCTTCATCGCTATGCTCCTCGTACTTCAGGGCTTCATTGCGACACATGATGGCCGCGAGCAGACCACGAAGCGCACACGGGGATTCCAGCAGATACTCGCGGACATTCTGCCACCACAGACAAATGGTATTGTTTTCAAAGCGAATCTTTTCTTCAGACAACTGACAGATTCTATGGAGGACTTTGTTGAACTTGTTCAAATCTTCCACCAACTCGGCAATGTCGCGATACGCAAACGGAAGCCGCAACCAATATGCCAGAAACAATTTCAGCATGTCTTCGTGGATCATTCCGGAACTACCAGCAGCCTGGACGAACCCTGCCAGCCGAGCTCCATTGCTTTGGTACACGTCTTCGTAGATGATCTTCCCCAGCGAACTGTACAGCAAAGCGGAGTCATCCTTCAGCAGGATGAGCTCTTCGTTGCTCACGTTAAAGTAGGACAAATACTCTTGAAATGAATTACTCTCAACAGTCGTATCTTTAAAAGTGACTCGTGTCGCTGAATGTCCTTCGGTAGAACCATTCATTGTCAGTAGTTCAATAAGCTTCCCTATTGAGGCCAGTTCCATTTCGGAGAGTTTAACATTTTCATCGTACTTTAGATTGGTTGATTTCGGGTCTTCACAGCTGTCTTCAAGCTCATCGTTGGTTTCCCCATCTTTTAACGAATCTTTTTCAATCTCTCTCGACGCCGTCAGCTCAGCCGCATCCAACTCACGAATCAAAAATAGATAAAACAACGTCAACCGTTTGTAGTTCTCACAGACAACACTCAAATGGCTCCGCTGCTGACCCTCATGCTCCGCCACACTCGAATCAACATTCGCTTCATCCAGCCCGCCAAACACTTCAACTGCACTTCGGAACAACTTTGGCTTGATTTTCTTGTGCTTCGCCAGCATCTCCACGCACTGCTGCTTGATTTCGTCCGTTTCAAAGCTCCTGCACATCTCAATCATCTCGTCCTGCTCCTCCTTCTCGCTCCCATCGCCGGCCTTCAAGCAAATCTTCAGTCTCTTTAGTAAATGCAAATCCTTGGCAGTTTTGGACTTGGAATCACTCAGTGCGCAGTGAAACGGAATGCTGATTTCTTTCAGCGAACAATCGCTCGGATCAAAGAAGGTGCACCCGTAGCCACTGTACTTGACCTTGCTGCTTCCCGACCCAACGCCCATTAAGCTGTGGGTGTTGTAAATCAACTGTCCATTCTTGGCAGCGGTAAAAGCCGCCACTTTGGGCCCACTCTGCAGTGACCACACCTCAAGTACGGACCGCCTGGGCGCATAAATCACCAAAAAGAGAGCCTTTCGACGGTCCTGTTTGACCACGGAGTCCTTCGCCACCTTCTCGGCCACTTCGACAAAACCACACTGGGCGTCCCGGTAGCCCTTCCAGATCCGCAGCGCAATGCCTTTGGCGCAGTCGATTAGTATCACCCGGCCGAGGGTGTCCGCGACGGCAGCCAGCGAATAGTTCGGGGCTAGCCACACGGAGAAGGCGGAGCGGGGAAGGTCACACAGGCCGAACCGGCAAATCAACGCCTCCGAGGGTGGCAGTTGCGGTTCCGGTGGGGTCTGCGGTGTCGATGACGAACCACCAAACCAGGAACTGTGTTTGGAGAAGGATTATTTTTTGTGTCACAAGTAGTAATAAGAATGCTGGACTATATGAAAAACCTGATTGTTTTGTGTTATGAAGTTAAAAATGTTATCACATTTAAAGTACCGTCATCAGGGGTGACATTGGGTCTGGGGGGTGAGATTGGGTCATACAAAAATGCTGAAATTTGTATGACCCAATCTCACCCCCCAGACCCAATGTCACCCCTGATGACGGTACCGTGAAATAATGTGACTTTGATAAGATGTTGATGTATTATTCAAATATTTATATTTAAAACATTCATAAAAAGAAAAACATTACCAGGATTTTTTTGTAGTATGATTGTAAAAGCGAGCTACAAATGACAACAATAGTTTCGTTCTTCCCGCCAAAAATTTGAAACTTCAGAAAATATGTGTTACTTTCATTATCAAATCTTTATAAAATTTTGGCAGCTCCTACACAAATATGGTATCAAAATATTTGAAAAGACGGTATACTTCCAAATCAATATACATACCATTGATTTTTTGTTTAATTTTTCATTTTAAAACGTTTGACTTTATTTTGGATTAAATTTTGGCGGATTTTTGCCGTAGGCCTTATTTAAAGATAACAAATTTGTTTTCAGAAAATATTATATTACGTAATTGATTTTTAAGTATATCTTGAACAACTTTCAACTGTCATATTTACAGTTAAGTGATTTTCAAAAATACATTTTTGATCCGTTTTATATGTATCCCTTAAAAAAAGTTTTATCCTAAGGGGGTTTTCATCCCAAATGTTAAAAACTACTTTTTAAGCTGCCTGCAACATTTCGCTTCTAAGAACAGTAATGACTGCAAAAATTCCAAAAATATTTGTTTTTTTTTCCCGTTCCAAAAATTCTTCAAACTATCGATGTCACCTCAGATTACAGTAGCTTAAATCTAATAATTTACAACATTAAACCGATTAGTCTAATAATCATCTGAAGATTTCATTACGAATGTTATCAAATGATATTAAATGTTGTCTTTAACAACTTAAAATGTTCTACTTACGGTAACGCCGACTTGATCTTGCTGGCCACGGCCCTTGCCACATCCGCCAGCACAGGCTGC
This sequence comes from Culex pipiens pallens, assembly GCF_016801865.2. NCBI lineage: Eukaryota > Metazoa > Arthropoda > Insecta > Diptera > Culicidae > Culex > Culex pipiens. Next base: position 179,282,259 of record NC_068939.1, read on the forward strand.
GTGAATCCCTCCTTCGCATAGTGGAACCCGATATACGGCTTCATGCCGGCTGCCACGATCAACGAGTTTTGCGGAGGTGCATGGCGATACTTGGCAAAGAACCCACCCTCCAAGCTCGCCGTCAGCAAGTGGTCAAACGTGCAGGTCTTCTGAGGACCTACCACAACACTGTCCTGAACGGTCATACTTTTCCCGTAGCTCCACTTTCGACACGCAATCACTTCCTGTGCTTCGTTCACTCGCGGACTTCCCACTCCGTACCGACCAATCTGTTGCTTGAGGCTTCTCAGCAACGGGAATAACTGCGCACCGTGAATAATAACCGCGCAGGACGCGTAGAACACATACAGCTCCTCATTGATATGTTTACCACTTTGTGCCTTGATGGCTTGCACCGGTTCCTGGTGGAACAGCTGCGAGTGGATGAGCGTTCCATTTTCACCGTAGAACAACACTTGACCATTGTCGAGACCAACCACTATAAAACTAAAGTCCATACTGATCTGGGAGCTGCCCTGGCCAACCATCGGAGCGCAGAGTATGCTCGTGATGAGACAGTTTGGATCGTCTATCGCACCCTTCCAGGCAATCCTGTACACGTTCAACTGCCGCTGCCGATCCCATTTCGAGCTGAGGATCACCAGTATCGAGCCGTGGCCAAACGCAAGTACATCTCCCGCAGGAGACAACGCGTAACAAACCGCGTTCAGCCAGTTTTCCTCTGCGTAATTAGAGAAGAAGAAAACAATTTACAAACTTTGAGGCTTATTGATTGTTTTGGCTCGTCCACAGAAGTCTCCGTATGGAAATTGAGCTTTCCATACCAAAGTGATATGAAAATATTTTAAAAATCCTGAGAAAAACACTTGCACTGGCCTTTTAAAATAAAAAAAATAATAATTTAACAAGGTTTACCGAGTCAACGAATTGCAAACATTTTTTTTTAATTTTCAAAAAAAAACCAAACTAATCGTTTACATTGTAATGATATTGAAAAGCATTGCATTTAATACAATTGCTGAAAATTCCACCTTTACTATATCCATCATTTAAGTGCTGAAAGTACACTCAAACCTAGATGGTTTGACACCAACTGTTGTCAAACGAACGGGGTCACTTTTTAGTTTGACACCCCTTTTACACGGAGTTCACACGCACTACCAAACGTTTGTTTTGATAGAGTGCATAAACGCCGTGTAAAAAGTGACAATTCGTCACTTTTTAGTTTGACTTTGACCAACCAACGGGGTACAAACTAAAAAAGTGTCAAACAAAAAAGTGACCAACCACCGGGGGTTAAGTGTAGAACTTTTCAGACCTTGTATCAAAAAGTATTAATTTTTGATTCTATTATCTGTGAAGAAAGGGAGGCCGTTTCGTCATTCGAGAACGACGGAAGTCTTAATGAAGTTGCAAAAACCAAATTTTCATTTCTTTTTCAATAAAAGTCATTGAAAAACCGTTATTCAATAATTAAATTTTTAAAAGGGGTCCAATTTGCATATGAAACCCATATCACAAGGGTTGTTTTGAAAATTTTATGAATTAAAGCAACAGAATACAGAATCAAAACAAACCTGAGCTCAATCCAAACTGGTCCTGCACTTCGGATAGATCGTCTACGTTGGATAGCACTTTCACTTCGCACGACATTATCGACTACATAAAATGGAACTTTTTCCCGATGGACGCGAAATCACGGAGCAATTCTTTTCGATTAAATCGACACTTTTTCTAGAGAAATTCTCTTCTGCTGATGATGAATGCAAATTTTCTGACTTTTTGTTCAAGCTGACGGAGATAAACAACACAGGAGTGTCCACAAAGTAAAGAAACGTCAAAACTAATGTTCTCTCTCGCACACACACACAGTCGTCGAACATGCGCAGAGGCGACGTAAAGGTGGGGGCGTTCGCGTGTCGAGTGTTGAAACTGTTATACGCCAGAGAGGATCGTAGCGGTACTGTGTGCTTGAATATTGCGCGTATTCCCGAAAAGGACACGCGGCATACCAGCATCGAAATGACGCGCCACACTTTCGGCATATGCGCGCTGTCAAATCTCATACTGTGCGTTTTGCTTTTGTTGATCTTCTTCTTCGAATTGCATGGCATTGTTGCCGGGAATATTTATTATTGCACCAAAAGTGCAGAAAATCGCTGGCAACAGTGTCTGCGGCACATTCTGAAATGCCGCGCGGCGTGTACCTTCGAGAGAAATGGACAATATGAAGCTATACACTCAAACCCCGGTGGTTTGACACCAACTGTTGTCAAACGAGCGGGGTCACTTTTTTAGATTGACACCCTCTTTACACGGATATCACACACACTACCAAACGTTTGAGTCCCGTTTTAAAAGTGACAGTTCGACACTTTTTAGTTTGACTTTGACCAATCAACCGACGAGATTCGGGTATCGTTTTAATTTTCTCATTTCAGTTTAATTTGGTCATGAAAAAGGTGGGTCAAGTCTTCTCGAATTTTTTTTCCAGCCAGGAAAAAAAATATTGCGTTGCGAGTGAAGCACATTGTATTGAAGCGTGCCAAAAAAGGCTACACATTTTTCATCCCATCATACAGCTTTTCACAAACATAACTTTGCTTCATGGAATAATTAAATGATATTTAATTATTTTCGGCAGCGACCCAACATACCACCACGCATAAAGTTGTTCAAGAAGAGCAAACCCCTCATCTGTCATTCATCTTTGCCGTGTCCCGTTCCGCTCATAAATTCTTGTAACTTTAATGAGACAATATCAGGGGACAGATAATTAAGAACAGCGAAGCGCAGGACCATGCAAAATTTTATGGACGTCTCGTGGTACACAAGAAAGCTTAGATGGGTCTCCTCCCCCCCCCCTACAACCCCATTAGTGGGAGGACACATGTCTTTAGGATGTCAATGAATTCTTCTGAAAGTCCTTGCATTTAATTAGGTGAAGAGTGTCAAGGTACTTCGCTTTATTTCTCACATTTCTTGTTGGAAATATTAATGGAACCATTCACTTGAGAGATTGAACTCTTTATCATGAAAAAACACCTAAAATCAATTTTAATTCATAATTCCATGTTTTCTTGTCCATGCTTTTTGTGACTCACCAATTGACAAAGTTGAAAGCCTAATAATTTTTGTTCTAAAGCTAACATACCATTTTTGCAACAATTCATTTACATGACGAATGTTTTCTAAACAATTCGACGGTAACATTTCAAAAGGATTCATGTACATTTTGACACTTTCTGAGTTATTGCATATTCCAAAAGTACTCCTTATAAGCTACCTCTCCACCTTTTGGATCCCGATACGCGGCGGAGGTGGCACTTGTCCCGACTGCTGAGACACACAATTTGCGCACGGGAAACAAAGAAATAAAACGATAGTTTAACTACGAACTAAAACATGCGACTCTTTATTACGTTAAAACGAACAGAATGAACAATTTCAAACGACAGATCGATGACATTTACAACATAGATGCGCACAACAACATCACACACTGACAGGCCAGCTGCCAGTTGTGAGCCCAGCGTCGTGCGGAGCATAACATGCACTAGGGTCACTCCGCGCATTGTGTCTGTCTCCAACATCTCCCCTCTTTATACCGGAGGTCAGGATCCACCAAGAACTCTTCACGCTCAGGAAGAGCGACAAGGTGATCTGCCCGGTTGTGCCTCAAACGTTCGCTTCAACTCGGTTGATGTAGACGGCGATGGCAATGTGACACCAGATTTGCGTTGGTTCACACTCCGAAGAACTTTCAACCTTCCAGCGCGTTCGAGGGCGCAAGCGAGGACGATATGTGCAAAACTTCTTCCTCGGTTTACCTCTCGTAACGTTAGTGGCGAACTGAAGAATTTTGAAGGATTGCTCTCGGTGTGGCGACTGAACGGATCTCTGGGAGATGGCGCGTTCAGCAAAACGTACGGCGATTTCCTGACGACCTCTTTTCTCGCAATCCCGACTAAAGTACTGCGATGACTTTTCGGTGGTGTAGAGCAGATCGTAGAAGCTGATGAAACGGTTGTCACTGATGGTGTCGTCTTCCAGCAACGACGGTCCCCAAACAGCTGACAATGTTGATCTTGACCCTGGGAATCTTACTTGCCACCAGGGTTGGACGAAACATACGGTGTCGTTGAGCTTGGTGTCCAGCCGCCGTCGAGAAATCCGGTTTAACTCGACCTTTGACAGCTCCCGAGATGTGACCACCGTACACACATCGACGTGTTCCTCTTCCCTCCCCCGCTTCATTGGAAACGGCTTTTTCCCGCTGCACTCTGGGCCGAGCGGGTTGATATCTTGAACCGTTCGCACTTGGGGAGTAGGGGGTTTGATTCGTTCGTTGGCGCACTGCAGACCGAGGAGTCGGCGAGACTCGACCTGCAGGTTTTGAGCACGATCTTCAATGTCCAGGCCGCCGCAGTGAGGGTACCTTGCCGCGCTCGTTCCTGCATGCCACGGTACCTCTACTCCGCCAGGCGAAAACATCCGCATCAACTCCGTGTTCTGCTCCTGGACCTGCTGAACGATCTGCTGCATCGATGCCATGAGCTGCATCATCATGGCTTGAACCGAAGGAAGTTGCTCGGCCGGGAAAACATATTGCTGTTGGAAATGCTGCTGGCTTGGGTCTCCATTTTGCTGCTGCTGGAACCGCCGAGCGTCCTCACAGTTTTCCGCCATCGCTGCAACTTTCCCTTGGACACGCGGGTGCCGGGATGTGAGGTTATCGGAACCTTCAAACCGATCCGCGGCAAATCGAGAATCCTCGTCGCCACTTTTGGATCCCGATACGCGGCGGAGGTGGCACTTGTCCCGACTGCTGAGACACACAATTTGCGCACGGGAAACAAAGAAATAAAACGATAGTTTAACTACGAACTAAAACATGCGACTCTTTATTACGTTAAAACGAACAGAATGAACAATTTCAAACGACAGATCGATGACATTTACAACATAGATGCGCACAACAACATCACACACTGACAGGCCAGCTGCCAGTTGTGAGCCCAGCGTCGTGCGGAGCATAACATGCACTAGGGTCACTCCGCGCATTGTGTCTGTCTCCAACACCACCAAAAATGAGCAAAAGTTACTTCAGTAAAGTCTGTTTAATCATGATTTTAAATAAAGTAACATAAACAAAATCTCTGCCATCAGCAGTCCCTGATTATATAGCCCTGTCAACCTGTCAAACAAAAGACTACATGAACCTCGTGACGAAAAAAAAGCAACATGAACAAAGCGCCATGTACATTTGGCGAAGAAAAACGAATCATAACAAAGCGTCCCCCTCAATGACAGCAGGGTGATATAGACGTTGGTGATTTCAAAAGAAGTTATGTTTGTTTTTCTCAAATAAAATTACGGATATAATGTTTTATTTAATTTGGATGATCAAGTATCAATAAAAGCAACGTTTTTCATGGTTTGTTATCATTAGAACATCTTATTTTGCTTTTATATTAAAATGGAAATTGAAAATGGATGCTCAACATTCAAATGCGTTTTTCTCAAAACGCATGGTTTGTACATGATGCTTTTTGAAATGTTGGCGTCGAATTGTTATTAAGAACAATAAGTGCCTTGAAGATGTAATAAATTAAATACTGTTATTTTCATATTACTATGAAGGAATCGAGATATATCAATCATCTAGAAAAATAACTACATGCAGATGAAACCATGCAATAAAACCCTTGCTGGAAAACTAGCAATCAATCATCCTAGACTAATTGGTTGGGAGTGAGTATGATTTACCAACATGAAATAAAATCCGTTAAAGCTTCATACATCGAGCCTCGATAAAAAAAAATCAACGGAGCAATACTTTGATACATATGTAGGAATTTATTGGAGTCAGATTAAATTCTGGGAAGCATAGGAATTGGAATTGAAAACAATCAATGAACGTTTACTCAATTAGGCTTCCGAAAGGAAACTCAAGGAACAGTTTGGCTTCTGCGTTTCAGCACACAGTTGTGTAACAACTCGTGTTTCCAAAATATTGGAGAACCAAACCATTAGCTAATCAATCGAGCGAACCTCAAGGTACACACTACTGTATTCCTCCCCTCGGTGATTTCGGATTGCACGAAAATTAATCCAACTGTGCCCGTAAAAAAGTAAGCCAACTGAGAAAAAGTTATGAAACTCAGCAAAATTAACTTTTTTATTGGTGGAGCTAAGGTCGAATAAAGAGAATATTTTTGTCGTGTGGAACATACCATTCCACACCAATAAGAGTACATCATATAAGCAAACTTTTCTAATATTAAAACTTTAGAGGCTATTTTGTAATGATTTTTTTTTGGATAAGTGGCATCACATTTTCTCTGTAGCATGTTTTATTTAATGACGATGAACAGAATGATGTTGTTTGAAAACGTGGCTTACTTTGTGTAACTTGATTAAATATTAAATGTAATTTCGTATTTTCATTAAAACATTATAGGTCTCTGGATCTATTCCCGATATCAACACTGTTAGTTTTGATATAAATGAACTTCTATAAAAATGAACATGAGAGTAAATTGTATTAATTGACAGTAATTCCCCTTAATCACGTTCAATAACCTATTAATTTTTTTTACAATGCCCTCAAAAACTATTATGTCAACAATCTCGTTTTTTTTTTGTTTTAATTAGGTATATATGCTCGAACAGGCAGGCGCTCTAAATTCTCCCTTGCTCGCTGAAATGGCTTTTCTCTGCTTCAAAACACTCGAAATAATTGAATCACTCAACTTCATTAGGCCTGGCGAGCATCGGCCAAGAAGCAACCTCTATTTCTTTGCTGTTTTGAAACTTTTTTTTTTTTGTAAGAAAAACGTTTTTGTGACGGTCTGGAGATCGGTCGCCGTAGAAAAAGGTGCCGTTCCGCATAATTGACAGCTGCCAGTCAAAGGTGTCTGGAGACGAGACCCTCCACCAAACTAAGATAAGTCCTTTTTGTGTTCTGCCCTGGTACAACATTAATAACCATCCTCCGGACCTCGCTTGGCCGGAAGAAACTTGAAATTCGTGAAATGGAAAGCTTTCGGCCCCAACTTTGTCGAACGGCGCCGCAGGAAAAAGGGAAAAGTTTAGCACCCGAAAGAAGTTGAAATTAATTACAGGAACATCCCTGTCTGTACGCAGAACGCACCCGGATTATTTTTTTCCCTGAATATTGTTGATATAATTATGCATAAACTTTGGGCGAGCAAACAACAAGGCATTAAGAAGCATTTGCCGGTGAGCAGTGTAGAGCTGTAGCTTTTGGGATCCAGGAAGAAAAATTGCCCCTGGCAGTACTCTATAACAAATCACATTTTTATGGTATAAGCAAGAGAAAGCAAAAAACGGTGTTTAAATGGTTTAAATCGCTCGCTCGCCGCAAGGGCTTCTCTAGTGTTTTAGTTTTTTTTCAAGTGTAAAAACCCGTCTTTGCAAACGTTGCCTAAATATCAAATACTAAAACTGAAAACTAAAATGTTTTGTTTGGTGGAATAAGGCCTTGCAAACCCAATCAACCCTTATTTGAAACTCGACCATATGATTTGGCTCTTTTTAAATGTTACAACCTTTTTTCAGAAAGATAAGATTTTTTTCACAAATGTTACAGTTTTTGACATTTAAGATAGATTGATAGGTTTCCAAGATTTCGTTGTTTTAAATTTAGAGCGTATTTCTCCTTTTTTGCGTGGTTGCAAGAATGTTAAAAAAAAGTTCGTCATATACTTTGGATTTGGCACTTTTGATGTCAAAGACTCAATATTTTTAATTATTTTTTTTTGTATTTGTTTTGGTGACGAAAAATGCAATATTTCTAGAAAATTCCAGAAAAGGCTAAAAAGTTTGAGCGTTTTATGATTTAAAAAAAAACTACAAAAGTAAAGCAACATTCATTTAAAAAAATAACAATAAATTTTCGATGATAAAGTAAAGCAAAATTTTGAGTAAGTGCACCGTTTTCAAGCTTTTAAGCCAATTATGGATAACGATTTTAGAAATAATATCTATTAAAAGTAGCAAAAAATTTCTCAAACTTTTTATTTTTTAAACGTTTAGAATTTTTTTAGTTACAGAAATTTAATGTTATGTACATTTAAAAAAACAAAGTCAAGTTGTTTACCTTTTTCAATTTTTTGAAGAGCTCACTAAATTTTGGTCATAATTATCTGGGTGCAGAATAGTGGTTCGCAAAGCGGCCTCAATTTAGAACTGTCAAAGCGGAACCAATTTACTGTTTGCAAAATGATACCAAGAAGTGGCAAGTATTGTAATCGATCTATAATTTATTTTGTCAGGATTCAAAAAATAACTCGTGCTTTTGAGGTATTCGAAGTCAACAAATCTTAAGATTCAAAGATACATAATCTCGGAACTTCCATTCGGATGTTCGTCTGGTTCACAAAATTCCACCCACTTCTGACGCAATTTTTCGTCACGAGGAAAATAAAAAAAAAACATCTTTTGGCCGACCATCGTTTAGTCTACGAACAAAAAATGCGCGAAGCACTTAATTTTTCAGCGAAAACTTTAACATCAACAGATTCAAAATGTTTCAAAACAAGTTACTTCAGCAGCAAAAAATATGTCACGCTTGAGCTTGAACAAAGCCTTTTATTTTGTTTATGTTTACAGCAGAAGTGCACTTGTAGTAGTGAGGAGCAGTTGGGAGCATTCGAAAATCACGTTACGCATTTTGTCTTTTCAGCACCCAGATAATTATGTGCTATGAAATTATCTCAAACAACCATGCGCACCCATGGTTATCTTTTGAGGTTAGCAGAAATAAGGGGTTGCGCATGGTTGCTTAACCTGATTGCATAGAATTTATAACCATGATTATTTTATTTATTAGCAGGGAATTCACAAAAAAAAATCAATTGTGTCGGCAACAGTATTTTCAAAGAGTACAAATCTATCATACCTAGACGAAACTGATACGTTTACTGACATTAACTTAAAAAATGTCGATTTCTGTTATTTATATATTACATTACTCTACATTTATGAAGTTGATGTCAGTATACGCTTCATTTTTACCTTAGTATGTTAGATTTGAGTTCTTTGAACACGCTCAAATACACTCAACCCCCGATGGTTGGTCACTTTTTCGTTTGACACTTTTTTAGTTTGTACCCCGTTGGTTGGTCAAAGTCAAACTAAAAATTGACGAACTGTCACTTTTTACACGGCGCTTACGCACACTATCAAAACAAACGTTTGGTAGTGTGTGTGAACTCCGTGTAAAAGGGGTGTCAAACTAAAAAGTGACCCCGTTCGTTTGACAACAGTTGGTGTCAAACCATCGGGGTTTGAGTGTAGTAAGAACGAGAGGTGGGCAAAAAAAGAGCGAACCGCTCAAAGAGCCGGTTCACTAAAATGAGCGAACGCGCTATGGCTCACAAAAAAAGAGCCGCGGATCATTTTGAAACTTCGGTCTTTTGAAAGAACCGTTCCAAGATGGAATGATTTTGGAAAACTTGCCCATTTTGAAGTTTTTAAAAATAGTTCATAGAATTTCCAACAAATTGTAGCCACAAACATTATAATTATGAAAAAATTATCTCAAAAATGTCCCACAGTGTTTTTTCAACGGCAAACGGCAAGTTAAAGAGAAGCCATTTCGTTGTGCTATCTTGTGACACGTCCTATTTTTAACAGCAGACGTGTCACAAGATAGCACACAAGCGACGATTTCCCGACATCTTGAGAGTTGAGTCATCATATTTTGTTGGAGGATCTATTGCAACTTTATCATCAATATAATATTGAAAGACCCGTATCGGTCTCCTAGTATTCTTTGAAATTCAAAAAATGAATGATTTTCTGAACAAAAATTAAAAAAAAACTTTTATTGTACAACTGTTCGTAAATAACAGTATTACCCCAATATAAATTTGAGTATTTCAAACTCCTTAACTTGAGCAATTCTCTACCAAAACCGGAAATGGATTTTATTTGTATTTTTTGATTTGGCTCAAACTTTGTGAGGGCCTTCCCTATGACCAAATATGCTATTTTGTGTCAATGGTTCACCCATACAAGTCTCCATACAATTTTGGCAGCTGTCCATACAAAAATGGTATGTAAATATTTAAACAGCTGTAACTTTTGAGTGAATTTTCGGATCAATTTGGTGTCTTCGGCAAAGTTGTAGGTATTGTTGAGGACTTTTGAGAAAAAAATAGGTACACGGAAAAAAAAATTTGCGGATTTTTTTATCAACTTTTTTTTCACTAAAACTCAATTTCCCAAAATATGTATTTTTTGATTTTCGAGATTTTTTGATATGTTTTAGGGCAACTACTTGTTCTAGGCCGGTACCCCCTGCCATGTAAATCAAGTAGGCCCGGTACCCCCGTTGAGAATCGCTGTTTTAGGGGACAAAAATCCGCAACTTTTGAGCCATAGAGAAACATGGTCAAAAAATCTGCCGCCGAGTTATGAATTTTTGAAAAAATAGTGATTTTTGGAAAAAAAATTAGTTTTATGCAAAAACAAGTTTGACATTACTTTTTAATGCAAAATTGAATTTGCAATCGAAAAGTTCTTTACAGATTTTTTGATAAAGGGCTCCGTTGTCAAGATATAGCCACCGAAAGTTTGATTTTAGCGAAATATTTGCAGTTTTTCAATTTTTAAAAATAGTGACCATGAGTGACCATTTCTAAATTTTTTTTTTGAAAGGTTCAGAAAATTTGCTATAAAATTGTCTAAGAGACATTGAAGATTGGGCCTCTGGTTGCTGAAATACAGCGGCTTAAAGAAAAAGAAACACGAAAATTGAAGTTTTCTAAGTTCACCCAATCAGCCCACCATTTTCTAATGACAATATCTCAGCAATTAATGGTCCGATTTTCAATGTTAATACATGAAACATTCGTGAAATTTTCCGATCTTTTCGAAAAAAATATTTTGAAAATATTTTTGAAAATTTTTGAAAATACAAAAAATAAAAATGGTCGAAATCGGCCGATTTCGTAGAGAGTTGCTCACTTGGAAAATTTTACCAAAATTTAATAAATATCCTGGGAGATTTTGGAAAAAAAACAAATTCTCTTGCTCGAATGAACTTTAGCAGTTATCGACTTTGTCGATCTAATCAGAATGTAGAAAAGAATTCGCAGAATATTGTCTCCAAATATCTGAATTTGGAATTGGAATGTTCAATTTAAGCAAAAATAAACGAAATTTTTTTAAATTAAGAACATTTTTTTTTTTTTCAAAATCCTAGATTCAAAACATTCAATTTTTTTGAACCCTGAACGTTGAGTTTATACAAGTTAAAAACAAATAAAAAAATGAAACCACTCTTGGAAAAGCTTATTTATTAAAATGTTGAAAAAGAGCGAAAGAGCCGCTCTTTTTGATGAGTGAACAAAAATGAGCGGCTCCTAAAAAAGAGCGATTTTGCCCACCACTAGTAAGATTTTAAAAATTAATTGTAGCAAATTTCCTGCAAATTAATTAAATTAAATTAACAGTTTTTAGTGTTTCGCTGGAAAAAATCAATTAAATCTCACAATGTCGAGTTGTGTTATTTTTCCAATATGTATTTCGTAAGAGTTTGATAAAAAACATTGAAACTTTCAAAACATTTTCCTGTTGTTTTCTGAAGCACAAACGCAAACAAACAATCACACCATCAATAACGTACGAAATATTTTCTCTCCTACGCATAGCGGATTTCCTATCTGTGATGTGATGACCATTTTTCCGTTCGTTATCGAAACCATACATCGCACAAAGTTGCTCCGTTGCCTATGACCAGGACGTGTGGACACATCTCATCTTACATTGGTCGTAATATCGGAGCCTCTTTCATGTGGCCATCGGTCGGTACTCTTGATGACTACAGCACAAACAAGAGTATACGCATTTTAAAAGTGAAATCCAGTTTAGTGTGGTGCATAAAATTCATTTATTTCCATTGTTATTCTGATATTTTCATTGATTTTGTGACAAAAAGTCCAAAATATAGTTTAAAAGCCTTTCCTACCGTACTGCGAAAAAACTGACTGTATATCACTATGAACGAAACGAAACGAAGTTGACTTTATAGCTGTCGGCCACCATTGCTAGTACCAACCACTAGTGTCTTCCTTTTATCTTCAAGGACTTCGCCGCCCTGGGCTCCTAAGTGTATGAAAGTATGGCACGGAGCGACGGCGCCGAATACCCATATTTACACAAAGAATTTTAGAGCGCCCGCCGCGGGATTCGAACCGGCGACCTCTGGATTGTGAGTCCAGTGCGCGGTCCGATTGATCCACACGGGCGGGACATCACTATGAACGTCACACGAGCAAAATCTCCTTTCAATGTCAGCAAAAATAATATGATTTCAATAGAACTTGTATCGCTGCCGGTGCAAAACAGTAGGATTTTGTTACCTATACGAAAGCAACTTGATTTCTCATAGGTGGAAAGTTGGGCTTTTCAGTTTGGTGTTGATCATAGAAACACACAAAAATTTTTTTGTTGTTTTTTTATTGATTGTCGAGCTCAAGTATGACCCCTAAACTATAATATACGCTAAAGTGACTTTAACATAAAAAATGGCGGCAAAAATGGTGTTGCTAAAATATTGCAAAAGTGCACTTTGTAATTTAATAGGCAATCAACTATTCTAATTGAACTAACTTTCTTTCGCAGAACCCGGATTTTATGTTAAAAGCAAGAAAAAAAAATACGAAAAAAAACAGTCTTCGGAACTAGCCAAGCATAAGACTAAGCATTGTGAAATGAAAAGTTTATCCACATTCCTCACTTAAAATCTTGAACCCGCTTTAATCCCGCTCGCAAACTCCAGCCCTCAAGATGCGTTCCGCCCAAATAATTTATTTTATTGTGCGGGCTTTTTTCGTCTTTTTTTCCACGTGTCTGCTCGCATTCAACTTAATTCGGATCTCAAGTTGGTCATCAGACGGCAGCTGTTGTTGTTGTTGTTGTTGTGAGGGACACAACAACGAACGAACGTGGGCTGGAAAAGTTTTTATTAATAAATGCTCGTTTTTTCTTTCTTTTCGAACTGATTTTGCACTGAAGAATGCCTAGGATTGCGGATTTGCTTCATTTCCGGAGCTGGTCACAAATGGAAGTTTTTTTTTAATCTCTGGCCGTGTGAACATTTTTATGTTTTGATTAACATTATTTTTTATCAAAGGTTTTTTAAAGTACTGAAGGTCAGTTCAAAGAAACTGTACTGCGTGTGCTGAAATTACGTGTAATGTATGAATTTTTGTTTGCCTGTGTAATGGTGAGTGACACTCTACATTTAAATATACAGGCGGACGCGTTGGAAAAAAGGAGCTATCAGGATTAGGTTTAGACTTTTAATTCACTTTGTGTCAAGTTCATTCAAGCACAGACAAATACTACACTCACTGGTGGTTGGTCACTTTTTCGTTTGACCCTTTTTGGTTTATACCCCGTTGGTTTGACAAAGTCAAAATAAAAAGTGACGAACTGTCACTTATTACACGGCGCTCATACACACTATCAAAACACACGTTTGGTAGTCTGTGTGAACTCCGTGTAAAAGGGGTATCAACTCAAAAAGTGACCCCGTTCAAACAGTTGGTGTCAACCTATCGATGTTCGAGTTTAGTGCCAAGTAAGATGGAAAAATTATCGAAAATGTAAACATAACTCGATTTTTTCTTAATTAGGTCCTATAAACAAATCATAAGTTATTATGTATCATTTGTTCTTCCATAGCAGCCTTTAAGCTCATAAAAAACGGCCAATTTTGCATCTTAAAATGTTTTTTTTAATTTTGTTTGACAATATTTCAGAGTTTTTTTACTTATTTAAATTGGGAGCGTTTTTTTTATTACGTAACGCAGTTGGATGGAAAATTTGCATGCATTTTTTTACAAGGGGCGAGGGAAGTCAAAAATTAAAAATGTTGCGTGTGAAAAATGAACTCTCCCTTTAGTAACTTATCGTGCGTGAGAGAAGTTCACCATCAAAAGACAATGTGTCATCTGTTGCAAACATGCCCAACAGGTTTCATATTAGAAGTTTATGCAACAAGTTGCAAAAAGAGGATTTTTTCAGCACGAGTCGTACATTTATCCAACGAGGTTCACCGAGTTGGATAAATACGAAGAGTGCTGAAAAAATCAAGTTTTGCAACGAGTTCCATACAACATTTTTTGCAATTCCGAAAAACACACACTGAGTGAAATTCTAAGTCAAATTTTCATGTATTTTGTCAATAAATCGTTTAAATAAAAAAAATGTTGAAAAGTGTTACTTTTCAAAACAAGTGCTAAAAAGTTCAACTTTTCAGCACCTATTTGAGTGCTGAAAAGTAGAACTTTTCAGCATTTATTTTGAAAAGTGTTGCTATTCAATTCTGTTATTTTTGGTACAGAAAAGTAGGCTATTTCGTCGTTCAAGAATGACAGGAAAAGTGAGTAGTTTCACGACGGAATTGCAAAAAATACTATTAGGCACCAATTTGCAAATGCCAAATTTATTCAGTGTGTCTATCAAGTTGTAAGGCAATCAGGGAAAACATTTCGGATCAAACTTTTCCATTTGTTAAAGCTCCATGGCATTCCCCCCAAGACCCTTTTTCTTTCGCACCCCCCAATCAAACCACAATCCTTTACATTCACTTACCTTCGATCTTTCTCCGGGGGCTTTCATCGTTGGCTCGTTTTGGTCGTATCTTTCCGAAACTCAACTCATCCCTTCCAACTCACTGCTCAAGTTTGGGCCCGGCCTTGGCACTTGGTTTTTACGGTTCGCTAAACTTTGGAACGACAATCTATCCCCATCAAAAAGTAATCCATTTTCAAGACGCCGGCCAGCCCAGGATGCTGCTGCTGCCTTCCAGGAACGACTGCTGCCCCACCTACGCGGCACTGTCTTTGTACGGAATGCTGATAAAATCACCCCTGGCGTCGAAACAGGACACTTGACTGCGTGCTCTGATCGGATTCACATTTCACTGAGTTGAGCTTGCTCGAAATCTTATGACTTTTGCCAAAGAGAAATGTGAACTATTCATGATTTACCTTGACAACGGGAAATTAAATCAGCATTGTTGATTTATATTTCAATTGTTGATTTATATTTGAATTGATTAAGGTATGTCTTGCCCAAGAATGGAATGATTTGATTAGCGGAGATTGTATCGATCGTTTCATTTGCACAACAGGATTAATCAATTCATTTTTTATAAACGAAAACAAAAAATCATTCAAAAAACTAACCAGCCAGTTCAAGTCGAATTTAATATCGTAATTCGATTCAAATCGTATGCAATTTCCGTTTCAAAGTAACAAACGGAAACGGAACGGCGATACGAGTTGAGTTAATTTCCATAATTTAGACTAAATAAGAAACCCAATTTTTCACAACTTTTGTTGTTTTTTCTTCCCTTAAGAAGACTCTTAACATTACAGTTGTCATTTTCATTTCAGTAGTTAATTTGAAGGAGATTCAACCTGTGTTTGAGAAAAAGGGATTTTAAAACTACAGACATGCCTCGGTTTAGCACCGCATATGGGGTATGCAAAACCGAGGCGTGCATAACCGAGGCACAGAGCATATGGGATTTTGGCTCTATGGGAAAGACATTGGCTATAATCGTATGAAAATTCATGCAAACATCAAAAAATTATAGTGTTTTGGAGTCGGGTTGATGTCAGCTATCCATTAAAATAATAATTTCATGAAAATTTTCACAAAAATACGTATTGTTCCAGTATTTTGAAAATGCATTTTTTTTCTCTGAAGAAACCAAAAATATATGGTTATTGCAATATGGGTATCAAATGATTAGTTTTTTTTTCATACATTTCGAATGTTAAATTTATTATTTGAAAACACTCAAAATTTTCACAAAACTACGTATTTTTACAAAACTACGTATTTTCTAAAAATTGCTAAAAATTTCCGTTTTTACAATATGGGTGTCAAACGATCGAGATTTTTTCATACATTTCGATTGTAATAACAAATTTTTGTTGAAAATACTCAAAATTTTCACAAAACTACGTATTTTCGAAAAAATACTCAAAACTTCCGTTTTTACAATGTGGGTATCAAACGATCGGGTATTTTTTTCATACATTTCAATTGTAATAACAACATTTTTTGAAAATGCTCAAAATTTTCACAAAACTACGTATTTTCGAAAAAATACTCAAAATTTTAATTTTTACAATGCGGGTATCAAACGTTCGGGATTTTTTCATACATATCGAAAGTTATTAGAATATGGGTATCAAACGATCGGGATTTTCCATACATCTGTAATAAGTTATGTAAAATTTTTGAGTATTTTCAAAAAATGTTGTTATTACATTCGAAATGTAATGTAATGTAAAAAATGTATGAAAATATCCCGATCGTTTGATATCCATATTGTAAAAACTTAAATTTTGAGTATTTTTTTTCGAAAATACGTAGTTTTATAATTTTTTTTGATTATTTTCATAAAATAATGTTATAACATTCGAAATGTATGAAAAAATCCTGATCGTTTGATACCCATATTGTAAAACTGAAATCTTGAGTGTTTTTTTTTTTCGAAAATACGTAGTTTTGTGAAAATTCTGAGTGTTTTCAAAATATGTTGTTATTACATTCGAAATGTATGAAAAAATCCCGATCATTTGATGCCCATATTGTAAAAAGGGAAATTTTGAGTATTTTCAAAAAATGTTGTTATTACAATCGAAATGTATGAAAAAATCCCGATCGTTTGATACCCATATTGTAAAAACTGAAATTTTATGTATTTTTTTTTTTCGAAAATACGTAGTTTTGTGAAAATTTTGAGTTTTTTCAAAATATGTTGTTATCACATTCGAAATGTATGAAAAAATCCCGATCATTTGATACCCATATTGTAAAAATTGAAATTTTGAGTATTTTCAAAAAATGTTGTTATTACAATCGAAATGTATAAAAAAAATCCCGATCGTTTGATACCCATATTGTAAAAACTCAAATTTTGAGTATTTTTTTTTTCGAAAATACGTAGTTTTGTGAAAATTCTGAGTGTTTTCAAAATATGTTGTTATTACACTCGAAATGTATGAAAAAATCCCAATCATTTGATACCCATATTGTAAAAAATGAAATTTTGAGTATTTTTTTAAAAAATACGTAGTTTTGTGAAAATTTTGAGTGCTTTCAAAAAAATTATTTTACATTCAAAATGTACGAAAAAAATTCCAATTATTTGATACCCTTATCGCAATAACAAAAATTTTGAGTATTTTTTCGAGAACATTTCCTTTTCAAAATACAGGAAA
Source organism: Culex pipiens pallens (assembly GCF_016801865.2). Taxonomy (NCBI): domain Eukaryota; kingdom Metazoa; phylum Arthropoda; class Insecta; order Diptera; family Culicidae; genus Culex; species Culex pipiens. Next base: position 179,299,541 of record NC_068939.1, read on the forward strand.
ATACGTATTTTTGTGAAAATTTTCATAAAATTATAATTTTAATGGATAGCTGACATCAACTCGATACCAAGGCAGCTGAACGAATCAAAACCGGGGCAGTGTAAACCCGAGGCGTGCAAAACCGAGGCATGTCTGTATATTTATTAAGTGAAGACATCCCACTGGATCTGCGAAAAAGGACAATGCAAAAGTGAAAAAAATATTCTATGAGAATGCTCAACCACGTAAGTGCGAACTGTTTTTTGTCCAAGCATTCAACAACATATACGGGGTGTTTCTTTTTGCCATTTCTCAATAAATTAAAGTTAAATTATTAAATTTAAAGTTTTGAAGTTTATTATCTGTTTCGAGCGGACTAAATTTGCTGATTGAAAAAATAAACTCTGACTATTCAATAAAAAATAAACGCAATAAAAAACATCACTTTCACCTTCCGTCTATCAATGCTACGTGATATATCTAATGCATCACACTTCGTTTCATCTGATCCTGATGGTCACAAATTTGTTCAGAATTAATTAAATTGTACGATAGTTGCAAATGAAGAAAGATTCTCCGGAACCATTCTCGTTTCTCACATCAAACACTCACTAATTATTTGAATTTCGCGCACCACATGCGCCACAACACACGTCATCGACCTTCGTTTGCCCGGCGTCAGTGTTGCCAGGCTTACACGATCTATCATCGCCAGCCGCCGGTATCGAGGCTTCGCGTTAGGCCACCGTCCACCGACGAGTCCAGTTCGTTGGGCGTAGGATCCGAGTAGAACGATGGCCGGGACAGCATCAACGACCGCTCGTCTGCCAGCACGGCAAACTCGCTGTAGCTTGGCTTGCAACCCTTCCGTGGCACGTAGGAAGCCGTCGCGTTACCATAGGATACCGTTGCCATGTTGGCACTCCGAACCCAAGGCTGCCGGCGTGGGGAAAAGTAAATCTTTATTTTGTACCGGCAATCAATTACTAGCGGCAAGTTTTTATTTAATTTTCAAAATATCGCAGAAACTCACCTCATTCACAGCACGCCCCGAAGTTACGGCACAGTATCCGAACCGAGTGGTTGCTGTTCCAGGCAGGCATTCTCCTTCTCGGAAGGTGATTGATGGATAATTGAGATGTTCGGCAGCACAGCGAGAGCATGATAAAAAAATGGAAAAAATAACAGGAACGTTAAAGTTAAAGGTCACGGTATTTCGCTGCTATCATATCGTCGCCATCGTGCTAACTTGTCGTACGTGCATTTTGGGCCAAATTGAGTTATGAACGCCATTTTGTGCAGCTCACAATGCCTCACCTTTTGACCTTCACAGATCCCCAAAATTCGATTTCAATCCTGAGATATTCAACAAAAACCAAAAAACTCCGTGCATTTTTGTCACTTTACATACACAGAAAAAAAATCATGGTAATATTACATCTGGGAAGGGGTACATCTTTTATGTCAGAAAAAAGGTGTAATTTTACCTCTGGAAATGTGTAATTTTACCACTTTTCTGGTGTAATGTCACTTTTTCAGTCTAAATTGAGGTAAAATTACATCATAAAAGAGGTAATATTCAACCTTCCAAAATTACAGCTTCCAAATTTACATTATTTTTTTCTGTGTATGAAAGTAGTTTCAATCTTGTCGTGCTATCTTGTCACTCCATGAAAATTGATGTAAGTGCGACAAAAGGCCAAAGGGATTTCAGGCCAGGAAAGTCAGGATGCGTTTGTCGCACGCAGGGTTACCAGGTCTGAACAGAAAAAAATCTGGCAAAAAATCTGGAAAAAAATCTGGCAAGCCACTTTTTGCCAAGTAGTAAGCAATTTTGTGTTCAAAAACAGTGTATTGTCGGTCTTTATACATTATAGATTCTTAAAATAAACAAAATACATTCAAATTGGCACTCAAAAAATCTGGCAATGCCAGATTTATCTGGCAACCTGGCACCCCTGGTCGCACGTACAAGCTAGACTACCGTAAACATTTGTAATTATAACTCGGGACTCCAGCAACCAACTTCAACCAAACTTTGGGACAATGCACAGAATGGTGAGCCAAACGAAACGTGTTTGTTATTGTTTACATTGCGTGCTCTCATTTTTGAATATTCAAGGTCAAACATTAAAACGCGTTTTTCTCGGAACGTCAAAATGGCGAGTGCGCCAAGATAGCACGACGACGTCGATATGTTAATGCTAACCAGCATGACGATCAGGTCATTTTGATGTTAACCCCTACACCAATGAAAAAATAATCTGAAAGTAACTAAATGTGCAAAAAAACTATTAACCCATATAAACTACAATTCCAGTAAAACGTTGTTTCCCAAAGCAAACACAAAGCGAGATGTGAGCACTAATCGGAAATTGGAGTACTTTATCTTTTATTAAGCTAATAAAAGTTTTTCCCTGGCACGCTACTTTTTTGCAGCAACTGTTCCACCGTTCCTAGGATAACTGATATCCGATAAAAGAGGAAGTTTTTTTTCTCGGTTACTTTTGAGAGCAACTTTTACTGCAATTTGCAACTCTTTGTGCTTTCGTCTATCTGGAAATTTTTGGAAAGCTGTTAAAGCTCAATGAAATTGAATCATAGCTGAGCACTCAGCAGTGGTGGTTCGCTGCTACACAAAATCATCTTCATATACGGATTTAATTGACAAATGGCTTTAAAACAAATATTTTGTCACAAATTAACTTAAAACATAAAACGTTAATTATAATTAACCTTAAGGTTTAAATACATGTATGAGAAGTCATCAGTCATAACCTAATTTGTTATTTTTTTATTGTTGAATTTTACTTCAACTATTGGAAAATTTTGACCAATTCTCCATAACCCAATTTTTTTTTGCTCAGTATGGCCAGGACTATGTGAAAAATTTGACCAATTTTATCAAGAACATTATTTTGGCGATGAATGTGGTCTTTATACCAATACATTTTTAAAAAGTAAACAAGTTTAAATTTTATTAAAAAATTATTGATATACCCCCTAAGGAAAACTACAATTTCTTCGAAAATGTGGGTCGTAATTTTTATTTTTCAAGGACATTATTTTGGACATGAAAGTGTAACATTTAAGAGTTGAATTTTTACAATCATAACGACGAATAACGAATATTGTTATAAATAACATAAAATGTTATTGGCCTGATATTTTCAAATGTCAAAAAATGTTATTCCCAAGCTATTGCCGTCTGCTCGGGAACAGCTAGTCTGGGTGTTTTAATAACAAGATCTGACCTCCTCCTAAAAACAACCTCGGGATATGAACACACAGGTAATGTTGCCTCCATGGCATCAAAATATACATTTTCAACTGCTGAAACCCTTAAATTTGAAGACATATTTCTGAGATATTTCTATTCAAGGTTGGCAGTTTGGAAAAACAACAAAGTCAAAGAGACGAGTTGTTCCTTTTAATTCCGCTATACTAGTCGACTAGTCGAGAACAGAACACTGATGAAGTCTGCAAGTAGTAGACGAAATACGTATCTGTCAAGATATTAAAAATATATAGCGGAATTAAAAGGAACAACTCGTCTCTTTGTATTCACAGTAATGCATTCTGCTAAAACGCTCAACCAAACCACAACAAAGTCAAAATAAATCATGGTAATATTACATTTGGGAAGGGGTACATCCTGAGTACCTTTGAAAATGTGTAATCATGTGACTTTTCTGGTGTAATGTATTATAAAGAAATATGTTTAATAACACGCTTATAAGAGGAAATGTTATACATTTCAAAAACTCTCCTTATAACAAGATTTGTTATTCGTTTGGTATTCTGACTTACCATAAATCGCACAAAGTTTCTAAGTGTCAATAACACAATCTGTTATTATTTTTCCTTTTGTTAAATATGTTAAGATCTTTGGTATATTTTTGTCCAATTTCGTCGGTGTCATTATTTTGGCCATGAAATGGGGTCGTTAAGCTAAAATTATTCTAAAAAGTTGAAATTTTGAAAGTTGATTTTTTAAATTATTTGATGACTTTGCTAATATTGGCTAGAACTATGGAATAATTTTGACCAATTTAATCGTAGTTATTATTTTGGCCATGAAATTGGGTCCTTAAGCTTAAATTTATCTGATAAAATAACTTTTGAAAGTTGTTTTTTTAGTATGTTATATTCTCTAAGGGAATTGATTTATTTATTGAGAATTTTTGAAATGTGAATTACAAAAACCGTTATTATTTTCACAGAGCGAGGAAGTCGGAGCTGACGTTGAAGTTCGAGCTGGAGTGAGACCTCGGAGACGGCATTCTTCGAACAAATCTTTGTTATTGATTTTTGTTATGTTAACAACTAATCCGATCATCCCAATAACATATTTCGATCATCTCACAATATCAAAAACTGACCTTCCCGAGTTATTTCCGTCTGCTTGGGACCCGAATTAAACTGACTGGGATCGCACTTCAAGTCAAGAAGTAATGTGGAAGTTTATGGCCGTAAAGCTATAAAAATGTACGAGCATGATACAGAAGTTTGTATGGAGAACTACATGAAATTACAAGGATCATGTTATTAAAATGTGACCCAGTTAGAAACAGACTAAAAATAAACTTGCTCTTGAAACAATAGATTTAGCAATCACTCACCTGTACTGTTAATTCCTATTTTAGTTTGACCCGGAGCTCCGTTGGCCAGCCCGAACTGGTTCAGCTTGATGCTGCGTTCCTTCTCGTACATCAACTCGTCCTTATTGTCTCGACCGGTCAGCCGGTCCGAGTGCGGTCCTGCCATACCCGATACGGCATCTGTGTGTGTGGGGGGGGGGATAGATTAGCATGAGAAATTATAGCCGGTGTTGCTTAGATAAGTTGTGGGTTAGTGTGATTAGTGATTCTGTCATCCAGAGGCTTCTCTATAGAACAACCCGCACACTGACTTTGGCATCTTTGTGTGCAATTTTCAATTGGTTCGTGATTGCATGTTGGTCACTTTATCATTGATTCAAGCTCTAAAACATTTGCATCGGTGAACGCCTAACAATCATGCATCAAATGTGATAGGCATGAAAGAATATTAAATTTTGCCTTTATATAAGATTATTACGGATTATGTTAGCTGCGTTGAGCTCAGAGATTCATTGTATGCTAAACAAAAAGGTTTATAAATAGGTAAATTCTAATTTTCCACCTAATTCAATGTCCAAAACACGAATTCAAAACATTTTTGTCAAAAATCTCAATTGTTAGTCGATACAATATTTTAGTACGTTTAAACGTAAAAAAAATCAATTCAAGTATCTCGATTTTCCTTTAACAATTTAATCCAGCCAAAATATTGAATGGTTCTCCCATTGACAACTTTGTCTTCTCACATTTACCGCGTATGTATCGCGCACTTTGCCCAATATTTGATTGTGGAATCCCCAACCTGGTGCCGCGTCCCCGCACTTACCCGTGGACCTGCGCTGAGCCGCATTCGGTGTTGCCACTCCATTTGGCACGTTTTGCCGTTTCCAGGGCCACCGACACTTCATCGCGTACGACCCGTAAACCAGCGGATTCATGCACGAGTTGGACACGGCCATCAGGAACAGCCCGTCCTGGATGGCCCCATCGACCTTGATGGCACTCTCGCGATCAAACATGTACCTATTTAGTGTGTGAGTGTGTGTAATGGCAGGAAACGAAATGAATTGGGATTAGAACTTTGTTGATGAAGCGAATGAAAGCCACCCCCCAAATGAATGGCTTTGGTCCAAAATGGTGTCCGAAAATCACAACAAAAAAAAGCCGTGAGCACTGAACGATTTACTCACCACAGGGTCATCACGACGTACGGCGTCCAGCACCAGACGAAAACGACCACGATGGTGATGGTAAGCCGGAGTGTCCGCTGCCGGGCTCGCTCGATATGAGTCAAATCGTTGCACCGTAATCTCATTCCGCCCGTGTGGCTGGTGTCACTCGTTTCTGAAAATTAAACGAGAATATGAATTAATCCCCTTGCAGCTCTCTGCATATTTCCGCTAAATTAGAACCACTTCATTTAGCTGTGCTGCAATCAGTGGTCGTTTAGTGTACTCGCACCAATATTGGACAGATTATAATGAATGTTTTGATTTTCTCCGATACTTATGAGATTTGCCCTAAACATCTCAATATGGTGTGTCTAAAATAATAATACAGTAGACCAATTCTGTTTTATTCTAACTAATGACAAAAATTTCACATTTGTCTACAATGCATTTATGGGCAATTCACAACAACATAAAATTACTCTTTTATATCCTTATGAGAGGTTTGTGTGGATACAACGAATGGCTTTTTGCTACAAGTAAATAGTTAGAGATAGCAATCACTAGGGTTCAAAACCATGAACTCAAGTGTTTTCTTGAAATCAACTCAATTAAAATTGTCCTCGGGTAGTAAACGAGAAATAAATCCTATTTATTTATTCATCCTTGTCAATCAGAGCCTTTCACTGCACTGAGATAGAAGATCGTTCATAATTCAAAGAATCCTACACAATCTAAATGAACTGTAGGAGTTCTGGAGGGCTTTTCAGGGCTGTCAAGTTCCGGGAACTTTGCAAACATCCTATTTATGTCATATTTTTCCATGCTTAGGCTGGTGACGGATGAATGTCACGAACCGATGATAAATTGAATTGAAGTGACGTTTTTATTTCTTTTGAAAATAAATCAGCACTTTTACGTCGATTTCCTGGAGCCCTTTATTCCTTTTTAAATATAGAACAAAACAAAAATACAAATTTAGTTCAAATTATCTGAACTAACCTTAACAGCAAAATTTTGCAAAGCTTCGTGCCAATTTCCCCACGTTTTCTGGCTTAGAGTGATGGCATGCATTCTGCAACACGAACCAATTAATCAATAAATTGCAATCAAATGTTGTTTTTTATCTCATTTCAGTTGACATTATTCTTTCGGTTCACTTAACACATTTCCCGATGCAGTGAGACAGCGCAGATCAGCGCACATTTTCGTAGAAAGTGCATAATTTCCGCGCCTTCCCATTGAAAGGTCAAGCGGATTAATGATTAATTAGTTAATGTTATGTTTGAGTAAAAAAATGAGTACAAGAAATCTGAGCGGCCAATATTTAAAAAAAAAATAACCTTAGGTACCATTATAAACGAAAAAAGGCCAATAAAAGGAAAAAAGAAATTTAATTTCAAACAAAAGGTTAATTTGGCATTCAATAGGGTAAGTTTTTCACCTTTATGGCAACCTCGGTAAAAATTCTAGCTTGTGATGGTCTCTTTTAGAACGAAGAAAAAAAAAACAGAAAAAGGCTCCCACTTTTTTTAAACTTTTATTTAAAAATAAATAAATGAAAATTGAAGTAAAATAGAGTTCTAGTTTCAAAACAACTATATTTTTGCAAAAAAAAACTGTACTGCACATTTGAATTCCGCTAAAATTCATAATATTTTCAAAATCGTTCAGTTATTGATAATTTGTTTTCTTCAGGAATCATAGAAAGCAAAAATCAGAAAAAATATTTCAGAAAGCTGGTAATTTTTGTTAAGAAATTGCTCATATAAAAAAAAAACTGCAAAAACATTAAAAACAAATTACAACCAATCTTTTTAAATTATTTGCAAATCAGTTCATGTTTAAAATAAGGCGCAAGTTCATAAAAAAATATTTTTAAAAAAATCTTTTTGTTTTCAAAAAACTGCTTTTGTTTGAAAGCATAAAAAAATTACAGAAATTAGTTTTGAAAAACAAATTTATATTCAAAAAACTGGGCTTGTTAAAAAAACGTGAAAAGTCGTAGAAATATTTTTTAAGCAATTGATTTTTAAAACCTGGCTTATGTTTGAAGGAATTTAAAAAAACCAGTTTATTTAATAAAAAAACTGGTCAAGCATGAACCGGATTCTTTTCAAGATTTGGATTCCGTTGGAGTACCTCAGCCCTCCTATATGGGTTTTTGGTCATTATACCAACAACTTTTCTTTGAGGCATCATCATAATACATCATCCTGCAAAAATAATTGAAATGGTCAAGAACAAGTCAAGACCTCAGGACCTCGGAACTGGTTCCTACCGCTGATGTCAATTGGTGGTCAATAAGAATCGGCTACGGTGCCCTGCTGGAAGATGTATTAGGATGATGCCTTCAAATTTTGCATCATTTCCGGCATTTTTTTAAAGTTTTTGTTATATTGTCCAAAAACCCATTTAGGAGGCCCAACGGAATCCGGAAAATCTCCGGAAAAAATGGGCCATATTTGTTCACCATCTGACCTTTAAAAATATAGACGAATCTGGATCTTTTGTATCCAATTTGGTAAATTCTACCAAAAGTTGTACAATGTTTGAGAAAAAAAAATACGAGTCAAATGACTACCCGAGCTTTTAAGTGTTAAGCAAACCTACCTTTTTCCCGCGAGCGGTTGGAAATCTCGCACAGAATGACCGTGTACGCCGCACTGATGATCATCAGCGGCATGAAGTACATCGCAATCACGCAGAACAGATTGTACGCCGTCTCCATGCCGGGCGTCCGGAAGAACCCAAATGTGACGCACTGCGTGAATCCCGGAACCTGTGGGTGCTGCTGGACGCGGAAAATAATGCTCTGAAATAAATCAAAACGGGAGAAAAAATAATTGAGTTTGGATTGTAGGTTTATATTTGCTTCTAGGAAATCCCACACCCTTACGAGATCCATCAGAAGGCCAAAAATGACCGCTGATGTAACAAGCTTTTGAACCAAGGCCAAACTAACAAAAACGAGGAGAACAAAGAACCACAAAAATAACATTTGAACAAATACACACAATTTGTTATGCTTCTCGTTGCTAAGATTAGATGTGATGTATTTTCTCGCTGGAACAGGAATCTGCGGCATAAAGGGATTATAACACGATGTGAAACATTGGCCGATCCATCCATCACGCCGATGATGCATGTGTCGGTTATTGAATGCATGCTAAAGCTATGTTTTGTTCCTCTTTTTCGTGGAATCAAAGCTTCTGTTGAAGTTTGTTGTTTCCGTAATTGTTTTCATTTTGTAGAACACTGTTCCAGAATTATATATTATAAAACATCACGTTATTCGAAACAAACTTTTACCACCCTAGCAAAATGCCGTCATTTCTAATCTCCGTGGAAGGATTTCCAACTTCACGGATGGCTGCCCCTTTGTAAAGACCTAGGCCGTCAGAATCCGAGCTCACCCTTGATTATAGCCTTCCTCCTGTGTGGGCAATGACGGTGGATACAGAAGAGGCGTCGTCTTTTAATTTACCGTGCACCCATTCAAGATATGTCATGCAGCGTAAAATGTCAATGGGCTTACACGGTTCGCTGGGAAACAGTGCAGTGGGTTTGTTTGTTTCACTGAGATGAATCTTACGCAACTATAGAGAACAGCGTGAAGCACCTCGAAGTGCTGTTTTGTGTGTAGTCTAACGCTGTTTTATGTAAAAATGAGATAATTTAGTTGAACTAGGTATATATTAGGATGGCTCGAGATGGTCGATTTTTCAGAACATGTTTTTTTCGGTTGCTTTTAGGCCCCTGAACAACCCCCTAAAATTTGGGAGCGATTGGTTGCGTCCACACTTTGCGCATTGCATTTCAATTTTGTATGGGAATTAGTATGGAAAATCCTCCTTTTTTAGATTTTGATTTTTATCATTTTTATTTTCAACTAAACTTTTCAAACTAACACAGTAGCGTAAAAATTGAATTTTTTTTCTAAAACTTTCCCCAAAAAATGTTGTGCAATCTTGCTCCAGTCAAAAGATATAGCGTCCTCAAAATTGGTCTAAAATGTGATTTCCGAGCAAAAAACACGTTTTAGACCAGTTTTGAGTACGCTGTATCTATTCCCATACAAAATTGAAATGCAATGCGCAAAGTGTGGACGCAACCAATCGCTCCCAAATTTTGGGGGGTTGTTCTTGGTTGATTTGGTCAATTTGAAAATTTTCCATAAAACGACGATCCAGTCTAGTATATATTTCTGATAGCTTTAATATTTTTATTTACAAATAACAATACTCAAATTGTTAGGGTACTTCAACCATAACTAAACCGTAACTAACTTCGCAGAACATCGCAAAGCGGTAGGAATTGATCCCGAAACGGTTTTAAATGAATTAAAGAGTATGATGAACGATTAGAATTTACTTGATTCACTTAAGTGGGGGGGGAAATGGCGAATATTTTAGCATTTACGTAACACGTGGGATTCAGAGATCTGATTAAAAAAAGATTTCAAAACATTGATCGAACTTAAAGCACCATGCGTCTCCAGCTAAATGTTCTGGAAAATTATGTCTTTTTGGGGAAGCATGGTATGTTAAGTTCAATTGATATGTATACCCAAATTCGATAAATTATTTTAATTATTTTCTTATATAGGCAATTAGCGGCGAGAAATATTAAACTAACCTAGGACAGAAAGAGGAGCGAAAGAATTGAAGATCGCTCATTAAAACATGCTGATGAAAAAAAATAGAAAAATCGTTGAAAGTTGAAAAACAAAAGTGTCTCATTGATGACTACCCTACCCTAACACTTTTGCACGTCATTAAACATTGAAATTTAAATGCAATGTGATGTAAATTTGCAACAAACTATACGTAAAAACATGATTTTACATGTTATTCAACCATTTCGTCGAATCTCGAGTTTACATCAACTGAGTTTACATGTGATTAATTTTTTCCGTGTCGAGTAAATTGACATATTTTTTTCTGTGTAGGATTATGTTAATCACCAAACTAAAAATACGGGTCTAACTATTTTTACCAAGAAATTCTGCCAAAGTGGAGCCAATTCGGAGCACTTTTGACTTCCTATTAGGATATAACGAAATTGACATTTTGGCGGACATTCAGGAGTTTGTTCCGGTGGGCATACTGTGCCTACACACTAAAAAATAATGATTATTACACTTAACGGAATTCACTATTCGACGTAAAATAAAATCATGTAATCGAGATTATGATGTGAATTTACATTATATTAGACACAAAATGTCAAATTTGCTATTGAAAATGTGAAGCATAACTTTTGATGTGATAATAAATCTATTTTGACCTAATTTTACATTATATTTGATGCACATAACTGGAGCGTGTTTTAAGATGTAACGTTACATCAAATATAATGTAATGCCACGTGTTTATTTCTTACACGCCTGAAGTTGAAACGTCAAATCGTTGTTGATGTTTGGCAACGAGAATTTTTTTTCGCGGGGGGACCGCAATAATTCTTGGAATCTACTACAACAAGGCCTGGATGGCACAAAACGCTGACAGAGGTAAGTTTTAATGTTCGCGGTCGGATCCCAACGTAAAGTGCATATTTTTTTGTTACTTTTTGTTGCAGTTCAGGTTGCAGTTGTAAATTTTTATCCGGGAGAGCAGCCGCGGAGTTGCTGCCGGGGAATCCAAACATTCGATGTTCCAAGCTGCCAACTCAAAACGGCTGGTGCTTCAAGAAAGTGACCCAGAATACAGAATATTTAGAAGGTAGCAAAAATTGAAGTAGTGAGATGGTTGTGGGCCACAACTTGTGGCGGAATCCGATTGAAGGTGGTGAAAGGAACAAGCAGAGGAGAGGAAGAGTCAGTGTTTAGGAAGAAGCAGTGTTTATATGCAAATTGTTAAATTGGGGACTAGATAAATGTGGAAGTGTAAATAACCGTGAAAACTCAATAAAATCATTCAAAACAACCAATTTTGTTTTATTCCCGAAACTATTAAAAAAAAGGTTTTGCAGCATACGTCATCATTGCTACCGATGCATGTAAAATTACACTATCATGGCTAGTTTTTAATATCGTGTAATTTTACAATCTGATGTATTTTTACGTCTTTTTTGACGCTCCAGTTATGTGCATCAAATAAGACGGAATATTTCACGACTTTTTCTTAGTGTGTAAATCCCAAATATGAGATTGATTGGACGTAACAGGAGCTGGCGCTTTGCATTTGAATTTTGAATGAAAGATTTTTTCAAAAGATTTTTTCAAAAATTAGCTTTTATTTTCAGGCATATTTTTTCTAGAAATCAGTCCCAGCAAAATCAAATGGCGTCTCGGGCGTCGCGAGGTGCGACGCATATCTTTTTTGCCGGGGCCAATTTTTCGAAAAAATGCCAAACTTTGAAGGTCGGTACCGAGCTCCAGGGTGCTCCAAGGTTATATATACAAAAAGATGCGCAAGGATCTGGCCTACACGCCAGTGATGTTGAAAATAAACGCTTCAGTGTCCAAAGTGCCTCAAAAATTGTCATTTTTGAAAAAAATATTTTGCGGGTTAAATCCCATTTAAAATTCAAATGCAAAGTGCCAGCTCCTGTTCCATCCAATCAAGCTCATATTTGGGATTTGGGCTCAGTATGCTCACCGGAACTAACCTCTGAATGCCATTCTAAAAGTCACTTTTGTTACACTCTATTCCCTATATCGATGCCTCTGTGCTCTCCTATGCTAACTAGATAGGAATCTCAGCAAGCTAAACACAAAAGGGTACAGAGGCATCGATATGTTTTCCAAACAGTTCCAAGAATTCTAGGATTTTTTTTCTCTAGGACGATTTCAAATTACCAAGAAAAAGTATTTATTTATTAAAGCTGGGTTCACACGGCAATGTTTAGCTAAAATAATCCCTCAAATTTTGAAGCAGACCAGAATCCAATTACTCCGTCAGTCGTTTTTTTTTTTTTGCATTCAATTTTAAGGGACGTTCATGAGTATAACGTATGTCCCGCCCGAGGCGAAACGTTGGTTAATTTAATCGAAAGTTCACCATGGCGTGCCCGCGTGGGAGGACGTTGTGATAAATATTGTGGTTTGTTTCGTTCACCTGGCATATCATAAACATGTTTTTTTTTCTGAGCGTCAGTTCAAATCGGCGCGCCAAACGTGGAGAAAAGCATCTTTTTACGCGCTGCTGTCTTGCAGCCCTCACAACCGTCTATCTTTTTAGATTCCCCAATGGCAGACCGTATTAGGATAGACACGGCAAGACGTGGGCCCCACTCTCAACAGGATTATTTAGTATTAAGAGCGTATCTGACGGTGGCCGGACGCTGGATAAGGTTTAGAGAGATTTATAAGTCCCACGGGTATCCGCACAGAAAAGCCCTTTACAGAAGATTAAAAAGTTATTTTTCTCCATCTTCTAGAGCGTACAATAACTTTCAACAGCAAAAATGTTTTAGATTGTTTTGTTGACAAATGATTCTGTTTCAAATAAATTTTACAGCAAAAAAAATAGTTATGAAATGATTTATGTTTTTCTTAGCATCAAGAAACAGCCTACGCAGTCGCTCTCATAAGATATCAAACTAATGGTTTGGAAAAAAAAGTATGGTCATAAATTGAAACTGTAGCTATTCGCCATTTGTTACCTTTCACGTCCTGTTTGCGGTACAAGTATAAAAAAAGTAAATATAAAACATAAATAAACTCAATACCATCACGAAAAAGAGCAAATTCTCGTTAGGTACACATGCGGCGTGCTGTCTACAAAAACTCCAAATTGCTAGTGAATGACTGTTACATCCGTGAGATAAGCACCAAAAACACCAAAACCACCTATAGGACATATGTATCACCTACCTGGGGGAGGGCGTTGGCAAACGCGATGAACCAGGCCCCGCCGAGCATAATCTTGCCCCGTTTCCGGGCGGCGGACACCCTCAGCGGGTAGATGACGGCGAAGCACCTGTCCAACGACACGCATACCAGCACGTTCGAGCTCAGGTAGAGACAGAAGGCGCGCATAAACAGGAACACCTTGCAGGCGACGTTTCCGGCGTGCCACTGCACCGTGATCCGCCAGCCAACCTGGAGAAAAACGGGAAACGAGGAAAAGAATTGAATGAAGCAAGAGAAACTGTTTTCTGCTTTATCTGTCAATCAATTGGGCGGACATGTTTTTGTTTCCTGTAAGGCTAGCTTAAGTTCTGCATCGCAAACAGAGTTAAAATGGCAAGAGAAATTATATTTTCGATGGGGTTTATTTAACTGTATGGGTCATTTCGCCTCAACTGTACACAAAAAGTACAGTTTCGAAATCGAAATCTGATCAAGCTCAAATTTGGTGAATCAAATTGGACCACCCCTTCTTTTTTGACACCGCCCCAAAAAAACTCTGTTTTCAATTGACCAAATATTGGAAGCAAAAAAATGATAGAGCAAAACTCGACAGCTATATTCAAGGAAAGGAAATTGGACGCTAAAATGAATGGCGTCATCAGATTTTTGGTTCTAATAAACTTTGATGCGTTCTGTGTTATTGAAAACTTTACATGCAATTTTCTCAAAATACAATATATTGATTTGTGACTAAATTTCCAAGTAGACAGTCAGCAGTTTTCCGTACAAAAACAGAAGAATGATATGATTTTTTCTAATTTAAGAAGAAAAGCTGAATGTTTTCTGTGAAAAACACAATTTCTTGTAAAATAAAATTATGGACAGCCCAATTAAGGTACTAGACCCAATAAAGGGACAAATACTTAACTTACTATTCCTATCATTCCAAACAACAACATGGCCTAACAGAAATTATCAACATCAATTTGAGTGCTAAAACGTTCAACACAAACGTTTTACTGAAAACGTGACTTGACTTAATTCACCGTAAGGTGGTTGATGCCCTCCTCTCAATAGTATAATTTTTGATTTTTGTTAAAATAAAAATGTCTAGGGGAGTTTGGGGTAATATGGACAGTGGGGGTAATTTGGACACCCCTTAAAAAATCACGTTTTCTTCGGATATAAAGTGAAAACGGCAATTTAAGTGATAAGGCTAGTACTAGTAATGGCCTAGGAGTATGGACAAATCAAAAAAAGTTGGAATAGGTTAAGTAGTTTTGGTATAGTATGTGAAAGTTTCCAAAGGCCGGTTGGCACTGCCTTAAGTTCTAATATTTGAGGGTTGAGAAATAAGGTTTTGCAGAGGTTCTATGGCAAAAAAGTGGACATTTTTTGTTTAAGGGGGTTGCTTGGACGATGTCTGAGATATGTACTTATAAAAATTGTGCATTTTATCAATTTTTATCATCAAAAATTGCAATTTATGATAGAATATGCTATGGGGGTAATTTGGACATGGCTTGTGGGGTAATTTGGACATACCTGAAAGTCTACCTGTCAGGTAAAAAATAACTTTCATGGTTGGTTGAGTTCTTAAAGGGATTTAGAGGGATTTAAAATGTCAAAACACTCAAAAAGGAATGTGAGCAATCAGAACTTTCACAAAATCCCTATTTTTTAATTTAGATAAATTTATTGCAATATTCAAGTGGATGAAATTTGATTACTGCACGTTTAGCTTTTAGTCAATTTCTGTGACATATCTAATTTCTATGCTGGTTTACAAAAATATCAAAACTTGAAGGGCTACATGTAAAATTAAAAAAAAAGATGGTTTCAGGTTAATTAGTTTTATATAAAGATTGATTTATATAAATCTAAACAATACCTTAATCACTAAAAACTATACTTGTGCCTTATCCAGAATCAATGTTTAAATCATTTCAGAATTAATGATTGAATTATGTATACAACACTGAACCATTTGTTATCTTCCTGAGTTCTATCACAAAATCATTATTTATACCTTTGATGAAATATTGTGAGCAAAATAAACACATCAAAATATAAAACAATTACAAAAACATGCTCAAAAAATCAAATGTTAAACTTATTCTTCAACATGTGTCCAAATTACCCCACAAAAGGTGTCCATATTACCCCACAAGGTATGTCCATATTACCCCACAAGGTATGTCCATATTACCCCACAAGGCATGTCCAAATTACCCCACAAGGCATGTCCAAATTACCCCATAGGGGTGTTCATATTACCCCCACACAAAAATTTGGACACCTTTTAATTTTTGCGGTAAAAATGGGTTTTTCATCAAAATTTATCGAAATGAATTACATTTTTCCATCAAATAAGGTCTCTATTATCCTCTGGTGTCATCAACATTCCTTTAAAATATCCATACAGCCCGTGGCAGAGCAATTTCCTTAGGGTGTCCAAATTACCCCACACTCCCCTACCAACAAATGATGATGAGATGATATGAGATCCAGCTTCAAAAAAGTGTATAAACCAGGGCTGTGGAGTCGGAGTCGGAGCCGGAGTCGGTGGAGTCGGGTCTTTTTGGGAAGCCTGGAGTCGGAGTCTGAGTCGGAGTCGTAAAAACCCGAACAGCTGGAGTCGGAGTCGGAGTCGGAGCCGGAGTCGGCTAAATTTTATTAGCTGGAGTCGGAGTCGGAGCCGAAAATTTCTGATTACCCGGAGTTGGAGTCGGAGTCGGAGTTATCTTAAATTCAACAAAAATCATGTTTATTTTTTAGTTTTTAGTATTTGCTTTAAAACAGATTTATTTACAAAACTTCTTATATTTTTAATTTTATTCAAGCTGCATGCGCTGCGTTGCCATTTTTATTTATTTTAGAGATCACTAAATGATAACCTGTTAATCAGCTCTTACCCAAGTATGTAGTATCATCATAACTTAAAAAAAATAAAAACAATATTGATTTTGTAGTCGGAAATATTTAATTGATTTTCGACAGAATCCTTTTGCCAAAATTTATGTACCCTTTTAACTCAAATTTGACCAAATTTAATCTAGTTCTTTCTGAAAAAAGTACACACACAGTCATCTTATACCCCGATAGCGAATGTCTTGGTGGTTTTAAGTAAATCAATGTTCAGGAAAAAAGTGTACCTCGTGTACATAAAAAATATAAATAATAATCACTATTTATGGAAATCGAAAACAAAAAAAATCACTGACAGGCAGAGCCGTACCTAGGGTCCACGGCGCCCTTGGCGAAGCATCAATTTGGCGCCCCTCCAAATTTTTCATCATTTTGATATATATATATATATATATACATATGTTTACTTAAATTATCAGCGATTGCTTCAAAGAGTTTTAATAATATAATGGTAATTGATTGAATAAATATAACAGCTAAAAATACAACCACAATTTAATTCTTTGAAGAATATTCAAATTAATGTTTTATTATTTTTAAACCATTTCAATCGATTTATATCTTTCCAATACAGATAGGTTGTAACGAAAAGGTGCTTTAGGATTAATGTTGACTGAAAATAGCAGAGTGTTGTTTTATCGTTTTAAACAGAATTTGATCTGACCTAGCTTAAATTTCATTGTATCAGCATTTTCCTGCATTCCTGAAAAAATAGTTTAGAAAACGGACTCCTTTTCAAACTTGTTTTAGGATGGATTCCTTTTGAAACTATTTTTTTTTTCAATTTATTTTTGAAAACAATATTTCTCTTCTCTGTGACTGTGTTTTTTTATTGATATAAAATTCCTAAAATTTGTTTTTTGAAAATTCATAGCTTCAAACAAAGGCAATTAGTTTTTACCTTTTTAACACATTGAAATTTTTTGTGTTTATTTTTCGACATCTAAAGTTTCTTAAAATTTTGTATAAAAACCATTACACTCAAATAGAGGGTGACGAGCGGGAATTCCCGGGAAATCGACCATTTTTGGACCTCTCGATTCCCGGGAAATTTGGTCGAAGCAAAATTATATAAACAAATAAAAAAAAATTTGAAAATTCGAAATTGTTCAGAACATTGGGTGTTCAATGTAAGATGTTCAAATTCGAATGAACCAATGCTTCTCTTATCTTCTAATTCAGAAAGTGTAAATTTTAACTTATTAACTTATAATTGGGAAAACTTAAAATAATGTGGACCCCAAAATTAACCTGTAACCGTTGGTCACAATCCTTAACGAATTCATGCTTCGCTTCAGTATTTTTATTACACATTCACCACACTTGACAGTTGGAAAGGGGTGAAGCGTGCCGCTGTAAGTGAAGCCGATGTCCATCTATTTCCCGATGGGGCAGCATGGCAACGCCCATGCGACAGAGCGGGAAAATGGATGGGGAAATCCTGGACTTGGGATCAACAATAAAAGCGCCGATCTGGGGAGGATCGGCCTCTTTTAATCTACAGGCGTCCGAGTGGACAGTTCGCGCTCGTTGGAGTGAAGGTAGCCAATCGCCTTCACGCGGAAGTGCGGGACCAGGAGGTTCCGTGAGCGCGCGTTCACCCGGATTGGTCGGCCTAGGCAGTATAAGTCGCGTCGCGCTCTGCCTACGTCTAATCGTCGTAGGACCACCCCGTCGTCTGGCGCCTCCCCGCGCCATAACCGTAAAGGACGACAACCCTCAGGCCGCTGGCCTTCATCGTCAAGGAGGGACCCCTCTCGGCACGCTCGAATCGGTGGACTCCGGAGCGTGCCGATTCGTCAAGGAGGGAAGACGCCTGCCCGAACGAAGCCAGCAACGCCCGCTGGTCGTCCAGAACAACATCCGGCGAAGGAGTCCGGAGAAGAACCGCTGCACCGGCGACGAAGACCGGATCAAGCAGCCCGTCAGCCAGCCGCCCCCCCTCCCCCCCCCCAGTGGGACCGACGCCGCAGAGTGGAGCTGGAGCTCCTCTGCCGGCCCGTAACATCGCCGGAGCGCGATCATCGGCTGAGCTTGTAACGCTACGTTAGCCCCCAACAACCCACACTAAACACACCCACACCCACACTTACAGAAACAAAAATAAAGTGCTGAAAGTGAAAATTGAATCCGTCGTGTTTTTCTGTTCGATCACCATCTCCCTTGAATCACCTAGTAGTTTGCCGACCCTGGGATTACCCAAGTCGAGTCTCGTGCTACGCTGGCCAAGCCATAAGTTTCAAACCTTAAAGCATACTTAGCAGTTAGCCACAAGAAGAAAGTCTAATTTTTCTTATATTTTTGTTTATTATTTCTAAGAGTATGATTTTCATATCCTCTTTCAAGCATAGCAATTCTTATAATCCATTTTTTTATTCTTATTATTTTAATTTCGCTGAATCAAGGTAATTTCTTTTTTTGATGTCGTGGAGTAATTTTGTGTTTCGCGTAAACCTCAATATTAAATTATATCTTAGAAAAAAAACTCTGGAAATCTTTGTAAAGTCCGCCAAATGTGAACATTCGGGTTTTCCGGATCACTATTTCTTCAATACATATTTACAGTTTTAAAAAAGAAAAAAAAATATTAAAATTGTTGTTTTGAGTCGCTATTTATTATGTTGTAAAAATCCCGATACTGGGAGATTATATATTAGCTATTTTGTTATTTCACAAAAATCTAATAACAAGTTCATACAACAAGTTGTATTGCAGATTCAGAAAAAAATCAAAAAATAGATCATAGTTCCCAAAAATAATGAGGCTACTAATTAACGTTTCATTGAATAAGCATTAATAAATCGTAACTGAATTCATTGAAAAGAAACACATTTATAACTTTTCTTTATACATTACTGGCACTATTGGCATAGTTATAAACACTACCAGGTCCCGGGAATTCCCGGGAAATTTCCAAATTCAACTCTCGATTCCCGGGAAATTGAAAATCTCGAGAATAGTCACCCTCTACACACAAAGCTTTTAGAACCGTTTGTGTAAATGTGAAAATTTAGGCGAAATTACACTGGATAGCCCAACACATGGAATCCATGAAATAAAAAAAAAATATGTGAAAGATAAGCAACTTTATCCATTCCATTAAAACATAACAAAACAAAAATTTTCAAGGAAAATGTTACTAACATTCTTCAAATTATTGACCCTAGAAGCAAAATTAAGTGGAACTTTGTGTTTTCCCAAAAAATATTGCTGTTTTTGGAGTTGGAATTTTGCTTTGGTTTAAATTCTAATGGGTCCATGATAATGGTGTTTCTGCAAATAAAAATTATACAAGAAATTGTATAATATTTTTCTTTTACGACTAAAAAGTTGGTGGGCATGCCAATCTATGCAACTTTGTCGAAGACACCCAAATTTTACTTTTTCACTCTTGCTACAAGCAATTGAATACAAGCAGCAGAATATAATATATTTAGAGCAATTTATGTGCTCTTAAAAAACCAACATTTTTATGTTGAAAAAAAAAACATTTTGCTAGAAATTTAACAAAAGTCAAAGCATTTTTTGTGTTAGAAATATTCAATTTAAACACTTCAGTATTTCGAAAACGTAGGCCCATCTAAACGCACAAGTTTGCATTTAAAACGATAAAAATATCTCAAATGCCATTTTCTTTAAACTTGAAATATCTCATTCTTTTTATTTCAGATTTTCAATAGAAATGTGTAAATTTCAATCAAATAGCTGATTATATAAAAAAAATACTTCAAAACATAAAAAAGCTTGATGGTTCCTGATGCTGGAAAAATGGTGAAATTTAAATTGAATTTTATATACTGTAGTTGAAATATAAAATCTCTAGCTATTTCAAAGAATTGTTATAAAACCCTGAAATATTTGCCACTTGAGCGCCCCCTTTGATAAATGAATTGAGAGAATTTAATTTTAAATTTAATTCTGGTACAATTATTGAAATAGTTGATTTTGGCGCCCCAAGTGTTATAAGTAATATTTGTAATATTCCGACCAAGATTATCAAGTTATTTAATAGTCCTACTTTAAAATTTGGCGCCCCTTTTGTTCTGAATACCTTTCTAGGATTTTATAATAACATGACAAATTTGTACAATCATCGTTTTCGGCGCCCCCCAAGGGCTGGCGCCCTTGGCGGTCGCCAACTGCGCCAACCCCTAGGTACGGCGCTGCAGGATAACTCTTCCAACAAATATACAACGATTATAACAATCTATTCCTTGGAACTCAACATGCGCATTTTGTTTATAACTTTGTACAAAAAAATAAAAGTGTCTGAGAATGTTGATCCTTAAGCAAACTATTTTGATATTGTTGCAAATTATCGTTGAACAAATCTCAAGATTTCAGGATAGGACAGGACTTCAAGATAAAAAAATATCCGTGACCTAGAAAATATTTATTCTGTGGATTTTTGTTTTTTGTACAATTCTAATTTTTTCATATATTTTTTTTTCATATATTTTTGAAAAAGTGCGGTGCTTCGGTGGACGCGCAGTCCTGTTTTTTCGTGATAATTTTCGTCTCTTTTGTGTTGCTATTTGTGTGCATGAGGTGATTGGGCATAATAATTGAATAATGCCATCAAAAGTGCGGTGCTTCTTGGGACGCGCAGTCCTGTTTTTTCGTGATAATTTTCGTCTCTTTTGTGTTGCTATTTGTGTGCATGAGGTGATTGGGCATAATAATTGAATAATGCCATCAAAAGTGCGGTGCTTCTTGGGACGCGCAGTCCTGTTTTTTCGTCTCTTTTGTGTCGCTCTTTGTGTGCATGAGGTGATTGGGCATAATAATTGAATAATGCCATCAGAAGTGCGGTGCTTCTTGGGACGCGCAGTCCTGTTTTTTCGTGATAATTTTCGTCTCTTTTGTGTCGCTCTTTGTGTGCATGAGGTGATTGGGCATAATAATTGAATAATGCCATCAAAAGTGCGGTGCTTCTTGGGACGCGCAGTCCTGTTTTTTCGTCTCTTTTGTGTCGCTCTTTGTGTGCATGAGGTGATTGGGCATAATAATTGAATAATGCCATCAAAAGTGCGGTGCTTCGGTGGACGCGCAGTCCTGTTTTTTCGTGATAATTTTCGTCTCTTTTGTGTTGCTATTTGTGTGCATGAGGTGATTGGGCATAATAATTGAATAATGCCATCAAAAGTGCGGTGCTTCTTGGGACGCGCAGTCCTGTTTTTTCGTCTCTTTTGTGTCGCTCTTTGTGTGCATGGGGTGATTGGGCATAATAATTGAATAATGCCATCAAAAGTGCGGTGCTTCTTGGGACGCGCAGTCCTGTTTTTTCGTCTCTTTTGTGTCGCTCTTTGTGTGCATGAGGTGATTGGGCATAATAATTGAATAATGCCATCAAAAGTGCGGTGCTTCGGTGGACGCGCAGTCCTGTTTTTTCGTGATAATTTTCGTCTCTTTTGTGTTGCTATTTGTGTGCATGGGGTGATTGGTTTTATGTGAGTAGGTTTTTTTATGTTATGTTATTTTTTTTTTTTTTTTTTTTTTTTTTTTTTTTCTCTCCATTTCCTCAGTTTGATTTGCGATGCCTTTCCGTCGGGTCGTGTTTTTTTTTCGCGATCGTCGTCGGTGTGTTTTTCGTTTTTTTTTCGCGTGCGTGTAAAGGTGCGACTGGCTCTGGTTGTCATCGATGACAATTGAGTCAGTCTGATTTGCGATGCCTTTCGGTCGGGTCGTAGGGTTTTTTCGCATTCGTCGTCGGTGTGCAATAACAACAAAACCTTATCATACCATTTCAGCCCGATAAACATCGTAACTCGTCGTTTGCTTCGTTAATCAGTACCCCACTAAACATGAATCATGTAAAACTCGTAAAAACATCTCAATTAAAAAGTCAGACTGTTAAATTCTTCATCATTTAATTACAAATAATTTTGGTTCTATCTTTCCACAGCCGGCTGTCTAAGATAAATCCATTTCAATTAAAAGTTAACAGCCGATAAACGGGAAATGACTCATCCGCAGCATCCGATTGCTTGCCTTGAGATTAAAACATAATACCTTTCAACAAACACTATGATTTTGGGTCGCATCATCATCTTCTATGATGAATCCTGACCAAACACCCTATCCTACTAACAAATTTTCAGGTTCCTGGCGCTTGTGGGGTGTAAGCACAGAGTAAATCAGCTGCCCTAGTAGCAACCTGCGCTAACTAACATTCCCGTCCCTTAAAATCGAGATCTACAAACTGACATGGCGGGCGCCGTTGGTGGCCAATGACTGTTACCTATTCGCAACTGATCTAGCTTTAGCAATCATGGTGTTTTATCTTTTCAGCGCATTCATACATGCTGTTGATAAGGGAATCACCACTAGATCGTCGAAGCATATAATCAGTAGTGCTGAAAGGATATTACGGTTCTGTTCAGCAACGGAGGGGCAACCATGGGTGATCTCTCATGCTCATGCTCATGCTCAATTCTAATTTTTTCATATATTTTCATGGAGGCGCACGACTATTCATAAAGCTTCGTTTTAGGTGAAGAAGCAAGAAGTATCACGCGCCTCCTTTTAAATATATAAAAAAATAAAAATTCAAATAAATCCAAAATTCAGAGGTAAAATAGGTCAGGTCTAGGTCACGGATATTTGAAAAGGACCCCTTAAGTGTTCTTACCACGAAGATTTTTTTAGATACATTGATTTGTAATAATAAACTTCTTCAGTCTTGGCGTGATGTCCATGTACGTCATAAAAATATTAATGGAGCTTTAAAAAATAATTTCGTTTAAAATTGTTATTTTAAAATACAAGGTGACTATGATAGTCACTGTGCTTCTTATAAATGTCAACTTAAACGTGAGCAAATTGAATTTATATGTTAAATCAATCATTAAGGTCAGCTTTCTTTTGATGATCATTAAAAAAATAACAATTTAATTTTTTAGCTTTTAATCAATTTAATGAAAATTTGAGGTTAAATAAATAATTCCAAATTTACTTACCAAACTGTTCTTCTAAAAATGCCTTCAAAACTGGCGTTTTTTATTTCTGTTTCAATAACGTCTAAAACTTGTAAAACTAGAAACTTATTCCCGTTTTTTCCACTTAAAGAGTTTTTAAATAATCCTATTTATCAATGTTTTTGAAATAGTAGAAAACTAACTTTTGAAATATTTAAAAATATGTGGAGTCGGAGCCAACCATTTTTTGAAAACTGGAGTCGGAGTCGGAGTCGGGGTCGGCTACACAGAAAAAAAAAATGAATTTTGGAATGTTGAAAATTTGGAAGGTTGAATATTACCTCTTTATTTGTGTAATATTACATAAAAAATGTGTAAAATGTGAACCTGATGAATATTCATTAAAAACTGATGAAAATTCATAATTTTCTGGGGTAAAATTTATCATTTATTTTGCCACAAAATCTGTCACCATTTCCTGATGAATATTACCATCATTTTTTTTCTGTGTAGTGGTCCGGAGTTGGAGTCGGAGTCGGAGTCGGTTGGATCTGAAAACTGGAGCCGGAGTCGGAGTCGGCTAATCCCAGAAAGCTGGAGTTGGAGTCGGAGTCGGAGTCGCTTGAAATATGACCCGACTCCACAGCCCTGGTATACAACACTTAAGTGATCGTAAGTTTTCATAGGGTTATCAGATCTTCAATGTTTTAGGCTTAGGTCTTCAAACAAGTGAATAAATAACACCTAAGTGCTCATAACTTTTGATAGGGTTGTCAGATTTTAAATCTTTCGAACTCATTGGAAAGGTCTATTGAATACCTTTCTAAAAATGTATAATATGGTGGGTTTTCTTACAAAACTACCCTTTTTACAATCTTCCGGGCTTTTGCTAAAATCGTTTTTCAGAAAAACTTTTGAAGTACTTTTGGGTCATTCCATCTGAAGCGGAACAGCATTTGAAAATTACCCTCTCCGATCCTGCTCAAATTTGGCAGGGCTGTTGATACTATCAAAACATGCAAGAATCCCGAATTTCATCCAAATCGGACCACCCCCTCCATTTTTGTACCCTCCCAAAAAATCGACTTTTTGCCGATTTTTGAGCAAAACCCCTATCTTCAAACGGCGATAACTCAGGAACCACAAATCATAGAGGGTCGGTCTTAGACTCAATTTTGAAGGAAATTGGACGTAGAGTCCATTTCCGTGATCGAAATTTAGATTTATTTATTTTTTTCTACCTGTATTGCGCAATTGAAAACTTTAAACGGCCGTATCTCAAAACACCCCAACTTATTTTTTTTATTTGACCTCACCATCGTGTTCCCCGGCCAATTTTACACAAGAATCACTTATCGACAGAAATGAATATGTTTCGTTCCAAAGATATCGAATTTTAAAGTTTTGTGTTTTCGAGATTACCTTCATCAGCTTCATTCGCCGCATCTGCTAGAAGCACACAGGCGGGCTGATCAATAACTGCTACCTGGTCATTTATTGAAATAATATTTCATCATAAATAATCTTTATCAAATTGGGCAAAAAATAACTGTATAACACTGTAGGAAACTGGAGTTTAATCGCGAATGTTTATTTGCTCTACCACAGGACAGAGCAATAACGACACACAGTAAAGGGCAGAAATGGATTCCGACGGAGCGAGCAGGAAAATGCAATTAATCTTGTTAGTAACACTGAACAATAAGTGCACGATACATTATTGAGTAAAATATGAATCAAAATTAATAAAATTTGTTGATACGTTGTACTCTTGTGAAGGACGATCACAAGGAGTAGGAAAAGGATTTCTGGAAAGTATAAAACTTAAAAATGTAAGAAAATCACAAAGTTTGATCTGCTGCAAAGCGGCTAATTCCCCAAATTTTGTTGCGATGATTTCGACACCGTCCGAACAACAGTGTTTTTTTCATCTATCATTCTTGGATTCTTGGAACACAATACGGCTGCTGTCCTCACGTGTAAGGATTTTTTTTAAATTGAATGTACCTTGACCAAAATCATCTTTTAATCAAATGAAGCTGGCTCATAATATAAAAATTGATTTAATATGATCAATCTTTTAAACCATAAATCATATTTTCCAAATTATGGTAAAATGTCAATAATAAACTATTATAATAAAAATAATAATAATAAAGCAGGTTTTGGGGTTTTTGCTGAATGGCACTATTTTGCTACCGCTTATGATAAAGGCCCTAGTCATGGCCTCGGAGGTACTCTAAAACGGTTAGCAACATGTAAAAAACGGTGCATTCAAAATAACCCAATAAATATTCCTTTCACAAAAATAGATTGATCAAGGTAGTGGAACAGCATCTAATTCCAGCGTTCCTCTAATGTTGCCATATCAGCACTTTGGCATTCAATTACAGCTGATTAAAAGCGTTTTCGACTGAAATCGAGAGATAAATAGCTCAATAAGAAGTGAACAAGCAAGTTTCTATCAAAAATTTTGTTGTTTGAATAGTGAAAATGAGCAAATTGGACGAAACTAGGAGCGTGGACTTAATCTGCCAAACATACGAGAATTTCCCCTATTAGCCATTTGAATAAATATTTGCGTAAAATTCTAAAAATATAAATTAAATCAATCATCTCCCGAAACACCAGGTAGAAGTTATTGATCAGCCCGCCTGTGATGCGGCGAATGAAGCTGATGTAGGTAATCTCGAAAACACTAAACTTTAAAATTCGATATCTCTGGAACGAAACATATTCATTTCTGTCGATAAGTGATTCTTATGTAAAATTGGCCGGGGAACACGATGGTGAGGTCAAATCAAAAAAATAAGTTGGGGTGTTTTGAGATACGGCCGTTTAAAGTTTTCAATTGCGCAATACAGGTAGACAAAATAAATTAATCAACATTTTGATCACGGAAATGGACTCTACGTCCAATTTCCTTCAAAATTGAGTCTAAGACCGACCCTCTAAGATTTGTGGTTCCTGAGCTATCGCCGTTTGAAACTAGGAGGTTTGGTCAAAAATCGCCAAAAAGTCGATTTTTTGGGGAGGTACAAAAATGGAGGGGGTGGTCCGATTTGGATGAAATTCGAGATTCTTGCATGTTTTGATAGTATCAACAGCTCTGCCAAATTTGAGCAGGATCGGAGAGGGTAATTTTCAAATTTGCACTTTTTCGTGCACAGTTGAGATGGAATGACCCTTTTCTAAACTTCATAATATTAACTAGGGTCTTACGGGACCCCAAGACGTATCGAATGAGACCAAAACGGTCCAAATCGGTTCAGCCATTCCGGAAATAATCGAGTGCATTTTTTTGGGTGCACGGACCCACATCCAAACACACACACACACACAGACATTTGTTCAGAATTTGTTTCTGAGTCGATAGGTATACGTGCAGGTTGGTCTGCGGGGTCGAATCAGGAAGTACATTTTTCGAGTAATTTTATAGCCTTTCCTCAGTAAGGTGAGGAAGGCAAAACAGAGCCAAACGCACTCGTCCTCAGTCACAATCGCTATACATAAACTCAAACAAATATTTGCAACGGCCTAAACATAATTAAGTCATGAAAAATCCAAATCAAACCCCCACAACGCACTCAAACCAAAGGAAGAAGAAGAAGCAAAGAAAAACTCACCTCCAGCGGAATCATGATGAATGCCACCATCAGATCCGCCACGGCCAGGTGACAAATCATCAAACTGACGCGGGACCGCCGGTGTCGTCTGGATCGGAACAGCGTAATCACCACGGACAGATTGCCGCCGGCCGCGATGATGAACAGCACGCAGTACACGATTATCACCGCCACGGTCGAGTCCGTGTAGCCTGAATAAGGGAACAAAAATGGACAAGAAAGAAAAAAAAAAGTTTTGATTGCAATGCTTGAGGCGTCGAGGAAACATCCAAAAATGACAAATTTAACATGATTATTTATTCGACACCGTATTGTCAATGAAAAAACAATATTTTTTCTGATGATGAAGATGGCAACTTCCTACTAAAGCTCTATGTCAATTTTTGTGTACAACGGTAAAAACACGAATTAAAACCATTTCTAATCACATTTTTTTTAATTTAATGCAAAAAAAGTTAATTTTTAACAATTAAAAATCTATTCTAAATTCTTTGCGGTCGTTCAAAGGATCATTGCACTCAGAAAAATAAGCTCTATCGTTGTGAACAATAATATCACACATTTAAGCTTAATTTTAGGACCCAATCAAATCATTTTCAAATCCTACGCTTAGATCCCTACGCAAAAATCCTTACGTCATGTATGGAAAATTGAGCGTGGTTTGTTTTAGTTGCAGAGGATAACATTCTACATTCGATATAACCCAGTATCCAAACAAGTTCACCTATCCTAACATTGTATAAAATGTATGCTGTTGGCATGCTATTCAACTCACATCCCACAAGCTTTAATATCAATTAATTTAGGGTCTGTCAGTGTTTAGTCCGAGGCCACATTTTTTTGGTTTGATGTTTTCCAATAAAATATAATCAACTAAATGTTTTGATATTAATTTTATTCGTATCTATTTATGAATCTATCCAAACGGTTTTCAACACAAAAAAATGATTTAAGGACATTTAATATGCACTCCTGCGTCAGAGTCGCTTCAAAATCATATAGATTTTACAATTTCCGAAATTGTAAAAAAAAAACAAAAAAATAGTCAATATTTTATTTTTAGTACCTCTTGGCATAAAATCTATGTAATGTTTTTGTGCAGTCTCTGTTAATATAGTAAAAGTTTTTTTTGTCTGGAAAAGGCACAAAATGTATTATTCAGAAATTCATAAAGAGAGTACATTTTCCGCATAATCAACCCTTATTGTCTCCAACCAAAAGTTGATTTTTGCACACCAGCCACTGAGCTTCATTAAGTATTTATGAAGATAAAAACCTCTTTCACAAATCATAACCGCGTCAAATTTAACCGCCGACTTTGCGGTGAAATCCTTACAAAAAAAACTTGAAAAGCCGCCGAATCACTTGAGGGATGGAAAATTTCCAAACTGTAATATACTTTTCCGGCCCATTTTCAAGTCTGCCAGTTTATGTTTGGCTTTTGCTATCTACGCCAAAGTTCTGCCTAAGCCAGGGCAGTGATTTATGTCTGTACAGGCTTGACCAAAAACGATAAAAAAGGCAAACAGTCGACCAGCGAAAAGTCCGCGCTGAATCCTCAATCAAAGCAACCGCTGCACCGCAAAATTCATTTTTTCCCCGCTTTTGCGGAAAGTTTCATTTCAGTTTACACGCCTGCTATGAAAATGAACTTTACGGCCACTCCAGTGCAGAGGTTGTCGTAAAGTCCCCCCCGGTGCCGTGTGACGGTTGGTTGATGTCGTAACAGGCTATAATAAGAGACCCCAGCAATCGGTCGGGGTTCACGAACTACCAGCAGGCCGGAAACTGACAATTTATTGCTTCCCAAGTTGCAATCAGTCGCGAGGGGTTTAATGTGTATTTTATTGGTATTTATTATTAAGTAGAGGATATTGATGCCAGTTACGATTTGGATATTGCAAGTCGAGGATAGTGGAGCTAGGAGCCATCTACTCTTCACTGGAGCCATTTGGAGAATTTTGTACAAAATTCGGTGCTGAGCATTTCTCTCAGATATCGGTCATTAGATTTTTTTTTGTATTTTTTAATCAGGTTGAAACTTTTTTGGTGCCTTCGGTATGGCCAAAGAAGACATTTTGCATCATTAGTTTGTCAATATAATTTTCCATATAAATTTGGCAGCTTTTTTTTATCGATTTGGTGTCTTCGGCAAAGTTGTAGGAATGGATAAGGACTACACTGAAAAAAAATTATACATCATAAAAAAAATTAGGTGAATTTATATTAAACTTTTTGCACCGCCGTGAAACTACTCACTTTTCCTGTCATTCTTGAACGACGAAATAGCCTACTTTTCTGTACCAAAAATAACAGAATCGAAAAGCAACACTTTTCAAAATAAATGCTAAAAAGTTCTACTTTTCAGCACTCAAATGGGTGCTGAAAAGTTGAACTTTTAGCACTTGTTTCGAAAAGTAACACTTTTCAACATTTTTTTGATTTAAACGATTTATTGACAAAATACATGAAAATTTCACTCAGTGTGTGTTTTTCGGAATTACAAAAAATGTTGTATGGAACTCGTTGCAAAACTTGATTTTTTCAGGTGAACCTCGTTGGATGGATGTACGACTCGTGCTGAAAAATCCTCTTTTTGCAACTTGTTGCATAAACTTCTATTTCATCACTAAAACTTGATTTGCAAAAAAACACTATTTTTATTTTTTGATATGTTTAAGGGGACATCAAATGCTTCAGAAATTTCAAAAAAAATTGACCGAGTTATGAATTTGTGAATCAATACTGATTTTTTCAAAGGATCAAATCAAATTTGCAATCAAAAAGTACTTGAGTGAAATTTTGATAAAGTGCACTGCTATTTTTAGGTAACTTTTTTGAAAATAGTCGCAGTTTTTTATTTTTTTAAATAAGTATGTGCACTTATTTTTTGCCCATTTTGAAAAAAATATTTTTGAAAAGCTGAGAAAATTCTCTAAATTAATCTTTTTTTTATTTTGTTAATACGCCCTACACACTAAAAAATTTGGAATTTTACATTTAAGGGGTTACATACATGTAGAAAATCACAAAATTTCATATTGCAGAAAATTTATTAAATCAACTTAAAAGATGATTTTCAAACACTCCTGAAAGTTTCATGAAGGTTTTTCATGATTTAACTGAGTTAGAGACGATTTAAGCTCAGAGTTTTGCCATGCGCAAAGCAAACTGTCTAACTTTCTGCGCGTTTTTCTCTGAACACCAAGTTGATTTACGGGTGCCACGATATCTCGAGATGGGACGAACCAAATTGGCTGAAATTTTGGGTGAAGACTCCCAAGACATATTCCGTGTGCATGACCAAGCCCGATTTTGAAATTATGAATATTCAAAAAATACAAAAAATGCAAAACTGGCAATTTTTTATATGAAAAACAGAACAATATTTTTATCTTTTTTTTAAATAAACTTTTTGAAAATCGGCCTTCGTCATGCACACGAGACCGGTTTAACGAGTCTTCACCAACATTTTGAGCCGATTTGGTCGAAGCAATGTTGAGATATCGTGCCACCCGTTTTTTGAAACTGCTAACTTCAAATAGCTAATAGCTTCAAATTTATTTTGTTAATAGATGAAAAGTAATATTTTAATGCCCTGAAAACAGATTTAAAAAACCCGATTTAATCCCACCAGGGGTGAGATAGAGCCTTTCTTACTAAAGAATATAACTTCTCTCAATTCACAACATCGACTTGATACAAAAAATCTTATGATGAAAGCAAGGTATTATTAATGATGTGTTTTCTAAAAGAAATTGAAAACGCAATTTTCACCTATCGAATATTTTTAATCGTTCAAATTCTTAGCTTCCAATGTGCAAGTGACAACACACACCGCGGTTTTGGTTTTCTAGTTTTGGTACGAGCCCAAAAACCGAACAAAGCAGGCGCAAAGCAAAACCGAGTTAACCGCACAGTGGGAAGCTTGCCATTCAGCGTCTACGAAAGTGAGAGAGTCAGAGATAGATATTTTTACAACCGCACCACTACATACTCAATCGCAATACCTTAGGTAGATAGCCATTGGCGTCGCGAGCATTGAAAACTTTGAAAACGATATAAAGCTTAGAAGCTTCGAAAGCTCTTATTGGAATCCAATGAACTCTGTTAAATAAAACGACACAACAAATGAAGCCTACTTAAAGGCGATTTTAGGAACACACGGGAAACAAATTGATAGTACCCGGATGAATGTCCTATGTCAAAAAAGTTTTTGCATAAACATTGGACAGTTATGCAAAAACGGACAGAGCAAAAGAAACCGAAAAGCTACGATATCTTACATGTTAAAGAAAACATCGGTAGACAAGCTACTACGAACGAGTATAAGTCGAGCCGAAACATATGCGCCAGCATTCTCGCGCCAGTATTCGAAGCTCAACTTGACAACTTGTCGACTTGGCGACGAAGCGTCGAAAATCGATGCAGTGTGATTTTTTGGCGATTTTTCCGATTAAAATTCATGCTGAATCGACATATTTACGAAGATGGAAATGACGTCCTGGCTTAAAGTAAAACCTATACCTTTCTTTAGTAAGAAAGGCAAAAAGTAAATCGTTCTAAAAATTGATCGGGATTGCCGATCGATGTCGAATTTGTTTCAGATGCTCACTCATGGTCTGTACTATGAATGTAGCAAGAAATTTCGAATAAAATCAGAAATGAAAAATGTTGGCGAAGGTCACCAGGTGGGCTTTTACCTTTTTTTAGGGATTTTGTTTCTTATGGTAGGTCAATCAAACGGCTCTAACTCCAGAACCATATTATGAATCTGGATGAAAATTTGGGAGGTTGTAGAGCTCGAAAAATGCAATATTTGAGATAAATAAAAGGTATGAAAATGAAAAATTTTGACCATATTTTCATTTGAAAACTGTGTATTTTCTGGAAAAGTCTGGCCGCATCCGAAAACAGATGGATAATTCGAAATTTGCGCGGCAACTCGCCCAGGTTCAGCACACTAGCTTTCATCTGCATTTAGGAGAATCGAAATCGGATTTATGGGAGCTGAGAACGGCGCGACACAAAATTTTGCAAAATTTTACCACATACGAACATCACTCGACCTCCACGGAATTTATTTTCTCAAAATTCGAGGGTTCGAGATAGACGAGTTCTGTCAAGGTGAATCGATAGAGCGTCGAAAATCGATGCAGTGTGATTTTTTGACGATTTTTCCGATTAAAATTCATGCTGAATCGACATATTTACGAAGATGGAAATGACGTCCTGGCTTAAAGTAAAACCTATACCTTTCTTTAGTAAGAAAGGCAAAAAGTTTAAGTGTGTGCCCAAACCCACCTCTGACATTTTTGCTGATTTACATGTATGTAACCCCTTAACGCAATCGTTCATCTAACGTTAAATCTGAGCGTGTAATTGTAATATTGATGTAAATCTCGGTTTATTTTGACAGAAATATATCGAATTCCCATTAATTTAGCTTTACATCTTGCAAAACATAAAAATACGTCACAAAAAACCTAACATTACGCCTAATTTGATGCACATAACTGGAGCATTAAATTTGATGTAACGTTACATCAAAGTTGATGTAATCGTACATCTAGTCAAACTCAGTTTTGAGTTCTTGGCTCTACCGTGTTTTACAGTTCCATGAATCATTGCAGCAACCGCCATATTTAACAACGCGTAGAAAAATGTTTATGAGAAGATATTTTTTTTTCTTGTGACCAAAGTAAACTGATAAACAAAGTAAGCTTGGTGGAATTTATCTGTGTCTTGTGAAATTCACACTATTTTTTCCAAAGGTAGCAGTCACCTGATTGCCGGTGTATCGAAATCAGAACAACACGGAAAAAAGAGTTCCCAAAATTGTGAACAAGCGTTCATGAAAATGGGAACCTCTGGGAAATGTTCAAATTCCATGGTACGATTTTGAAAAACGTACCATGAAATTTGAACACTTTGTTCGTGGTTCCCATTTTCATAAACGATTTTGGGAACGCTTTTTTCTCCGTGCAAAGACTGATCCGTAACAACGAGGAAACAGCAACGTTTCACTTGAGGAATCGTGAAAAGTGTCGTTGGAGCAGATTCTTGTTGGGAAGAGGAAAGGAAGCCCAAACTGTGAAGTGAAAATTCGGTTGAAAACAATAAACATAAAATGCACTGTGAATGGCAAGTGAATAGTGAAGGCTTCAGAAAAATGTGACTGGCATGTATAATGATTCGATGATTTTAGAGTTGTGCAAATAAAATAATGAGTTTTTGTAAACAAGACGCATTCTTTGTGTACAATGAGAAAACGTAGAATGCAATAAGATTTCCCAAACGCAATGAGCGCATGTTCCCAAAATCAATCGTGTAATATTACACGACCAATTCAAAATCAAGCGTGTAATATTACACGACCGAGGCGTGTAATTATACGTTTTATTTGACGCTCCAGTTGTGTGCATCAAATTAGACGTAAATTTACACGTTTTTTTTTCTTAGTGTGTATAGTTGCTGAGATTTTGCCATGCAAAGGTTTAAAAACAGGAAAATTGATGTTTTCTAAGTCTCACCCAAACAACCCACCAACATTTAGATTGTGAGTCCAGTGCGCGGTCCGATTGATCCACACAGGCAACCCGCTACAATTTTGGAGCAATCAGTGCAGACCCGGCTTTCCGCAAATCATTTGAATTTCCTTACACACTTTTAGGACAATTTAGCAAATTTGTTTTGACAGCAATTTTATTAGTTTTTCAATTGTGATCCCGGGCTAAACCCCCAAAACAAAATTGTAATGCTTTGCGGAAAGCCAGGCCTGCTCAGATTTGAGACCTGATTGCACAGATCTAATAAATAACAAAAATGACTGCGCAGGCTAAACTCGAGGGAAAGCATGAACTTTGGGGTCCCCAGAAACACGTTCACTTCGATTTCTAGACAGGGCCGAATGGTTTTTCTCCAAAGTTCGTCATTTGGGCGGTTTATATAATACACTCAAACCCCGATGGTTTGACACCAACTGTTATCAAACGAACGGGGTCACTTTTTAGTTTGACGCCCCTTTTACACAGAGTTCACACACACTACCAAACGTTTGTTTTGATAGTGTGCGTGAGCGCCGTGTAAAAAGTGACAGTTCGTCACATTTTAGTTTGACTTTGACCAACCAACGGGGTAAAAACTAAAAAAGTGTCAAACGAAAAAGTGACCAACCACCGTACCGTCCTTCCGTCACGAGATATCAAAAATGAAGCGCGGGTTCGTGATCAGGGACAAAAATTACCCCTTAGAACAAAGTTTAACGCAAATCGAAGAGCGGTCGAGGAAATTGCTGTGTGAGTTGACGGAGAATTCCCAGTTCGAAGTTTGAAAAATCTAGCCTTACATTTAAAATGGTCGTGTGAAAACAAAAAATGCTGTTTTACAGGACTCGGGACCAAAGAGCCTATGACTGAACATATTTTGATCAGATTCCACGGGTATTCTGAGCAAATGTATATATGCGTCCGTGAGGGTGTATGTGGGTTCGGTGCTCCGAAAATGGTCCCTCGATTATCTTTGGTTGAAAGAGGAACAGAAAAGAATGCATTTTGCAATTCCCTTCAAGGACCTATAGTATATTGAAAAGTCATGCTGATGTCCTAAGAGGAAAAGCAAATAGATCAGCCACTCAAGCTTGAACGCTGTCCCGAGAAATTTCCACAGAATTTTCAATATATTCAAGACGGTTTCATTCATGCACATTCCACGATGTAACACTCTGTAGGCTGTCATCGCAATATAAAGGATCGTGAGCAATGGCCTTGTGGGCACACTACTTGGTACGAGATAAATTGAAAATACGCGGAAAAGAGTCTTTTGGGTTGATGTGTTCTCAATAAAGTGCAGAGAATGTCACGTTGTTCGTAGAAATCATCCGTGGCCCGTAAAATGTCAGCTTGTGTTTATTCACGAGAGATTGAAACTGTTAAATTAATGGAACTATTTGCTTGAGAAAAGAAAGCATAAAAAGAAAAGAGAAACAACTTAGTTCAAGCAAACAAAAGTCAATCAGTAGAAGCGAGCTTTTCTATTATTGGCCAAAGCGTTATTTTTGTACACGACGGCCAGCAATCTGTTGCCAAGTGTGATACTGACAGGATGCTAAATTTATATCAATTTTTCGCGTTGGGCGTTTTCAACTGAGGGAGGAAAAGTTATCAAAAGCACTTCGATTGAAAACCAGGTGTGACACCAGAGCCCGTATAAATAAACTCGATTGAAATCTGCTGCTCGTTATGCCGCTCGAAGAAGAAAAGTTGGATTTTGCGTGGAAAAACGCCATAAAACGTGCCAAGTTGAACGACACACGGTGAAGCACCGGAACACAAGGAGAAATCAAGATTTTATCTCGCGCAGGCATGGGGAAACCTGTAACTTGTTCAACAACCGCAACGCATCCGAGTTTAGATTTGGGACAGTCGTCCCAACCCTGATCAAGCCCAAGCTCAAGACATTCTTCAAAGTGAAACGAACGAGAAAATCGATTTATGATTTCCGCTGGGTTGCACGTGTCGGCAGCCCACAGTGTCAAATTTCCTGACAGTATTCTAAATCTACTATCTGATCTGATTGACTAAACATTTTAACAGTTCGTCAAAAGGGTCATGATATTTTTATCTTCATATCAATCTTGATATCGAATAATTCTCAAACATTTCGGCTTGATTTTTTATTTGGACTTCAAAAAATTAGCTTTTTCGGTTACCGTCATCTGGGGCGAATCGGGACTACAGTCTGAATAGGGACAGCAGTGTTTAAAGCACTTAA
Organism: Culex pipiens pallens; assembly: GCF_016801865.2. NCBI lineage: Eukaryota > Metazoa > Arthropoda > Insecta > Diptera > Culicidae > Culex > Culex pipiens. Next base: position 179,335,331 of record NC_068939.1, read on the forward strand.
AGGATTAAAATTTGGAAATGGGTGTACACATTTTGTTTCGCCCCAGTTGACGGTACTATCTAAAATCACACGGAAAGCCCCCGCAAAATTGAATCAAAAACATAATTTAAAAAAGAAAAATTGCTCAACAAAAAAGTAAGGTTCAACTTCAATATCAAGTGATAATATTTAACGTCGTCGTCTGGGTTTACCCACGTAACCGGAGCCTATTTCACACGAAGACAAAGTGTTTATCTTCATGAAATGGTTGCTTACCTCAGCGACGAAATCCCAACCGTTATCAAACCCACGCATATGATGTTTGCCGTTGTAAACGGCGCAAAACGGTGGCATTTCAATCTAGGACTTTGACATGGGTTTGCGTGTCAACGGTGTTATTTGGACACGCATAACAGCAAACAAAACATGATGATTTAAACGCATCTAACATTCTTTTGTTGAAATAATGTGTATGTTGCAAAATTTGGTCAAACGTTGATGATTCTTGGATGATTCAAAATATTTTCACATCCCACAGTGAGTATTGAATAAATACTTGTATTTAAGATCAACCACCATCTTACAGTAAATAAACACATTGGATGGAATATAGCGATACCACGCAAAACCAGCAAATCGTTGGTATGTATGTATCAAAATGTCATCACCGACGTCATTACCACACACTCGAGCGAGATTCTTTGGAAAACATTAGGGGAAATATGCGTATTCTAAACAAATACCTATCTTCACCATATCCATGAGGAGATTGTTGCTCGATTAAAGCTTCAAAAAACCATAAGCCTCGAGTAAGAACACTCATTTATGCCATTTACTGAGCAAAAATATTTCTCATCATTTTGTTAGCACACACATCCACACGCAAGATGAGTGGTTAACCGCTTAACAAAAGTCTTTTCACTTGCTCAAACGTTGTTATAGCGCTTAAGATATGAAATTGCTTCCAACTATCGGCAAAATATTCTTTTGAGCACGGTTTGGCCACTCACATGAAAAATAATCTCGAAACATGTAATAACTAGCAAGCGCTATCAAAAAAACAAACGCGCCGAGTCATTTGACGTTTATACCTAATCAAATCGAAGGCTGACGAAAGGCGAGCGGGAAGAGAAGGCAAAAAAAGAACAAAGGCTGACCGCCACACCACCAGCAGAAAACTTTCTCTAAAATGCCATTTTTTGCAAGGGAATGATGAAACGAGAAGAATCACAAATCCGCATAAATAATTTCAAGATTGTTCAGGTGTAAACCGAAAACGTGATCAAAAATTAAAGTGGAAGAATAAGGCTTTTAACTGCTTATGTAACTGTCGGTGAACAGGACGCCGCACTGTTTAATCATTTTCTGACGTAGGGGAGAATTGGGAGACTTGATCCCCGGGGACACTTGATCCCATGCCTGTATCTCGTCAGAATGTGGGTAAAACAATTAGCTTTGTTCTAGAAAGTTGTGCGAAATTAACTAAAACTCATTGTAGAAAACAAAGAAAAAAATTAAAAAATGTTTAGATTGAGTTACACAGATTCTTCTAAGAAGTGCTGCAAAAAACTTCCAAGAGATCTTTTTTCTTTGTTTTGATAAGTATAGAAAACACTCAAAAATTATTCAAAACAATACTTTTATACATGAATTGTTTGATAAACATATCAACTCCAAAACCCTTACGCATTTGACGTTAAATTTATCGTCATACTATTTTTACAATCGATTGTTTAAAAAAGTGCGTTTAGAGAGACTTGATCCCTGGATTTTTACAGTCACTGGAATCAGCTTCAAGATTTATTAATTGGGCTGGGTTTTCATACATAGTTTCCTTTAGTATAGTTGTACATAACTTATTGCAGTTTGAACCTTTTTTCAAAAGTTTTGTAAACAAAAATTTCCAGCTTTTATAAACATGCTTAATTTTGGTCTAAAAAATAATATTTTAAGTTTTTAAATATTTTACATACTAAACTTGTTATATTTTGAACACAAACGTACAGGTTTTATGTGAAATTGCTGTAACTTATAGAAAATTAAAAGTTTGGATGAATAAGAAACATTTTGCTTAATATTTCTTCAAAATGTTGAAAGGGGGATCAAGTTACCCCTAACATTTTTAAAATGCCGGTTTAAAACATTTTTTTTAAACGCTTGGCATGATTCGAAGAGTTCATCTGATGAAATACCCTTATTAGCCAAACATAGATGAATGTTTAAGCTTTCGATTCATGCAAAAAGTTTATAGTTTTGTGAGAAATTGACAAAGTTATGTGCGATACAAAAAAAGGGGATCAAGTCTCCCCACTCTCCCCTACATTCAATTTTGCAGCCCAAAACCAGTTATTGAAATAGAAAAATAAAATTCTTTTTTAAATTTTCTTTTCTTGATTTGTGTGCACCTACGTCGACGACCAAGATTGTTTACTTTTTGCTCTTTGGTCTGACAGTCTTGATCTGACAGCTTTATCATGGATTTGGGTCTGGTCTAGGCGAGGGATAGGACACAGCACCTACCTGATTTTTTGTGAGTGGTCACTTAAAGTTTCGTCTGTGTTTGTACCGTTTAGTTAGTGAATTCAGTCTGAAAAGACGGTGTGATGTCTAGGTATTTAAGCAGACACAAAAGCTGCAAGAAAAAAGAACTCGGCCGATAGTAGAAAAATTGGCGGGCCCAGTGCATTCTCGTCAGATTAGAATACACTTGAATTTTTTTTTTTTTTTTTTATGCTTTGAGAAGGAATAGAATAACTTTTAGTAAAAGTCAAATCAAACAGAAATGTTGATAAGAAGTTGATCTACTGGTTGGTGTACTTGGTTTTAGTAAATTTCAAGGAACACTCCAGATTATCCAGCATCATTCAGACACGACCGCTTTTTAGGCTGAGAATGAGTATATTTCCTATCTTGGAAACCCCGGTTGCTTCACGAGAGACATAAAAATTAGGGTGATCCATGACATGACTGATATTTCAGAGCACGGTTTATTACCAACAAAAATTGTTTGCAAACAATGTTTGCGGAAATGGAATACACACTTGAGCCCATACTTTGCGTATTCATTTTAACTTTATATGTGATTTTTTTGGGTAGTGTTTAAGAACAGAATTCATCAAATAAACATAGTTTTGAGATATATTTATAAAATTCCTTACACAACTTCAAACCAGTCAAATTAATACGAAGCAAAGCGAAGGAACACAAATCAGCTCGTTCTAATAAACTAAATTTTAAGCACTCAATTTGTAAAGTTGAAACAAAAATAAACCTCGAAACGTACCAAATTGCATGACGAATTCAAACTACGAAAGACGCACTAAAGCGCTAAAATTCCGGCGAAATACTTTCCTCCAGCCAACTCCATGGGGCAACTGTCTCCACCAAGTGAGACGCAAAACAGACGACCCTAAGTAGGTGTTTGCTCATCAGCTTCATGTTCTTGAAAGCATCGTGAATAATAGAGCCTCTGGCACCAGAGCTTATAAGTGGTCTCAGTCAAAAAAGGAGGAAAAAACAAACGAAAAGTTCGTTTTGATTAACACAAAAAAAACTGATACAAAAACTGAAGCGCCTAATTTTAAGATCCATTTATCAATTTCAACAGTTTCGCATTCAATCAAAAAAGGAATTTCCTTGATCCACATCAAAAAGAAACAAAACAAGTTTGAATCAATTCGAAAAAAAACCTCTTTCCTTTCATGTTCATCAGTGCGTCATCAGCACACACGATTTTCTAAAGCCTCTTAATTTCCGGCTTTGAGGAGGGGGCTCAATTTTCAACCATCCGGACTGTGCGGTATATGATGAGCAAAATCGACCAACAGATTTGCTCGTCTCGGAAAAGGTAAAACTGAACCGGGCGAATCCGCTTTTTGTGGGATAAACTAACTTTAAGTTGAAAAATTCAAATGAGTCGCTCGCCAGACTACAAAATCATATCAGAAAAAGAAGCTTACACTAGCAGCAATTAAAATTTAGTATCACAAGCAAACTTTTGATTTGTGGGCTGTCGTAGATTCCGACAAAAAAATATCCAGTGCAAACAACGTTGCATGCAACCCAGAACCAGTAAATAGTTTTTTTTCCGAAATTTCCATAACAATGGCTGATTCATGAATGGGTTAGGATGATATTTTTTACTATCCTGCCCACCATTGAAAAAACGGCTAATATCCACTTTTGGCAAAAACGAGATATTAGCACCAGGTGGTAGAGGATGTTCCAACGCATCTTCTGGTACTTGAATTTTACTAAAATAGTGCTTAGACTTGGCTGCCGATGCGAAAAACCAAACGGCTAATATGCCACTCTTATGGGAAATTGCCTTGACGGAGATTTTGTCACAAACACTAAAACGCGTTTTTCTCGGAATACTTGATTTGGCATAATAGCCGAATTTTCAATTATGGGCAGTATCCTACCCCAAACAAATAATATGAATAAACTTATAAATTCACAGCACACCCACCGTGTTTTTTGAGTAGTAAATAAACTGAAATCAATTTCACGTCCGAGCAGAGAATCGTTCGTCACACCTTTTTTTTATCTCCACTACCCTGAAGCTAGCAAGATTTCCGGTTGAAACACACGTTGGCATGTGTCAAATAACACGCGTGACACAACGGAACCGAAAACCATATCCGGACTGACAGATCATAGTCATTGCACAAAATTGAAGAAAAAAAAAACCCAAAACGTTGTGTTCAGATTCATCCTTTTTGACAGTGAGAAAAGGCTACATCTGGAGCAACATTTGAAAAGGGCGCATAAGCATTTTGACAGCCAGAACTGTTTTGCAAATTCTCAGCCAACAGATCACTATTTAACAAACCCCGCAGTGTTGAAAGGTAGCTGGGAAGGCCAGCTATTGTTTAACATTTCAAGTTTTGTGAAAAAATACCTGTTGGCTCGGAATTTGCAAAATAATTTCAGTTGTCAAAATGCTTATCCGCCCTTTTCTCGTGTTGCTCCAGATATAAAAGTTTGAGTGTTTGTTTTTGTGTATTTGTTTGTATTTGTTAGTGTGATTTTATTAAATTTCATTTGCAAACCAACATCAAAGGGCCATGTTCGGTGCTAACCTGTGTCCTCATAGTTCTGCCTGAGCAGCCCAAATAACAACAACATTTTATTTATACACACTGATAGGGGAGCTGGGGGTAAGATGGCCAGGCGGGGCAAGACCTTACTGTTTTACTAAATATACTAATGAATATTACTAAAATGTTTAGCAATACTGTTTCTCGTGCTAAATAATGCATACCGAACATATTGTTAGAAATAGTATAAAAATAGCTCAAAATAAACAAATTATTTTTCAACTTGAAACTAGATGTAATTTTTCATGAATTACAACTTGGGCATTTTTGTTAGGTAACAATATGTATTCCTTGCTTTACATATTTTTTCATGTAAAATTGGAGTTTTCCTTAGATTATGTCCCTCAGAAAATTTAAAAAATGCGATGAGCTATTTGCAAAATATGTTTTAAAAAATAAGTTATTTGGGGGCAAGACGGCCACCTCCTCCGAGGGTAAGATGGTCACCCGTAATTTGTAAATTTTATTTGATATAGGTTATATTTTTGATGGTTTTTTTACTATTAAGACATATTTGTAGATAAGGAAAAGCATTTTCAATAAAACTATCCGACAATGGCTTGCTATTTCAATTTCTATAATTTTTTTAAATTTTTGTCCCTCCCCCCTTTGACCTCGGCAAGAGCCGAGAGAAAAAACTTTGAAAAATATTTGCTTCGGCCTAAAACAAAAAAAAACATAGGAAAACTTAATTCTTAAAAAGACATGAAATACTTGAAATACTCAAAATGCTTAAAATAATTGAAATTCTTGAAATTCTTGAAATTCTTGAAATTCTTGAAATTCTTGAAATTCTTGAAATTTTTTGAAATTCTTGAAATTCTTGAAATTCTTGAAATTCTTGAAATTCTTGAAATTCTTGAAATACTTAAAATACTTGAAATACTTGAAAAACTTGGAATACTTGAAATTCTTGAAATACTTGAAATTCTTGAAATACTTGAAATACTTGAAATACTTGAAATACTTGAAATACTTGAAATACTTGAAATTCTTGAAATACTTCAAATTCTTGAAATACCGTCATTGGGGGTGACTATGGGACAAACAGCGATACACCTCTCGTAATTTCTTTATAACAAAAAACAATTTAAATAACATCAAAAATCTTTCAACGTAGATTTGTTCTTAGATAGTTTACTAACATTTTCCCAAAATATGGTGGATTTTGATGAACACTACCTAAAATGCAGATAGCTTGAAAATTAATTGACCCAATCTCACCCCTTAGAGGGGTGACATTGGGTCAAATGAAACTAAAATGATGCTCAAACACAACGATACGGTAAAAACAGGTCATCCAACAGTATTTCTTCTTCGAGGGAATCGTATTGACATGCTACAATGTTTGAAGTGGAGATTTTCAAACATTTGGGTAATTTTCGAGCAATTCCAACAAAAATATTAGAAAAAATATTTTTCGAGAGGTCATTTTTGGCTAAAAACGTACCTCGACTTTAAACAGCTGCCAAAATAACAGGATTTGTTCTAGGGACGAGATTTTTTCAGCGAAGTCATCTTACGATGTCCCCTACACTACCCTTTTAACAGAACTCAGTTTCAATGAGAAGAACCTGAGAAATGGTAATATCCGTGAAAAATCACTTTGAACCAATCTCACCCCCCAGACCCAATGTCATCCCAACTGACGGTACTTGAAATTTTTGAAGTACTTGAAATACTTGAAATACTTGAAATACTTGAAATACTTGAAATACTTGAAATACTGGAAATACTTGAAATACTTGAAATACTTGAAATACTTGAAATACTGGAAATACTTGAAATACTTGAAATACTTGAAATACTTGAAATACTTGAAATACTTGAAATACTTGAAATACTTGAAATACTTGAAATACTTGAAATACTTGAAATACTTGAAGTACTTGAAATACTTGAAATACTTGAAATACTTCAAATACTTGAAATACTTGAAATACCTGAAATACTTGAAATACTTGAAATACTTCAAATACTTCAAATACTTCAAATACTTGAAATACTTGAAATACTTGAAATACATGAAATATTTGAAATACTTGAAATACTTGAAATACTTACTATAAATTCTTCAAATACTTGAAATACTTGAAATACTGGAAATACTTAAAGTACTTGAAATACTTCCAACATATCAAATACTTTAAATACTTGAAATACTTCAAATACATCAAATACTTCAAATACTTCAAATACTTCAAATAATTCAAATACTTGAAATACTTAAAATTTTGAAATACTTAATATCTTCCCTCCCCAGCTACCATTGAACACTTCAGGTTTTGTAAAGGAGCTGCCAAAACGCATAGGCGCCCTTTTCAAATGTTACTCCAGAAATACTTCAAGTGCCTAAAAAACTCCAAATTTTTGCTGATCCAACCGAAATATTAGTTATTTACTAATCCCGATGGTACATAAGTGACAAAAACGGTTCAATGCCATTGCAATAGAAGATCGTTAAATCGAACATGGTCACGCTATCTCTAGGTATTTATATTTAAGTGAAATTAATCAACTTCTATAAAGCTTAATCTGACTTTAGTTAGTGAAAATGACTTTTCAAACGAGGCATAAGCATCCTTGTTCTGGTCACCCTATCTCATGATAACCTTAGTAAAAATAATTAGAAAGGCTTTCACCTAGTTTTTGGATTTCAGAACAATTCTATACCATCTTCAACCAGAAACTTCAGCAATGCAATTTCATTAGCATGCTGAACAACATGTTCTCGCCTGTGTGGTCACAATATAAGCATTTTTCGGCTTGTGCTCGTCGGTGAAAAACGGTCTACTGGGAATTTAATCATTAAACGCCTTTCCCGAATTTAATGCAGAGGTATTTTTCTCAGTAGAGGATTTGTAATTAATTAAACATTCTGAAAATTGCATTCAACATATTTCTAGGCAAACCTGCTTGTAATTTTAAATATTAAAAAATATGTCAAATTAGTTTGAGTCAAAACAACAATAAGAGTTTTCCATGTTTGTCGGGAAAAAAAACAAATTTTGGGTATTTTATCATTATCACCAATGTTTCATTCACACAGAAACCGAAGTGTCAACAGCACAACAGGGGGGAACAACCAAAACTGTACAGACACGTGGCTTGGCTAAACATAAATCGTTTATAGCAGCGGACCTAATCGACCTCGTATACACCTGGTCATGCAAAATAGGGGATGAGGATGCACTTGAAGCGTGAAATAAACAAGTTGTTGTTTTGGCAGGATCGAGTCCTTGTGCGTGCCCGTTCACATGTGTCACTATACGTGCCTGGCAACATGGCAGCGATTATATTGGGGTTTATACACCCGGTGGAGTAATTTATTCTCGAGCGTGCCATTCATAAAAAAAAGGAAAACCATTTGTCTGATACGACCGAGGCATTGGCGTTCGGAAGGTACGGAACTGGAGCTCAGGGCGTATCCAAAATCAACTTATACTAAGTTGGTTGCTATAAACGTCATATATTTCAAGGCTTTTGCCAAGTCAAGGTAGGCCATACATTTATGGTTAACTCAAACCCTGAGCTTTTACCTGGTTCAGTGTGCAATTGCAACATTGCAATACATCTCTATGATGTGTATTTCAACAAATTTTACATAATAATTAAATGTGCCATCTTCAATACCAAGTTCATGCGAAATTTGATTGAAATTGAAATTCGTCATGTGGAAGACGGTAGGCACACATTCCTTCTTTGTTTCGAGAACTAAAATCAAACTGCATGACGCAGTTGCGATGTCTGGAGGTTATGCAAGCACAAGAAAATTATAGACTTCCGCATCCAATCAAACGAATGCTTATGTAGCTCCCCTTCAATTGCATAGAACATTCAACTTCTAGAAATGAGAAGTCAAAAGTTTACTCTATTTTGAGCAAACAATTGCAAATTTACGATTCAATTGAGGCTCGAAGGTCATATTTCTAATATCCGTTCAGTTTTATTTGATTGTTCAAAATAAACAGCAATGCCAAAAACTTAATTTTTACACCATCTCGCAAAAATATATTGGTTCACATTTTAGTTTTTTTTCTCCAATCAATAAATTGACAGAGTGTAAAGAATCGTAACAAAATAATTTAAAGGTAGGTTTTTTATCCAAAAACCCGTCGACTGTGTTGAGTTTGAAAAAACGGGATCAAGCGGGACAGCTTTATTACCCACACGTGACTGTATTCAATGGAATGCCTAGTTTTAACATTTAAAATGGCTTTAAAATCCCGTCCCAATTCGCCACGGCTGTCGTTGAATGTAAAAGTATAATCAACTTTTTCTAACGATAACAACCAACTGAGCTAAACAATAATGTTTGGTTTCCAGAAAATAGAAACATTAAAAATCTCAATCCAACCACCACCATATTTGTAGTGGCATAAAAATGAAATTATAGCATTATTGTTTACCTAAACTGCTCTTTGTTCCTTTTGCTTTCATCACCTCAAATAGGGGTAATTTTTAGACAAAAAGAGAAACAATTACTTTTCCTATAAATTTGTATGTTTCAAAGCCATGCTTACAAAACTCACTTCAATTCAATGTTGTTATTGTGTTGAATTAGCCTTTGTTGTTGTAGAGAAAAAACAACAATGTTGAAGCCCTGGCAGTAAATCTGTGTTATAAATACTGTATTACCACCAGTTACTCCTCACTTGACCTTTTGTTCCTACCGTTGACAAGGATATTCGTTAGCCAAACCCGAAATCTGTGCCTGTAATGATAAATATAATGAAGGGATTCAACCCGAGAACAAAAATCCCTCTTGCGTGGGAATTTCTGTAGTTCTTTCCACAGCAGCAAGCTTGCAAGGAATACAAAATGCGGTGAACCTTTTTCCATTTCAAGTCTCACCGCAAAAACCCAACCCGGCCGACAGAGTGGAATGTGGGTTTTTGTTTCACCTGCAGGAGAAGAATTTCTTTTGGAACATTGTTGAGCACGAATGACGAGTCTCCGGCAGAGTGTTAATAAAAAAAAAGCACAAATTGCTTGAAAGTATCTTGTGAAGAGAAGCAAAAAAGAAATATTAAGCATACTTGCGCCAAACAATCTGTTATTGTATTTAAAAAGCGCGCTCCTTCACGTTACACGTGTCACAATTATTTTCTTTGTTCATCTTTTGATACGAATACGTTCAACGTATGTTTATTGCAGAGTTTTGCAACGATTGTAGTAGTAACAGAAGATTTGTGATAAAATGTGTAAAATTTCATGAACAAATATTAAGTGCTGTTGAAACCCGATGTTTCAGGGAAAGAGAAAACCCACAAGGATAGTAAAATAACTATGTCCTAACTTCTACAGTTTTTTCATAATTTTCAGACCTTTGGAGAGCTAACCGGCTTCGCGGCTCCTGTCTCACAAGCAGGGTACAAGGATCAGGCTTGACAATCCCGTAAATCCCTTTGAAAATTGGGATTGGAAATTGAACAAAGAATATTCTAATAAAGAAGCGTGTATTAAGTGGTATTTAAACTCGCACCTTTGGATTGATGAGCATTGAACATGTAATCATCTCATATTAAATATTATGAATTGTTTGAAGGGATTAGAAGTCAAAATGTATACAAAAAAGGAAAGAAAAAAAAACAGTTTCAAAATGACAAGCCTAATTTTCAAAACTGTGTGCGTAATTCTCACTAAATAATGCGCATTGAATAATACACTCAACTTTTTCGTTTGACACTTTTTTAGTTTGTACCCCGTTAGTTGGTCAATGTTAAACTAAAAAGTGACGAACTTTCACTTTTTACACGGCGATCACGCACACTATCAAAACAAATGTTTGGTAGTTTGTGTGAACTCCGAGTAAAAGGGGTGTCAAACCAAAAAGTGACCCCGTTCGTTTGACAACAGTTGGTGTCAACAATCGGGGTTTGAGTGTATCTTTGCGATACAAGCTGGAGGATGAACAGAAAATTCACGGACGTGATTTTGAATGATCTCAGTTTGTTTACAAAAAGTAGTAAATCAAAGAAGAAGTCTGTTAAAGAGCTTTTTCGAAACCTGAGTCGTATTGCAGAACTAGTTTCGGTAGATCCGTGGTAGAATACACACGTTGATCACACAACAAATGTGGTAGAAAAGTATTCACAGCGATCATTTTTTACAGTTCGACCTCAACGAATTATTAAAAGAAAATCTACCGTGGTTGATCAAAGTCAGTTTTGGAATTTACTTTTAATTTTGAAAGCTCCAACAAAAATTTTATTTTTTTTTATTTTTTGTGTAATGGAATGGGGCCATCCATAAACCACAAACATACGAACATGTTTTGCATGGAAATTTTCCACGAGGGGATTGAGGATTCCATAAAAAAAACGTGTCAACGTTGTTTATGGATGGTCCCTTTCAAAAACCCCCATAGAGAAAAATACTCCAGAGTTTTTTTTTGGTTTTCAATGAATATAAACAATAAAAAGTGCTTTGCGAGTTTTTCCAGGTTGACCAAAGGTCGGTCGGCCAAACCACACTCCTATTCCGGTTTCTGGGTTACGAAGAACTGCGTCGGAAGTGGGTGGCGTTCTGCGAAGTCTTTTAGGAACAGCGTGTGAATGTGTGCACATTTTAATACCAATGAGCTTTGAATTTCTCAAATTTCATAAGTGGCATTGAATTCAATAATAAACGAACTCCAGGAAGAAATTCTGTAAATCATAATTACTTTTCAACGCAATTCAAAGGGATCTCTTCCAACTCACACGAAATTGAAATGCCCCAACCCGTCTTCGATTTGCTTGAATAATTTTCTGGTCCCAGATTACTAATCCGAGGTCCATTTTAGATATCTCATAACGAAGGGAACAAAAGTTGCTCAATTAGACCTCCCAAACACGGGAAAAATAAAAAAAATCGAAAAAAATTGGGCTGTAGGGGGTTAAACGGACCTAATAATGCGGAAACGCAATAATTTCATTTCAATTTAAGTTTGAATTAATCCAAAAAAAAATTAAGGTCAAGCACGTTCAGACAGCAGCATTTTGCCCGCGCCCTGCAAAACCCACCTGGAGCAGAAATTTCCGCATCGCTGGTCCCGTTGGACATATCCAGTCCGAGGATCCCGCTGCCGTTGCCGGTCAGTACGGCCAGATTCCGGTGGAAGGCTTCATCGCCAAAAGCAGGCGCCCCATGATCACCTTCATGTGGCTTCACGCCGGTGTGGTTCGGATCTAGCTGGAGCTGTTCCTCTAACTGGGGATGGGCATTATCCATGATTTTGCGTAGCCCCGCCGAAAGGTACATCCAGAAACGGGATGCAGCTGGCTTTACACTGCACTGCTAGGGGGATAGATCACTCTCACAAACGTGCTAACACTAACGAAGATTTTTTCTAGTTATTTTCTAGAACAACCATTTTTATTAAGATTTGATCACTTTTTTTGCATTTGAAGATCACTAATAATCACTACCAATAACTTGAGCATTCATCCGTAATCGTACATCCTTGACATACGGGAAGCACCTTCGAGCCGTATCCATCTTCCGAGGCGACCTTCATTTTCCTTCAGACGACAATCAAACTTTAATGCCTGACAGCACTTTAAAAGAATCGACGGTTGACATCCCACACGCCACCTTTAATTTCACGACGGACTAATGTTACCGCGTAAAAAGCCTCCGATCAACTAACGGGTCCATGTCGGCGTTCCGGATCAGCAACCGGTGGGCACCATACGAAAAAGGAATCCGGATGAGGTGAAATTCATTTCCCGGTCATGCGCACTCGTCGCCAGCATCCACCGCCGGTTCTATGAATGGACCACAGGAGTGACGGGCAATAGTGAATCCGGCCAGACAGTAAGGCAGGCCGACAAGATTTATTTACACCTTTGTTGCCATTGACATTGAGTTTCCTCCCAGCCGGGTTAACAACACACCCCTCGTGGCCTATTGCTGACCAGACTAGCGTGGGCAAACTGAATAATAACTATGACTTACGCATACGGAAGCCTTATAAGTGATATAATTTGTGCTAAGTTTTATTAAAAATTAATCCCTCAAAAAATATTTCTAACTTTTTTTTTTAAATTAGCTTGTAGGTAGTTCTAATTGATCGTATTTGTCAAGAAAGTCTCAGCAGAACCAACACTTTGAACTGTTCGTAGAATGTGCCATCGATCAGTGGCTCAACTTCCGTATAATTGTTTGTAATTAAAATCACTTATGGAGTTAACAGGAAACACTTGCTCCTCTAACCTGGCACAAGCTTGGTAACACAAGCCAACAAAAGTGGATAAACGAGATTCGAGATTTTGTTTTATCAAATGCGACTCAAACAAAAAAAAGTTCAAATCCAGGGTTCGTAATCATTCAACATTTAGAGCGAACGGTGACTGAGCGCTTCAATCGCCTTCACTGCGACCGACTCATTTTGACAGTTTTCTTTCGTTCGCATTCAAATGATTGCTGTCACCACGCAGCACTGCACGAGCAACAAATAGAGCGCAGTGCTCCGATTTCGTTCGTTTCAAATTCTTGTGCGTTCACTGACCATGACAGGCCAGCAAAGATCACGATTTGCCAACTAAAGACATGTGCAGCAATTTCCAATTTACCCGTGCGAGAAACCGATAATGGGATAAACTGTCAAAATTCCAAAACGTCACTGCGAATCTCCGGTTCGCTGCTTTTGTTCGTGTTTAAAGTTTGAAATGTTGTTGGTTGGTGCCATCCCTCTGTGTCTAAGTATTCTCAGCTGAGTCTGTCTCAACACAAGCTGTCTAGTTTACTGGTAATGAAGGACTATGCATAAATTACGTATTATTGAAACCAGAAGCCTTCTTCACTTAAAAAAAAGATGTTTGGAAGGTTGCAATTGGGTAGGTTGAATATTACCTCTTTTTTGAGTAATATTCCATAACAAATGAGTAAAAATATGAACCTGATGAAAATTTACCAGTTCCTTATGCAATATTACACATTTTTTCACAAAATCTGTCATCATTCCCTGATGAATATTACCACATTTTTTTCTGTTTATACTGAATCAAATAGACAAAATCACTAAGAGTGTGTGAGTCAAGGCACCCAATACGTAATTTATTCGTAACCCCTACTTGAAAAGGACACAGTGACGGCAATCAGTGCTGAACAATGCTGCGGAGTCATTTTGCGAATGCATCCAGATTTGCGCCGACATTATCTTGGATGACAGCATCGGATAATTGTTATGTCCTGTTAAGCAGATGGGCCACAAAACCGTTCTGCTTCGGGGCCGTCCACAAAAGGGGATTAATTTGCTTTGAAGTGTCTTCTCACTTCGTTCCGAGAAGTTTTCCGAACAGTTCGCGCCATGACTTCCCTTGCCGGTCGCCAACCGGTCCCAGCTTACGGATTTGTTCCCCGTTGGTCGCCAACCGGCGCTCGATGGCATCCAGTTGTGACTCCAGGCCGGTCAGGATCTCGGTGTGAGCGGCCATTACGGCGACGATGGGATGGTAGTGCTGTCAGGCAGAGGAAGAGGAAGAAGGGCTCGTAAAATATACTGCAAGACCGTGACTTAAGGAGGTGAATCGCTGCGAAATCCGTTTTTTATGGCTCCGGCTGATGAGATTTGATCAGACTTTTACGCCTGCTCATGAAATCGGGCAAAATTTAACACACCTGTGCAAAGTAATTTGGAGTCGTAGATCATCAGTGCGTCTTGCACGGCGTGAACAATTTTTTATTATCATTGAAAAAAAAGTAGCAGGCAGAGGCTACAAAGAACAATTAAAATTAATATTAGGACGTAAAAAGGCCTGAAAGAGGTGCTCTGCACTGTAGTCTACATTCAGGCTTATTCTTGAGAGTGAAAAGAGACTACAAGATGGCGTTAGTGTTTCCAGCCAGGTTTTTAAGTACATTTTTTTTGTTCGAGACGTCGTTCTGTTGTCTTTGCTGTCAACTTTACCAATGACAATAACTTGATCAGAAAATCCGTTGTCAAAACAAAGATGTTTGAATATTTTTCGCATTTTTGTAGGGATAAAATTAAAATGAATAATCCAAAATTGCTTCTTTAAACAAACAAAGTTTCAACCAGGTCAACAATTCTTAAAGGTAAGCTTTAAGCTTCTTTTTCCACAAATAAAGCGAATTTGCTCAATCATTTGGAAATATGCAGGCACCCAAAAATAATTTAAAGCAAAAGGGGTCAAACATAACCTATATCTGGCATAGTCATCGAATACCCCTCAAAAAGCTTTCAATTGTTCACATTTAAACGGTAATCAAACCGGACAGTCCAGACGATCCCTTCCACGGACTCTTTGTCAAACCCAAACAAGAACGGGAAAATCGCATCTCTCTTCAGGCCAATAAACCTAATTCCAATTAATTCATCAGAACCAAAAGCATGGTTGCGAAGACAGAACCAATTTTACCTTTTCGCAAGTTCGCCGGAAATCGTCCAGCTCCGAGCGCAACCGGTCGACACTTGGCTGCCAGTCACGTGCCATCGAGTGGTCCATCCGGTGGGCAACCTCCGTCAACAGACGGTAGCTGGTGATGATTGGTTTCCGTGGTTTGGTTTTTTTATTAGATAAGAGAGGGGGAATAAAGGAGGATGAATGAAGTAGTGGGTTTTGTGGAGTTTCATTAACGTCTCACAGCAATGCATAAGCAATGGTGAAATACTAAAAAATAGGGCACTGGTTTCCTGTATTGAATATTGAAATGAGACCTCGAAAAAACAAATCCTTAAAGAACCAATCAATCAACGAAGAAACTTTTCTGGCACGAAAGCAAACACAAAGTATAAAATCGCAAAACCCATCCTTTATCATGGGTAAACAGGCAGCCCAACATTTGAAAAGGGTATGACGGCTCAGTTTTTGCCTAAAATCAAACTAAATTAAGCTACTGTTGCTGAACTCAAAACACGACCTACCAAACTTCCTATACGTCCTCATCGGAAGTTGTTCCTGCTGCCGGCGGACAAAAAAGAAAAAGTTCACAAGAGTACTTACAAGTTGTTCCGTTCAGCGAACACATTCCGGCAACAGTTTCGCTGCGATGAGTTTGATGAACTTGCTGAGGCCGCTGACGACGACGGCAGTTCCTGTGGGCATCGCTCCAGGGCGCTTATTGATTGGGCCATCTCGTCCAGCACGAGGCCAACGGTGCGTACCGAATCTTCCAGCACAGATTGCTCCCGCAGGGCGACCTCCAGTTGCCACGGCAAAAGATTTATCTGCGGGAACGAGCAAGGCAAGGGGGTGGGGACGATAATTACTCACCAGAAGCGCAAAAGGCTGAAACTGCTGTACCATGTCACAATTTTGGTGTACTTTGGCATCCCACTGATTGACGGCTGCCGACTGGGTGCTGAAGACCGGCTCGAGATCCTCTCCGAGCAGCGTCAGCATCAAGTCGGCAAAATTTTCCAAATCGTTGAAGTTCATGCTGTCGGAATTTTGACTAGACCAGAGCAAAATTTGATCTCTTAGAAGCTCGAGTGGCGAACCTGAGTGACACAGAAACTGGTTGCTATGAAAACGCTTGAAAGCTCCAGAAATCGAGTTACCATGCTTCTCCATCGAAATAATATATTTTGGTACATTTTAATGGAGCCGCGTGGTAATCTAATTTTCGATGCAAGTAACCACAGTCGGAATCCGCTCACGGAGGTTGTTTGACCGCCATATTGGCCACCATCTTGGATTGCAATAAGAGTGGTTGAAATTTGACTTTTTACCGCCCATATTTAGAATCTCGAACATGAGTTCGATTGGACGACAACTCGAGCATCCCAGACCAAAAACTTTTGTTTACGATTTTGTATGGTGGTAGCATTTTTACAAATAAGCCATTTTTGTGATTGTTGTCAAGAGCATAAACACCTTAGCAAACACCTTAGCAAACTTTTTGCGCTAAAGTCAATCAATAAGCAAATAATGAGCAATTCTCCAACAAAGCCAGAAATGAATTTCATTTGTATTTTCTGATTTGATCAAAATTTGTCTCAAATTTTGTAAGGGGCATTTCTATGACCAAAGAAGCCATTTTGTGACATCCATACAACCACACAAAGTTCCATACAGAGTTGTAGGTATTGGTGATAAGTATTTGAAAAATCTAAAACAATGTTTCGAAAACTGTATTTTTTATGTGTTTTAGGGGACAAACATTTCAAAAGTGCAGAATATTCAATATTACTCCATTTTGACTTATGGATTGAACTAAATCTTCTTGCACAATCTCAATTCAATTTTCATCAACTTTGATAAAAAAAAATGTCAAATATTTTAATATTTCTATTGGCAGGAAGGGGTTACATACTTTTTATTCAAATGGTATAACATTAATTATGATGAGTTTACCAAAATTAAATATTAAATTTTCATTCCATAATATAGTAACTTGTGTTGCCCAACAAATGACCAAGATATATTTAAAGTTTAGAGTTAAGATTATCCGAAATAACCTTGTGATGAGAATTTCAGAAGAGTCGGTTAGTCCAATAAGAACAGTTAATTAATTGAAGTAATTAAATCAAACACATTTCTTGCATTTGATTATTTTTTCCAATACATTTTCAAGGCTTTGTTGCCAAAGAGTGTAAAAAATGTATACTTCAGCTTAAATTTCGGGAAATGGGATATATTTTTCACGGAAAACCCTGGGAATTCTCCGAATTTTTCCCCGGGACGAGAAATTGGACGCCATAGTCATATTTTGATTCCAAAAAATGAAACTTCAATAATGGCTTTACACAATTTAAAAAAAAAATCTAGGAATGGTTCAGGTTTGAATCCTAATCTAAATATTCAGCATTGAAATTCGAACCCACTGGTTCCGAGCTTCCGAGTAGTTACGTCCAAATTGCAAAATTTTACTATTCATTTTTTTTTTCAAGTGTTTTGAAAAAAAGCTTGCTACCGGGCAGGTGGGAATAACAGAGATATGTAATACCATTTCAATAATAAATCGGCAATTATCCCACAAACTGTTATAGAATTTTCTTTTGGAAAACGATCCATGAATAATAGTTTGATAACAAGTTATGCTATCATAACTAAGTTTGCAATAAAATCTTTTTGTCTCGTCGATTTTGTAATAACCAATTGTGTTATCATAACAAAGATTGTTATTGATTGAAGTTTTTCAATAAAATCTAATACCATTTTATGTTATTTGGATCATGTTTTGGTTTCCAGGGCAGACGGTTATAACAAAATTCATGCCATTTCAATAACAAATACTGGTAAAATAACAAAAAGTGTTACGCAATCTTCTTGAAAAATCCATAATTGCATAAGAGTTTAATAACAGTTTATGTTATCATAACAACATTTGTTATTGGTCTGATATTGGTTGAAAGCCAAATCAACATGGGAATAACATTTTTTGTAATGGAAGTATAACTCCAACTGTTATTAGGATGATCGGATTAGTTGTTAAAATAACAAAAAATAATAACAAATGTTTGTTCGAAGAATAACTAAAAATGATATTAGCGAATAATTTGATTTTTTACAATAACATTACAATAACAATTCAATAACAAAAAAATCATAGCGACGAATAACAAATCTTGTTATAAATAACATAAAATGTTATTGGCCTAGTATTTTCAAATATCAAAAAATGTTATTCCCAAGTTATTTCCGTCTGCTCGGGTTGTTGTAATAAAAGAATGTTCTCAGCTGCTTGCCAAACATATTTTCAAAAAAAACTTCAACGATCCCGGGTCTTTTGTGGGTCTTTTTCTAGGCGTCCGAAGGTTATGTGTGGTGAGTTACCCAAAACCTCTTTTACGCAAACTTTTTTTGTGCAACGCATATTTTTTGTGTACTTTTTTTCTGAATATTCCTCAATTTAATATCTTTTATACACCAATAATTTTTTTCCGAAGACTTCAAACGGATCAAAAAAAATGACCATTTGTGTGTGTGTGCAACCAACCAAACGGGACCACGTGGTCGCTTCTTACAAATTGAGTTGTTTCCATGTATTTTTAGATCTACATTCTATACATGCAAATAACTCGCATAGGCATTTGCAAGGTGTTAGCTCTGCCGAGCTTCGGTGACCCATTTCTACGCTGGCTAGCCGAGCGCGAGGTACTTCAGCTTTATCGACAAGCCCCGCCCTGAAGAACGTTTGGACCAATCGGATTCAAACGTTATTTAGAACTTCCGAACCCTCAAATGGACAAGGACCCAGCGCGTATATAGTTGATAGTAACAGTATTCCTAATTCCAGTCGCGAAGGCATAGTGGTTAGCATTTTTGCTTACCAATCCAAAGGGCGGGGGATCGAACCCCAACTCGAGCGACTTTGATTTTTCGTTCATGTTCAGAGTTTCAAGATTTATATTTCCTATACTTTCTCGTTGGGAGCAGATGGGAATCGAACCCAGGACCATTCGCTTACAAAGCGAACACCGTGACCAGTTAGCCACGGCCGCTCCGTATCAAAAAAAAAAGACCATTTTTCTGTAAAAAGCAGCAATACAAAAAAAAACAACCCATTTCTCTGTTAATTTTTCAATCACGTTTTTAATCATTCCGCTAACGAAATTTAATTGCACTTTAATTCTTTCTTTCCAATTAGGACATTTTTCTAATTCTACAATCACAAAACGCAATTATAATTCCTGTTGGCAATGCGCATAATTTCGCTCCCGGTTCTAAGTATCCACTCATTCTGGCAGCAGCCCCGAAAAGGTACAAATATTCCGACGTTTCTCTTCATTATTCATTATGCAATCAAAACTCGCACTCGATCCGGCTTCACTGCTAGGTTACAATTTACCCATTTTTTGCCCCGTCTAATTTATCACACATGTAGAGCGCAGAAAAACGTACCTTTTCGTTCATTTAGTATTTATTACAAGCACACTGTTTCGTTTGAAATTTGGCAGAGTATTGCTGGGAAAAAATCTGTTTGAGTTGGACAAAGCACATAATGCGTACAACAAGAGCAAATGTTGAATTAAAAATCAAACTTTTTTCGCTTGTTCACGAGTTGATACCCTTTTCGTGGAGCATAATTTGCGATACAATTGATTCATTTCTCTTTCAACGAAATAAATGTAAAATTGCAATCAGAGCTATACAATTTGATTTAAATTGAAAAAAGTAAAGGCATACCTTGAGGGATGACAAGTCTCTGGGCGTAAAAGAGTAAATCACAAAATGCTCTCAACAAAAAGATGGTTTCCTGGATAAGCAAATTCTCCCGTTTTTCCCCGAAGCCACATTCAATCCCTCTAGTGTTTATCAAACACAAATGCTTGCTTTCCCCCATTTTATAAACATTTCGATAGGCCATTAGATAACACCTATACGACTTGCTAAATGTCTAAACTGGTTCCATTCCCCAAAGAGTGTGGGTATTTCTGGGGTAACTTCTGCTGTAGGTTTTCCCAACAATATATTAATCGAATCCCAACACAAACAGCATCCTGTCACGTTTTCTGGTCCATCCTCTGACGAGGACTTTGCACGCCGCCTGAGCAAAACGGATCGAACTGCGACATTCCTCCTACGCTCCTATTCGGCATGTGCCATCCTGTGGGACGAGAACCGGGGACCAGGTCAAAGCTCAAGGCAAACGAAACCCTCAAGTGTGTGACGACGAGGTTGGGTGGCAACATTGCCGAAACCACTCAGTGTGTCATAATTGGGATTCCATGGGACTGTGCTGGGTATCGACCGCCCCCCAAATGGACGAAGAAGCGTTTTCGAATGCTGCACAAAGTTCGATCAATGTGTTGCTTCATATTATGCTAATGTGACTTTTATTCAAGTTATGCCGCAATTTTCGAGTTATTTGTGAAGTGAGACAATAACACTAGTCCATCGAATTTCCATCCGATTAACCTAAGAAACAAAAGTGAATTTGTGGATAGTTGGTTTCACGATTTTCGCCGTTAATCGGCAATGAAATCATGAATCGCTGGCAAACTTTCTTCGCCCGCGCAAGAGAGAGGAGGCGAAACTCGTAGAAGAAAATTGGCCCCGTACTGTTCCGAGAAAATCAATCAGTAGAAGACTTTTTGTGAATCTCACTGATAGCACTTAAGCAACGAATGACTTCAAAAGTTAAAGCCTCCTAAAATAATCAGACAAACAGCACAACTTAAATTAATTTATTTTCGTCTTAAGGGGATGAATTTACACTTATGTCAATAGTTCCCGTTTGAAGATACAAAAATAGTGTAGCAAAAATCGTGGTGAAACAGCTCTAGTTAGAGCGTCCAATTTCCAGTCCCGCGAAAAAATTTCCTGGGAATTCCCGGGCTTTCCTAGAAAAAAATATTTCCCGTTTCCCGGGAAATTTGTAAATTCCCGAAAAATAAGCGGAAGTATACATTTTGCTACCTTTTTGGCACCAATGTTTTGAAATTAATTATACAAAAATACTTATAAGAGAACCTGATTTGATTGTATTCATTTCAATCTACTGTTAATATTGAACTAATCGGCTGGTCTGTAAATTGCATGTCAAGGTTTAATTCAGATATTTTTTTCTGAAACATTCTTAACTTCTTGTATTTTGGCAACAAAAATTACGCTAGTGTGGAATGCATATCAACTTTTTTTATATTCGATTTAAAGGAATTTGAAAATATGATATTCACCTATTTTGGCCAAGATCAAAACTTAGTTTTGTTTAAGATTTTTGTTTACCTTAACCAAATTAAATGGAAATTAAAATGATATAATTATTTTTTTCAAGAAGATCTTCTTTAAAAGTATTCGAGAAATTCCTGTTTGACGTAATAAATTTATGAAGCACGTGAGCTACCAAGGGCGTAAGAGGGTTCAATATGAAAAACGTTACTTAATCCACCCTTAGGTGGTTGGTGCCTTCCTCTCATTCAAAGGGTAATGCTATCCAAAATAGACACGCTCGTGGGAAGGTCTTTAAATTACCTATTCATCTTAATATCTGAGAACTAGCCTCCAAAAAGTGTATAAATAACTCTTAAGTGATAGGGTTGTCAGATCTTCAATGTTTTGGACGCGTTGGAAAGGTCTTTTGATTACCTGTTCAACGACGGGTTGCATGATAGATCCGGACAACATTTTCATCGTGATATCTGAGATCCGGCTTCCAAAAAGTGCATAAATAACACTTAATTGCTAATAACTTTTGATAGGGTTGTCAGATCTTCAATGTATTGGTCGCGTTGGAAAGGTCAAAAACCACCCTTTTTACAATCTTCCGGACTTTAGTCAAAATCGTTTTTTTAGCATAACTTTTAAAGTACTTTACTAAACTCCATAATTTTCAATAGGGACTTATGGGACCCCAAGACGAATCGAATGAGATCAAAACGGTCCAAATCGGTTAAGCCAGTGCTGAGATAATCGAGTGCATATTTTTTGGTGCACAGACCCACATCCCTACGCACACACACACACAGACATTTGCTCATAATTCGATTCTGAGTCGATAGGTATTAGGGTGTTTCAGCCAAACAAAAAAGTTCTCAGAATCAGGCAAACCGAGGTTCCCCTAGTAGAGGATACCCATAGGGACTCTCATGCCAAATATCAGCCCATTTGGTTGAGAATTGGCCTGTCCCCAGCGGTTCAAAGTTTACATGTAAATTACTATGGGATTTTTATGCTTTTCGTTCAATCGTTCCTACAGGTCTTGGGACAACATGGATTCACTCGGAATAAAGACAGGTGTGTAGGGGATGGTCCAATGAACACATTCCAGAAGGAATTAGGCTTGTCCATTCTGCCTCCAAGGTGCGCATTGGATCGACGTCCGGTGTCTCCAGAATCATCGATTCACCCTTCAAATGTACGCATTGTCCTTAGTATGCTATGACGGCTAGCTGAAAATTACGACGCCCCATGTCAGACGGTGAACACGTGGCAGAGCATCTACTCGAGTTTTGGCTCAGAAACATTCTTAAAAGTACTAAAATTATAAATATTGATGTTCCTGGAAGAATTTCAACTATCCTACATAAAGTAAAATGATGTTGTTGTTAATAATGCAATCGATGCCTCTCCACGTGTTCACCGTCTCATATGGGGCGTCGTGGTTTCTACCTAGCCGTCATAGCATACTAAGGAAATGCGATGCTTTTGAAAGATGAATCGTTGGTTTTGGAGACACCGGACGTCGATCCAATGCGCACCTTGGGTACAGAATGGACAAGCCTAATTCCTTCTGGAATTTGTTCATTGGACCATCCCCTACACACCTGTCTTTATTCCGAGTGAATCCATGTTGTCCCCAGATCTGTAGGAACGATTGAACGAAAAGCATAAAAATCCCATAGTAATTTACATGTAAACTTTGAATTGCTGGGGACAGGCCAATTCTCAACCAAATGTGCTGATATTTGGCATGTGAGTCCCTATGGGTATCCTCTACTAGGGAAACCTCGGTTTGCCTGATTCTGAGAACTTTTGGTTTTGGATGAAACACCCTAATAGGTATACATGAAGGTGGGTCTAGGAGGTCTAATTGAGAAGTTCAGTTTCGAGTGATTTTATAGCCTTTCCTCATTAAATTGAGGAAGGCAAAAACGTTTGATTTCAACCACTTTTACACTTATTTTAATCTAATTAATTTATTAGGCCATATAATTAAAATCATACCTAAATGGAACCATGAAAAATCATTTCAAATAAAACTTCGTATCATATAAAATTTACCCAAAGAATGCAAACATATCTAAAAACTCGCATCAAATATTTTAAAACTTTGAGTTGTTAATTAAAAAAATGTTTCAGGCTAAATAGCGGAAGAAATTAGATTTTTAAGGCAAATTAAATGCGATTTGTTTACAAGTTGGAAATACAAGTTCAGGAATAAGTTATTTGCCATGAAAAACATTATTTTTGCATATTTTGTACAATTTCATTTTTATGGTCACTGAGACAAATTTAAAAGCAATTTTATTGTTTTAGAGCATAGATTTTCACTGTCCAAACACTATTGATTGAAAAAAATACTTCTCAACAAAAAATACCAAAATCTTTTTTTGATTTGGTACGATTTGACAGCATAAAAAAATAGATTGCTGTTCTATACAATTCTGTTGCAAAATATTAATCAGAAACTGGAATTTAGCTGAATATTTTCCGTTTCCCCGGAATTTTGTAACCCCGGGAAATTGGACGCTCTAGCCAGGGGTGCCAGGTTGCCAGATAAATCTGGCATTACCAGATTTTTTGAGTGCCAATCTGAAAAAAATAATTTTCTATTTCTTCCTCAAATTGTTTTATTGATGCATTTTGTTTATTTTGTAAATCTATATTATATAAAAAGTGAAAATACACTGTTTTTGAACACAAAATTGCTAATTATTTTGAGAAAAGTGGCTTGCCAGATTTTTTCCAGATTTTTTGCCAGTTTTTTTTCTGTTCAGACCTGGTAACCCTGACTCTAGCTCTGGTTGGTGTGCACTCCCTAAAAATCTTTTTTTTTTTATTTGGCATCGAATAGTCTTAACAAAAACTAGTCCCCTCAAGAGTCGTTCGAGGAATAGGTTGATCCCACCGAAAAAAAAGTTTCATACCAATAATTTAAATGATCTAACTGCGAGTGTATTTAATCATTCTAAACCTGAACAATGTTTTATTAAATATTGTGCTATAGGGTAGAGTAGTCATCAATGAGACACGGGGAACAATGATAAAATGGCTCTCACAAGTCGTACTTTTAACCAATCAGGCTCATATTTGGGGGAAAGGTGTGTCTACTGGATACACGTCTGCCATATTAGTGGCTTTGGTTATGGACGCTCCCTCGAAAAGTAATTCATAAATGTTTGATTATGGGGTGTAAAAGTAAATTATGGACAAAAAATACTTTTTCGCTCGTAGGCTGCCATTTACTCCAAAACTAATATTTCTTCAAATTTCTTTCGACGTTCCGTTGGGATTGAGTTGAGCTACAATGTCCTTTCATTAGATTTTGCCAAAATTTAGAATATACCCAGAATCCAGGGCTGTCTCATTGTTCCCCACTCATTTCAGCCCATGGGTAACAATGAGACACTTTGATTTTTCTTCAATAAACTTTTCAAAATCGATGGAAATCTTTCAAAACATGAATTAAAAGTGATTTTTGGCATATTTATAGAGTTTAAACTTCATTTAACCAAAAATACTAAGTTATTTGTTATTAATATATGGATTTTACAAAATTTCAATACTTTTTTGTGTAACTTTTGTTATTAAAAGTTTCATGTTGGCAAAATTGCTCTAAAATGTTCAAGGCAAGTCACCTGCAACGGAACAATACAAAAACATGATGTTTTGCTAGCAAAATGTTGATTTTCGTAAAGTGTCTCATTGTTCCCCAGTTGTCTCATTGTTTCTGCCAAGTGCGCCTACAATGAGACAGTTGAATAACTCTGGCTGTAGATGTCGGATCTATCTCATATTTTGGTCAATGTTAGAACACATTAAAAGAAAGATAATGCAACTAAAAGCTCATTAAAACATGCTAATGAAAAAAATAGAAAAATCGTTGAAAGTTGAAAACCAAAAGTGTCTCATTGATGACTACCCTACCCTATAAATTTTCACGACTGGCTTTGAACAGGCATAGCAAACCCCTTTCTTGTTTTGTTTTTGATGTGTTTTGCAATGTTTATTTTCTTTGACAGTTAAATTGCGATAGTTTTTGACAACATGAGAAAAAATAAAGTGTAAACCAGAACCAGTAAAATCTAAATAAATAAATTATTTTCGTTAATTCATTGATAATATGCTAATGTTTGCAAAAACAAAACAGTAATGACATTTAAAGCATTTTTTGTAACTCTATGCATCAGGCTAACGATAAGAAATTGCTTCATTATGAGATTCAGTAAATCATTTATTGTCTCAGTTTTACGAACGCAACTTGCATATATTCATCTGCTTAGGACCGCTTCTTCCAACTATAATTTATAAAAAATCAAAATTTTAATCCAGTTCAAAAAATATTATAGCATTAGTAATCCAGCATCTGAACTTTACCGCCAACACAACATGCAGACAGCTTGCATTAAGAATAGGTGGATAAATAGCCCAACGCTCTCTCACGGCAGCTAATCCCAAACTCGAGCTGACATGCTTTGGTATAAATACAACACATAAGCCACGGGGCACAGGAAGACTCCGGGCTTTCTCTAAAGCCATCATCTTTGAAACATACACGTGGAGCGCAAAATTCCACGGGAGGTGAGCAAGCCATCCAGAGCTTAACTATATCCCGGAGCGTATTGTTCTGGAGTAGGAAGAAGCTTTCCTCGGAGGAAGCTTTCCTAAGAGGCAATTAGATTTGTCGATAGCAAGCATCATCATGGCTGGCGATGTCAGGATTAAGTAGATAAATTCCTCAAAACTCACCAGATTTGGAAATCAGAGCGAAGAGCGTAATTCAATAACGAGGCAGATTTGTTTCAGCATGTGCATGAGCATTTCTACACAGCGGAGCAATACCTCGATGTTTTTTTTCTTTCCTTAGTCTATACTTTTTTAAAGTACATAGCATGACAATTTTTTCAAGCGAAATCATTTCGCATGAAAAAACACCCTAATGCACCGTTTTTTATGCCAATCAAATACCAACCCAAACCATTGTCTGATTGTGGAAAATATCTGAGAATGCATATATCCTGGATTCTACATTCCAGAGCGAAATCGAACGGAGGACGCTATTTTTTGCTCAGGATGCTTCATCAAATGCTTCGATACCGCTTAATGTCACTCAAAGTTAGCACAGCTAGAACGGCAATTGATGATGTGAGGCTAGTTTCATGACAAAAAAGAAAGATATTTCTTGGTACAACAAAAAACTAATTTCCCGGCATTTGAAAACAACCCAAAATCTGCGGATTCAGTAATCAATAAAATTTGCTGAAATTACCACAAAACGAACAAATCTTAAAATCTTGTTGAACAGAAGTTTAATAATTGGTCAACCTTACTTTTTTGAACTAGAGATATGCTAAAGTTTTGGAATTTTGAAGGTGAAATTTGAGTTACCGTTTCCGTGAAATGTGTGAAACAAAGTTGTCTATTATAAAGACGATCACAAAAAAATGTTTGGACTGATAAATTACATAACATGCCCTGAATGTAATCAATGCCACACGTGGACTAGAATCGCCAATAAAAAAATACTTTTTATTACTTTTTGAACTATAGAATTATCATTTATGGTGATCCTGATACTATTTAGCTGTATTCTAAACCTCCAAATAAGAAAAAAAATGTTATGGTTCAAATTTTACAATCACGTGGTAGCTGTTTGACATGTGGCGTCGCGGTGTTCATCAAGCATTCATAGCATGCTAAGGAAAATTTGATGCATTTCTGGGGAAAACCGTTGGTTCCGAAAACTCCGGATGTATTGCCGTTGAGCTCGATGGGGGTTGAACGAATCGACCTGGTCTCTTAGGGAAAGTTGTTCTCCAGACGATTCCGCTCATTTCTGGCCATCCTAGAAGTTTCTACATGTTTTCCCCAGGCTTGTAGGAGCGAATGAACGAAAATACAAAATTTCCCATAGTAATTTCCATGTAAACTTTAACCCGCTTGAGACAAGCCAGTTTTCAACTAAATGAGCTGAAATTTGGTGTGAGAGTCTCTTTGGGTATGCCCTATAAGGGGAACCACACCAGAACTTGATCTGAGAACTTTTCAAAATCCGTACCCACCCTAGTAATCATTTTACAGCCAAACATCAAAAATTTTTAGAATACCTGCAAAAATACAACGCAAAACATCCACAACTCATTAAGTTTGTGGAATTCAAAACCTTTTCGCCGAATTGTCTCCAAACCCGCCAAGCCCAGCACCAGTTTCCATTAAATGGCAATCTGGGCCCTGTTTAGCTTTACTCAGAAATTTTAATTAAACTTCGTAACGGCGGTCGCAAAATTCAATCAGAATTATTGCTCACTGCAATTGCCACGGTGCCTATCTCGCCAGGCCACCTGGGGCACGCCTTGCTTCGAAATGTTGTTCAGTTGGTCGTACTTTAATCAGTGCCTTCTGGCAGCAAACTTGGCCGATATGCTAGGGTGACCAGCTTTTGATGGCGGTAAAGTTTTGTCCTGTTTTTGTATTGTAAGAAAATTCTAAGCGTAATTTACATGAATTTGTTGTTAAAATCTAACTAGAAAAAATACAGTCACTCTGCTCAGCAGAACCAATAGCAACTATACGGGTCGTTGGACTAAAGTGTCTAATTCAATTACGCGGCAGAATTTCTCCAGTCGAATAAAGCAAGAACAAACTCGCACCACACGCACGAAGAGCTCAGCTAATTATTACACCAAGGACGTATGCGAACCTGGTGGGCAGGGATGCCAGGTTGCCAGATAAATCTGGCATTGCCAGATTTGTTGAGCGGCAATTAGAAAAAAAAAATAATTTTCTATTTCTTCCAGATTTTGTTAGATTGATGTATATTGTTCATGTTGTGAAGCTAAATATAATGTATAACAAGAGAAAATACATCATTTTTGAACACAATGTTTCTAATTACATTGAAAAAAATTGGCTTGCCAGATTTTTCCCAGATTTTTTGCCAGTTTTTTTATTCAGACCTGGTAACCCTGCTGGTGGGCAAGGCCAAGAGAGATTGTCTGTGGTTTCACGATATGTGAAACGCAGACGGCACCAAGACAGGTAGATGTGAATTACCCCCGGTAATTGGTAACTTTTTCGTTTGACACTTTTTTAGTTTGTACCCCGTTGGTTTAACAAAGTCAAACTAAAAAGTGATAAACTGTAACTTTTTACACGGCGCTCACGAACACTATCAAAACAAACCTTTGGTAGTGTGTGTGAACTCCGTGTTAAAGGGGTGTCAAACTAAAAAGTAACCACGTTAGTTTGACAACATTTGGTCTCAAACCATCGGGGTTTGATTGTACATAATTAATCTAATTGTTTACATGAGTATGAAAACGAACTAAAGCCATTCGTCTTGTTGTCTGTGGCGATAGTTTTTGTTGAAGTAATTTATCGCTTAATCCAACGAGTTTTTCCTTCAACATGTCTGTTGTGGTGCACTACATTGAGTCGCTATATAATGAGGAAATACAATGTTGATCAACTCTGTGAAGGTGGACATCAGGTCAGAAGATGTCGTCTTGATTAATTTGTTATGCTGTTACAGTTCGCAAAAACAGGACTAAAACAAATACAATGCGTTAATTGCTTTTACATCTATAAGACAAAATGCTGCAATCCTGAAAAAAGACTAGAAATTCTCTTTGTAATATTTGTGAGAGTTCTTTCTATTCAGATCTTTAAAGAAGAAATCAAGGGTTGGCTACGATTTTTTTTTCTTTGAAACAGCTATAATTGATTCTTGTAATTATGTTTATTGTTAAACAATATATTTCTTGTGTTAGTAATATTGACAGTAATTTGCTATTTTTACATGAAAAAGTACGAATTGAAATATATTTTTTTAAACAAATTTATTCTTTTGTCAGTTGCATTCTTCCAACATTAAAAAAGAAGTTTACATTCGATTATATCTAAAATTATTTTATATTAACCTTGTCTGTGTTATATTCTTCAATAATCATTTATTTATGCTTAAGTAACACTGCATATTTTTCCATTCTTTCTTTTTTTTCATCCAAATTACTAAAATGTCTTCACGACCTTTTGTCTCTCAGCGCATCAGCGTCAGCGTGTTAAATAATTTTAAAATTTGCATAAAAAAATCCCAACATTTCAAAACGCTTAAGTTTCCTGGGTAGTGGATAGTAGTATCTGCCTGTGTGGATCAATCGGGCCGCGCGCTGGACTCACAATCCAGAGGTCGCTGGTTCGAATCCCGAGGTGGACGCAAAAAATTCCAAGTGTAAAATATAGGTATTCGGTGCCCTCTCCCCGTGCCATACCTTCACACTTAGGAGACCCGGGAGGCGGAGTCTTGTCGCAAAAAGAACGATACACACCTGTGGATCCGTTGACGAAACCGCAAGGTTTAAGAGGGCCACATTATAAGGTGTTACGTCGATTCCGTTTTTTTCCGTTTCCGGATAGTATTTTTATATATAACAAATTATCTTTTTTTTCAAAATACTCTAACTTAAAAATATGTAATGAATCATGAAAGTGTCAAGCGAAGTAAAATAGTCACTGTTTTTTTATTGTACGAATTACTAAAATTGCTTGTAATTATTTTTATGGTGTAAAATTGTTTAGGTACTGCCAGCTTTTTGTTGAAAAACTTCAAAATTTACAAAACAATACCTCTCAATTTTTTTGATTTCTTAATCGGGACAACAGTCTGTTACAGTTGTATTTTTAATTATTATTAGAGCTTATAGAAAAAAATAGGTACAAGGAAAAACATCAATTTTTTCTTTGACTTTATATCACTTAGCGTAAAATTCCCAAAATACTTATTTTTAAATTTTCGAATTTTTTTACATGTTTGATTGATATGGGGAGGTGTGAATGGTGCAAAATCTGGTTTAGGAAATTTTAGGGTAATTCTCTACCAACTCACACGAAATCGGGAAAAGTTGCCCCGACCCCTCTCCGATTTGCGTGAAACTTTGTCCTAACTTTGTCCGTAAGGGGTAACTTTTGATCCTGATCACGAATCCGAGGTCCGTTTTTTGATATCTCGTGACGGAGGGGCGGTACGACCTCTTCCATTTTTGAACATGCGAAAAAAGAGGTGTTTTCAATAATTTGCAGCCTGAAACGGTGATGAGATAGAAATTTGGTGTCAAAGGGACTTTTATGTAAAATTAGACGCCCGATTTGATGGCGTACTCAGAATTCCGAAAAAACGTATTTTTCATCGAAAAAAACACTAAAAAACTCATTTCAACTTCAACTTCATTTTAAAATTTCGTGTTTTTTCTAAATTTGCAGGGTAATTTTTTAGAGTGTAATAATGTTCTACAAAGTTGTAGAGCAGACAATTTCAAAAATGTTGATATATAGACATAAAGAGTTTGCTTGTAAACATCACGAGTTATCGCGATTTTACGAAAAAAAAGTTTTGAAAAAGTTACTTTTTGCGTTTCTCATTGTTTCGTCGATCGTGTCTGTCGCGGGTGACCATGAACGGCCATGATCGATGACGACCAACTTTTTCAAAACTTTTTTTCGTAAAATCGCGATAACTCGTGATGTTTATAAGCAAACCCCTTATGTCTATAAATCAACATTTTTGTAATTGTCTGCTCTACAACTTTGTAGAACATTGTTACACTCTAAAAAATTACCCTGCAAAGTTAGAAAAAACACGAAATTATAAAAGGTCAATGTAGATTCGAAAAGAACATTAAATTTCCCATAAAATGACATGCTCCAAAAAATTTTACAGTCGAGTAACGGAAAATGGGAGAATTTTTAAAACTTTTTTAGTGTTTTGACAAAGAACTTTGTCCTAAGGGCACTGTCTACGGGTGTCAATCCAAAATTTCGCGAAGCGAAAGTGTAACGATTTGTGTAATCGTTTAAACGCTTATATCCTCCACCCAATTCAAGCAATCTGCATGCTTTATCCACCAAACGAAAGGGGAAGTCTTAAATTGCAAGTAGACTACCTCACAAAGTTGATAAAACTTTGTTAAAGTACTCAAAAGTTAAGATGAAAAATAAAAATTCAGACCGGGAAAATCCCGGTCGCTGATTGGTTGAGCGCAACCTTTCCCGAACACATTAATCAGATTCAAGTATCTAGCACTTAGCAAATTTTGCTCTCTGCCACTGCTTTGAAAGCGTCGAGCCGTCACAGCCAAGCGAGGTTATAAAAGAGCGCCGTGCCGCCGGTTGAAGCTCAAACGAGTCCGAAGCTTTGCACGAGGAGGATCGAGAAGCAGCAGCAGCACAGCAGAGCCGCCGAGAGGAAGCAGAGAATTGAAAAATTGGAAAGAGAGGCAGAGCAGGCGCGGGAGGGAAAATTGCCGGCAACTTGGAGTGTCATCATCGCATGGTTTTATCATCGTCATAGGACGTTAAAATGGCCCTTTTCAGGGCCAATTCACACGAAAGAGTATTCTTTAAAAATCTGGTTGGGTACGGTAGTGAGTGTTTGTGTGTGCGGAAGGGAAATCGAGTGGCAAGTTTGGGGCTTGAAAGAGCACCAAATTATCAACGCATACACACAAACGCGGGCTGGGGAGCTTCATTTGTGTGCGCCTGGTTTCTGCCGTGCAACTACCCTTCACGAGTTTGCTCATCCGATCGATCTTGGGGAAAATCGATTTTCGATATTAGTGTGGTTCCGCAAATACAATTTTAGTGTGGTTTACTACACACACACACACACACACACACACGAGCAAATCCACAGTCGATGGCGCTTTCTTGCTACAAATACACTTGCAACGCACTGTTTGGTGCTCTAGGTGGTGTGTAGTATGTGTAAAGAGAATGAATAAAAAGATCGGAACCCAATTTTTTGCGAAGCGAAATCGTTACGTGGCGATTTCCCCTCTTCGCAGACTTCCCCTCCTTTTCCTTCACGCTGATTGGTTGAACAAACCTTTCCCGATCATCCTCTCCGAGAGACGTGAGATTGATGTATCTAAAATCATCTCCACTCAAGCTCATAATTTTCTGACAGCCGAGGAGTCAACATCGAGTGGCAGTTGCAGAATCAGAAGGGACAGCAGAAATTTCCCCCGGTCAACGACGTGGAGAGGTCGCCGAAATGGCTCGGGCCGTCGCAGGAACGGGACGGATTGTCGCTGCAGGCCATCAAGGAAGAACGTTAGGGACCGATGTGGTCAAGCTGCTGATCCCGGAAGGCTCCGGTTAACGGCATCAAGAAGGGGTCTCCGTGTTGATCGAGAACCAGTTCCCTTTGGGTCAAGTTGGTTGTGGTTGCGATAACGTTTATGGTTTTTGATACTGGACATGAAATTTTACATTTCGGCAGTCGTGACCGCAATCCGGAGTGGCCGGAGGCCCCGCGGATGTTCCGAAGGGGGACATTTGCCGAACCAAAAGAGTTGGGGCAATATGGGTATCAAACTTTATGGTTTTTGATACTGGACATGAAATTTGAAATTTCGGAAGTATTGGCCACAATCCGGAGTGGCCGGAGGCCCCGCGGATGTTCCGATGAGGGGACATTTGCCGAACCATAAGAGTTAGGGCAATATGGGTATCAAACTTTATGGTTTTTGATACTGGACATAAAATTTGACATTTCAGCAGTAGTGACCACAATCCGGAGGCCCCGGGGATGTTCCGGTGGGGGGACATTTCCCGAACCATAAGAGTTGGGGCAATATGGGTATCAAACTTTATGGTTTTTGATACTGGACACTTTGCTGCCGCCAATTGCTTGCAACAGCCTTGCAAACACATTTCCGCATCTTGATAACTTTCGAGAGGTGAGGGAAAGTCGATTGATTTCACCTTGATTTCTATTGCAGCTCCATTTGCAATTTCCGTCCCCTTAGTTCGATAGGACGTTGATATTATGTCTTAAAACTATTCACAAAAGAGTTGTCTTATGTAATTATAAGGGAATCATGGGGAAATTTGGACCGGACATTCTTATCGAAAATTTCAACAATCATCTTGCAAAGTTCTTTGTCATACTGGTCATGTGTAACATAACCACCTGCACCTTTTTTTCGATGAAAAATACGTTTTTTCGGGATTCCGAGTACGCCATCAAACCGGGCGTCTAATTTTACATAAAAGTCACTTTGACACCAAATTTCTATCTCATCACCGTTTCAGGCTGCAAATTATTGAAAAACACCTCTTTTTTCGCATGTTCAAAAATGGAAGGGGTCGTACCACCCCTCCGTCATGAGATATCAAAAAACGGACCTCGGATTCGTGATCAGGGACAAAAGTTACCCCTTAGGACAAAGTTTCACGCTAATCGAAGAGGGGTTGGGGCAACTGCTGTGTGAGTTGGCGGAGAATCACCCAAATATAAATTAAAAAAAAAAAAAACAAAATATTAAAAATCATAATGTAGAGCAAAATTGAATTTGCAATCGAAAAGTATCATTTTTACAAAAAAAAATATCTTGATAATATGTACCGTGTTCAAGTGACAGCTTCTATTAGGTATAGACTATGAAATATGGAAAATTATATACCTGTAAACCCTTTCAAAAGGCTTAGGCTTGATTTGATATTTTGAAATCAATTTTTAGGCCGTTACAAATATTTTTTGAAGCTTATGTCCCTCGACTCTGGCCATAGTCGAGGGGGGGCAAACAAATAAAAAAAAATAGAATTACAAGCCATGGTTGTTTTAAAATGCATTTTACACCTGCCCAGCATTTTGCAATCTTTAGTTTTCAAAATATCAAGGTATTTGCGATTTTTTTTGTCGAGAAAAACTTTTTGCAGTACTGTACAACGGAATTCCACAAAAAAAAATATTGTTGAAATCTCAAATATGCTTAATATGATTTTAAACGCAGGAAAATGTATTTCGAATTATTTTCAGTTCATTACACTTATTTTTCATTAAAATTTTGAAGGTTTTTGAAAAAATATTTTTTTGCCTCCTGATTTTTCGGACCGATTTTGAAATATGTGCAACGGCCTAATTGAATGATCAGAAAATTTTACATAAGTTTCATTTTTTAACATTGTAAATCGGACCAAGTTTCCGAGATATCGTCAGTTGAAAATTACAGGCTCATTGGGTGATGATGATTCTTTAGAGAAAATTGCAGGAAATTTTCTCAACTCTTAAAAAACATCCGGTTTGCTTTGCTATTTATAGTATTTTTAAAATGCAAAAAAAAACCGAGAACGATAATCGAACATTTTTGTATAAATTCAGTATAACTTAAAAACGGTACATTTTATCAAAAAAAGTAAAGTCCTACTTTTTGATTACAAATTCGATTTTGCTTTAACAAATAATTTTGATTGATTTTTTTGTCCAGGTTTTTGATATTTTTCAAAAAATCATATCTCCAAAACTAGATTTTGGATATATGGCGCAGAAGATGTTTTTCTACTCCATATTAAACATATTAAAAAACTCGAAAATCAAAAAATACATATTCAAGGAATTTAAATTAAAGTGATAAAAAGCTAGGCCGTTGCAAATATTTTTTTAAGTTTATGTCCCTCGACTCTGACCAAGGACGAGGGAGGGGGGGGGGCAAACAAATATAAAAAATGAAATTACAAGCCCAGGTTTCAAGTTTTGGATGAAAAAAATGCTTTAAAATGCATTTTGCTTTCCAATCATTAGTTTTCAAAATATCGAGGTATCGACGGAAATTTGTTTTTCGCGAAAAAAAAACTTTTCGTCGGACTGTACATTAGGCCGATGCAAATATTTAAAAAAGTTTTTGTCCCTCGGCCCTGGCCGAGGTCAAGGGGAGGGGGGCCAAAAAAATAAAAATTTAAATAACAAGCCATAGTCTTCACATTTAAATGAAAAAAAGTGTTTTAAAATGCATTTTACACTAGTTCAGTTGTTTTGCAATCATTAGTTTTCAAAAAATCTAAGATCTGACAAAAACAAAAATTGTATCGAAAAAAAAATTTGGCATCGAAAATTTTCAAAAAATCTTAAGATTATTTAATAAAACCAAACATGCAAAAAATAATTTTAAACGCAGAAGAATGTATTTTAATTTGATTTCTGCTGGTTGCACTTGAATTTTCATTGAAATTTTGAAGTTTATTGTAAAAATATTTTTTCCCCCCTGATTTTTCGGGCCAATTTTTAAGGGGGGGTGACAAAAACTTTTAAAAATATTTGTACCAGCCTTACTATTTCATAAAAATTTAAAATGTTTTCAAAGGAGTTCAAACATGCTGATTATGATTATAAACGCAGGAAAATGCATTTAAACTTGTTTTCAGTTGATTAAACTTTAATTTTCATAAAATTTTTGAAGTTTTTCGAAAAAAAAAATTTTTGCCCCCTGATTATTCAGGCCGACTTTGAAGGGCCCCCACCTCCCCCACATAAACTTTGAAAAAAAAATTGCAACGGCCTTAAATAAAAAAAAACAGATTTTCCCCGTGTACCTATTTTTCCGAAAATTTCTAATCTTAACCTACAACTTTGCCAAAGACACTAACATTCTTCTCAAGATACAGAATGTCATAAATTTACATAACCATTTTGTATGACCAGTCCCCAAAGTTGTATGGAGACTTGTACGGAAAAACTAACAAAAAATACAAAGAAAAGTCGATTTTCGAAATCGTACAGAACCACTTTTTTTTTTGAACGAGTATTACGGAGTTTGAAAACGATAGTTTTTCTTTGTTACTTAATATTCGAACGAACCCAAATTTGCAAAGCTTTTTCCCATTATGGAAGACCTTTTCCACCCCATCTTTAACTCTATGAAATGCAAAACTCAAATCAAACTACGATGTGATTGCTCGACTAACAACTCTCTTTTTCTTTAACTTCCGGTTCCGCTGGACTCATATCCTGCAACCAAGCGGCGCTCGGTACAGCAGCCTGGCGGCGTTTTGTTGGCCCGAAAGAGAATTTTCTATCGTTATTTTGGAGAGATGGAACTCGTACAGATAAGTCACGTGAATGAGTAAAGGAGTTTGGCTCGATTGGCACACCTTCAATTTTAAATTGAATTTCAGAATAGTTTCAGAGTGGGTTGACAACTTTTCCGTGTCAATCGTGATTGGTTCGAGTTGAATTAAAGTTTATCGAATGATTTCGTTGAAGAAAAAATATGCAATTTTTATCCAAAAATCATTATAAAAATGGATCTTCCAGGTGAATGGAAAAGGTCATAAGTTAGTCACAGAACACAAAGTTTCTTGTGTAAACGAATCGTTCTTTGTCGAAAATGCTCATTATGTGCTGTATCTGCCGCTCTAAATTTTTAATGAAATAATTTCGCTGAAATCCGAAACCCCCTCGGATTCAGTCAATTATAATGATCCATTTATTCTTATTAAGGCCAAGTCGAAAACATTCCCCGGTAGTGTGAGCGAGATGCTTCGAGTGAAACCAGCTCGACTGCTGTCCTTGTGCCAGAAAAGCAAATCCAAGCCAGACGATGCAAAGTTTTCCCAATTTTCTGCCGCCGCCCGCTGAAAGCTAGCAAGAGAGTGTAATATTTTTGTTCTTCTAATTTCACATTAAAATTTCCACCACCGAGCAAATTGGCTGCCAAGAAAATGCTACCAGTTGCCGTTTGTTCTTCGAAACCTTCAGCGATGGAAAATAAGCAACTCGTCACGTGCGTTGGAACAAGAGTGGTTCAAAAGATGAATTTGTCACCAAAGATGCTTCCCTCAACAAGAGTTGAAAAAGTGTTTGTTTTTTTTCGCGAAGTAATCTCATTTCTCGCTACCTTATCAAAATTAAAATTCTTCCTAAAGCTATAATTAGTAATCAGCTAGCAGTGAAGTGAATTATGCTTGTTTTGACTCCACTCTAATGGCTGTCTAGCACGAGTTCCTTTCGTTTTGTGCAACTTTTGCCACGAACAACTTTATTCCAATGTACCACCGTACTGGTCCTTGAGTCCCCTGCGTTGGAAATTCCCTCTTCGTTTCAAATTAGATCATCAACAGTGAGCAAAGCTCTGATGGTAGATGCAGATGGAATGAGTTTAATTTAAAGTTTCAATATTTCCATGTTTAGATGACTGAATGGAGAATTTAAAGTTTGGTGTGGGAAATAGGAACAACTCAACCATATTTCAATTGTCTTAATTTATGCAAAACTAACGCGTCGGGAATTCTATAAATATTTTGCTTTGTTCTGAGAGCTTCATTTTCTCAACTCCGTCTCTAAAGAGGACCAACTTTGAACGTGTTTTTGAGAAAATTAGTTTTTGAATAACTAGCAAGGCGTTTTCTTCCAGGTAGGGTACAAACATATTCTCATATGTTTGTAAGCAAAACGAGCATCCTAATGAGCATCCATATTCGAATTGACGCTTTCTCTACTTAGCCCAAGAGAACACAGAGCTGCATGGAGAGATTAAAATAGCCAAAATTCAGTATTAATTTAATAACCTGTTTGTTGAAAATGCTAAAGGCAAAAAGCTGACAGATTTCCCGAACTCGAATAAACGTGCTCGACTGTTAGCTTTGGTTTTAGAAAAATCAAAAATTTAGTTGCTTGAATTTAATTAACGATTGGTTGAATACTTAAAAGATGAACTTGGGTTTGTTTACGTTTGTCACTTGAAGTCAGGATTCGAACAAGAGCGGTCGATTTGTTGAGTTTGTGTTGTTAATTGTGGAGTGAGCGGATGTGAAAGGTGAAAATCACACTTTTTGGCTAATGTTGAAGTGCCAATTCAAAGTGAACACTGTTGCAACTTGTGAGCAATTCGAGCCAAACATTTCATTAGGGCACAAAACCAAAACGTAAACATTCGGGATTATTCCACTATTCCATTCATTAGTACACTCCCTACATGCCCTCCAAGAATCAGATTGATAACAAACAATTTCCTATTGAAAAAATCAAAAACACAAAAGGGCACATAACCATTTTCACTGCAAACCAAAAAAAATGTTCAAATGTGCCCTTTTATTTTTCGTTAGTTTCTCGTACTTAAGGAACTTTTTTTGTTATAAAGTGAACTTTTCATGCATTCTTAATACTAATTCACCTCAAAAAAAAGTTTGGATTACTTTTCACCAAGGATTTTTGCCGAGAAAAACTTCTTCAAAAGAACAATATTTAATACGGTCCCGCGGCTGCTGTTCAGTACACTTTTGAAGAATTTTTATGTTTCACGTACCTTATTTACACTATTTAATCACAAAACTTCACCAATTATCAAAATTTCTACTGAATTCCTCATTATTTCTAACTAAACAAAAGGGCCCGTAAACATCATTCCAAACAACAATGCGGTGACAGCGCTTTAGTGCCCTTTCAGCTCTCTTCGAAATTGCATTTAGAAAGGGCCCATTATGAACAACAGTCGGAAAGTTAAAAGGGCCTAATAACGAGATTTTCTTAATTTATGAGTTTTATTGCGAAAATCAACAAAAAATAAGAAGCATTTAAGCAGAGTTGAGGATAATGATGTGTTTTATGGTATCATCAGTAAAAATACCAACAGTCTGTGATATCCTCAAGTTTAAAGTAAAACACATTTATTGCGGTTTACAATGCACCGCTTTATTCCACCATCTTCGTACACAGACTGACCCACTCGACCGCTCACACGCTTAACCGTGTTTACCTAAACTCAACACTAATTTAGCCATTACACGGCTAATCTAGAATGCCACATCCTCCCCTTCGATAAATTATGAATGAAAGATAACTTAAAAACTATCACTTGTATTTTAACTCTTAAATCTAAGTCCTCGCTGAATTGTATCGTAGAAGTGATGTACACAGCGTTCGGTCCCTCCGGTATCATAAGTCTTTTGGATTTCAAACGGTTGTTCTTTCTGTTCTTCCCTCTTCCTCTGCTACCGCTGAAAAGAAAAAAAAAGAAGAAAACAAACGAGAAAAAAACAGAGAAAAGCCACCCACAAACAAATACATAATATTAAACGAACCGTGGTTATACCATAAAGTACAAAACATATTTCATAATTTTCCTGCAATATTTGTATCTTGTTAATAACTGCAAATCGCTTGTCCTAGTTTGCATGTTTTTCCCTCATTCCTTTTGTTTACTTTGATCAGCCTTACCCACAAACAGTTTATTTTATATTTCTTCAAATTATACATTTACCATAGAGTTAAATGAACATAGCATTTTAATAACTTTTTCTAGTGCTATCTTTAACATCCCTTACAAAAAATAATTATCCTATGTATAATTCTAATCATTATCTGAAGTCGACTGGAAGGTAGCGCATTATCACGACCTAAACCTTATCACGGCACCTTTGGGAAGGCGACTTATAGTATGTTAAAAATTGAATTGAATCCGCGTTGCAAATGCCAGCACCCATACTCTTCAAAGGGTGTTTTCCTTGTGGGAAACTAGTAAATCAGTTACATTTTAAACTAACAAAGAACTATCGTTTTTATTTTCAAATTGACATATTCATCCAGGTACAAGTGAAATGATGTCCAAATTCCTACATTATAGAAATTTCAATTTAAAAAAAAAACGAGGTTGTTCGCTCAACAGCATTAACTTGACGTTCTTTATTCCGAGATTCCTACTCGAAATCAGATGTCCGATGGTTTGATTGTTGAGGCACTTGCAATCTTCTTTTTACACCTATTCTCCCATCCACCCCGGGATTCAAACTAACGACCTTTGGATTGTTAGTCCAACTGCTTAACAGCGAATCTTCCGAGACAGGACAAATTGCTATTTATCTTCCACTAGCTCCTGCTTCTACCCGACCAATAATAAAAACTTTTCTTTATCGTTATTATTAATTCACAATAGAGCCAAACTCAGGTACAACGTCTCGCCTTTTTCCGAAAATGTTGAAAGCAACGTGTAACCGTCTCCCTATCATGTGAGCCATTTATTTGCCTTACGTTTCAATGGTACTGTCAATAGGGTCCTAAAAAGCCCAATGAAAATGTTTATGTCCAACGGTAAAAAGACACGCTTAAAACCATTTATAAACACATTTTTTTACTTTACTACTTTAGCAAGACATTTTTTTTTCGATAGATCAACTATTTTATCTAAAATTTAACCTCACTTTTTTTCGTGTACGTTCAGAATACAGAATACCATACGTATAGAATACATGCGCACGTAGATAACTCTATCAAAGCTTAATTTTAGGACCCAATTGTGATTACGTCA
The DNA here is from genome assembly GCF_016801865.2 of Culex pipiens pallens. Classification (NCBI taxonomy): domain Eukaryota; kingdom Metazoa; phylum Arthropoda; class Insecta; order Diptera; family Culicidae; genus Culex; species Culex pipiens. The sequence goes on from NC_068939.1 coordinate 179,376,044, forward strand.
CAATCCATTCGGAATACTTTTAAGATATATTCTGTTTTGTACAATCAATACTTCTCTGTAATATAAAACCATATTATCCATCAAGTTTTTTGACAAAGAACTTTGTCCTAAGGTTTCTATACGTGGTGTCAATCCAAAATTTTCGCGAAGCGAAAACGTTACGTGACGAATTCCCCTCTCGGCAAATTTCCCCTCTTTTTGGTGCACGCTGGTTGGATGAACGGACGTTTCCCAATCAGTCAATCGAGAGACGTGAGATTGATGTATCTAAATTCACCCCCACTCCACCTCATAATTTTCGGATCGCCGACGAGCCAACAAAACTAGGCTCGGTCGGTCCCGAAAATTCATTCTTCTGCTGGACGTCGACGAGAACACATCAGAAGCAGATGGCCTGGTGGCCTGGTAGCAGACGGCCTGGAGGTCCGAGAGCAGATCAGATGGCTTGGAGGCAAGGACCAGCTAAGCGACATGCCAGTCGCGGGAGTCGATCATTGGGACTGGCCACCACATGGACTGGAGTGGCCGTAGGCCCCAGGGATGTTCCGATGGGGGGACATTTTCCGGACCGTAAGAGTTGGGGCAATATGGGTATCAAACTTTATGGTTTTTGATACTGGACATGAAATTTGACATTTTGGCAGTAGTGGCCACAATCCGGAGTGGCCGGAGGCCCCGGGGATGTTCCGATGGGGGGACATTTTCCGGACCGTAAGAGTTGGGGCAATATGGGTATCAAACTTTAGGGTTTTTGATACTGGATATGAAATTTGACATTTCGGCAGTAGTGGCCACAATCCGGAGTGGCCGGAGGCCCCGGGGATGTTCCGATGGGGGGACATTTTCCGGACCGTAAGAGTTGGGGCAATATGGGTATCAAACTTTATGGTTTTTGATACTGGACATGACATTTGACATTTCGACAGTAGTGGCCACAATCCGGAGTGGCCGGAGGCCCCACGGATGTTCCGATGGGGGGACATTTGCCGGACCGTAAGAGTTGGGGCAATATGGGTATCAAACTTTAGGGTTTTTGATACTGGATATGAAATTTGACATTTCGGCAGTAGTGGCCACAATCCGGAGTGGCCGGAGGCCCCGGGGATGTTCCGATGGGGGGACATTTGCCGAACCATAAGAGTAGGGGCAATATGGGTATCAAACTTTAGGGTTTTTGATACTGGATATGAAATTTGACATTTCGGCAGTAGTGGCCACAATCCGGAGTGGCCGGAGGCCCCGGGGATGTTCCGATGGGGGGACATTTGCCGAACCATAAGAGTAGGGGCAATACGGGTATCAAACTTTATGGTTTTTGATACTGGATATGAAATTTGACATTTCGGCAGTAGTGGCCACAATCCGGAGTGGCCGGAGGCCCCGCGGATGTTCCGATGGGGGGACATTTGCTGGACCGTAAGAGTTGGGGCAATATGGGTATCAAACTTTATGGTTTTTGATACCGGACATGAAATTTGACATTTTGGCAGTAGTGGCCACAATCCGGAGTGTCCGAAGGCCCCGCGGATGTTCCGATGGGGGGACATTTGCCGGACCGTAAGAGTTGGGGCAATATGGGTATCAAACATTATGGTTTTTGATACTGGACATGAAATTTGACATTTTGGCAGTAGTGGCCACAATCCGGAGCGGCCGAAGGCCCCGCGGATGTTCCGATGGGGGGACATTTGCCGGACCGTAAGAGTTGGGGCAATATGGGTACCAAACTTTATGGTTTTTGATACTGGACATGAAATTTGACATTTCGGCAGTAGTGGCCACAATCCGGAGTGGCCAGAGGCCCCGCGGATGTTCCGATGGGGGGACATTTGCTGGACCGTAAGAGTAGGGGCAATATGGGTATCAAACTTTATGGTTTTTGATACCGGACATGAAATTTGACATTTTGGCAGTAGTGGCCACAATCCGGAGTGGCCGGAGGCCCCGCGGATGTTCCGATGGGGGGACATTTGCTGGACCGTAAGAGTTGGGGCAATATGGGTATCAAACATTATGGTTTTTGATACTGGATATGAAATTTGACATTTCGGCAGTAGTGGCCACAATCCGGAGTGGCCGGAGGCCCCGCGGATATTCCGATGGGGGGACATTTGCCGGACCGTAAGTGTTGGGGCAATATGGGTATCAAACTTTATGGTTTTGATACTGAACATGAAATTTAACATTTCGGCAGTAGTGGCCACAATCCGGAGTGGCCGGAGGCCCCGCGGATGTTCCGATGGGGGGACATTTGCCGGACCGTAAGAGTTGGGGCAATATGGGTATAAAACTTTATGGTTTTTGATACTGGATATGAAATTTGATATTTTGGCAGTAGTGGCCACAATCCGGAGTGGCCGGAGGTCGCGCGGATGTTCCGATGGGGGGGGGGACATTTGCCGAACCGTAAGAGTTGGGGCAATATGGGTATTAAACTTTATGATTTTTGATACTGGACATAAAAAGTTGCATTTGGCCATTATCTGAAACTAAGCAGTTAAAATATATTGCTTATTAGGCAGGAAGTAATAAATAGATTACTGCGATGCACATTTTTTTATGCCACTGCGAAAATCTGTTTCTGGAAATTTAAAATAACTATCACGTAATCATTAAGAGCCCTGTAAGGGTAGTTTTTATTGTCTGCTGTTCAAATTTCCTTTACTGCCGCCGATTGCTTGCAACAGCCCTGCAAAAACATTCCCGCATCTTGGTAACTTTCGAGTGGTGAAGGAAAGTAAATTGATTTCACTTCGATTTCTATTTCAGCTCCACTTGCAATTTCCGTCCCCTTAGTTCGATAGGACGGTTATTATAAGGGGGGAATTTGGACCGGACATTCTAATCGAAAATTTCAACAATCATCTTGCAAAGTTCTTTGTCATACTGGTCATGTGTAACATAACCACCTGCACCTTTTTTTCACGAAAAACTTACTTCTGTTCCTCAAGTTATTTTTTTAATATATATATGATTTTTTTTCATTCAATTTGTTTTTTTTTTCGTACAGGTACCATAGGGTGATTTTATTTGTTTATCTTGATTTCAACCGAATCAGTGTCCTGATTTATTATTAACTTTAACTATAACGACTAACTTAAAGAATCACTTCAAGATTAAGATATTTGGACATAAGATTAACCAGCTTCATTTTTCCATAACACTTTCTACATCTGTTAACCTTTGGCTAAAATCATCTCAAATCTTTTGGCTTCTTTCTTTTTCAAACACGTTAGTTTAAGTTGGTCATGGGCTAAACCCGGCTCAACTGTCAGCAACTCTTCTCTTTTTTTTTTAGAAGGTCACGGGCTAAACCCGACTCCTTTTTCCAAACACACTTTAGTTTGAAGTTGGTCTTGGGCTAAACCCGACTCAACACTTTTGGCTTTCGCTGGCCATGGGCTAAACCCGCCATCTTTTTCCAAACACGTTAGTTTAAGTTGGTCATGGGCTAAACCCGGCTCAACTGTCAGCAACTCTTCTCTTTTTTTTTTTTTTTTAGAAGGTCACGGGCTAAACCCGACTCCTTTTTCCAAACACACTTTAGTTTGAAGTTGGTCTTGGGCTAAACCCGACTCAACACTTTTGGCTTTCGCTGGCCATGGGCTAAACCCGCCATCTTTTTCCAAACACGTTAGTTTAAGTTGGTCATGGGCTAAACCCGGCTCAACTGTCAGCAACCCTCTCATTTTCTTCAGAAGGTCACGGGCTAAACCCGACTCTTTTTTGCAAACACACTTTAGTTGGTCATGGGCTAAACCCGGCTCAACTGTCAGCAACTCTTCTTTTTTTTAAAGAAGGTTATGGGCTGAATCCACTTTTTTCAACTCTTTGTTTGCTGGTCATGGGCCTAACCCGACTCATTGCATTTTTTTTTCGACCAAGACTTCCATTCTTAACTTTCAAAAACACTTTGGATATAGTTGGAAATTGGTCCAACTTGACTCAACTACCTGAAACTCATATAGGCAAAACTTAAACGAATGATCGTGTATACAATCTAACTGCATTAAAACTCGAAAAACATTGTTTTTAACGATATCTCTTGGCTTTTTTCCATGCTTTGTCTGTGCTTTCTTGTGAAACTTCCTTAAATAATACAATCGAACTGTACCTTCAGCCCATTTAGTGTTCATATAGTTCTTCCATCGAATCTAAACGAATCGGTCATTAATAATACATTACTTGACCAGAACAATTGGAATACTTTTATCTTTTATTCGAAGATAGAAAACATTATAAACTATTTTTAAATGAACCTGTAATCCAACAACTTGACGCAATTATTATTGTGACTCTTTCATATTTATTAATTAACAATGTAAAAAGTAAAAAAAAATCTCTTTTTAGGTTCCTATTATTTAATTTTACTGAGTTTTCCTTGCATGCTAACTAATCTATTTCTTATTTCTAAATATTGTTCTATATATTTCTTCCAAAACACGTCAGCACAAATCGCAACATATTTTTTTTTATAACAGTCACACTCGCTCCATTTCTCATTTTCAAAATGTATAGAAATTGATCAGTGTCTAAACTTTAACTTTTAATACTGCTTCGTCGCCAATATGCTTAATTGACTTCTGCCAAGACTGCTAATTATTCTGATATCATGAATTTATTATTTGATTTTCTATTGTATCATTTACCATCAAAATTGGCATCAAAATTTCATAAATATCAACGTCCTATAATCCTTGACTCAGTTTTTCCTTGATCTGAAATGCACACTAAACAGGTTTCCGTATCCAATACAACAATAAATTACATATTACGTTTAACATGCCATTCTTTGGAATTGTTCATCTTGACCGGTAAATAATGTTTATAATACAAAACAATTATTTTATCATTATTGCTCATAATATAGTGGATTTAGCTTTTTTTGCATTTTCTCACGGTCCTTGGAATCGGTAGTGGACAGGCCTAGGGATTCCCATTTGGTCTGAAAACGTTCAATTCACAGATAAATTATGGATTAAAATTTTGGTATTAAACCACTTCTCCAACATCAGTAATAATTGTTCGATTGTTCTTGCAATTTTTAAATTTAGCTGAAAATATATATTTTTTTAAATATTGTTTTATTTTTTTATTTTTTTAACAACATGAACACCCCTAGGGTTGGCTCGATGCCGCCATCATGCACCCGCGTGCTTCGTTTGTTTCTCAACACTGCTGCAGCTGGATGGTGACTCGAAGTGAGGAGGGAGATGTTTTGACATTTTTTTGCCCTTATCTGGCAAGCCGCCTATTTCGACAGCCATTACCAAAGACCGAGTCCAGTAAGGAACTGACCGTACAATACTAAACCACAATAAAACAACTCCCAGCTCAATTACATAAAACCTCTTTCCACTCCTTAGCTTTAATCACTCTACTCACAGTTGTTTATTTTACTCGTTCACCTCCTCAAGCGCAGACTCCTAAAGCTTCCTTCACTACTACCAGTCACAGTTCGACACGGCTTTTACCGGTTATAAATGCCTTCCTCCTCCGCAACCACTCATTATTATTCACCGAATGGAATTCGACCGACGATGCCTCGTCAACGTCGGGCTCTTGTCGGACTCTGCTCGCGCACTGGGTTAACCCAAAATCTCCTCCAACCAAACAAAAACAAAACAAACTCCACGCGTGCAAAATCTACGAATTTATTCCTTTTTCACAAAAACTCAATGTCACACTACTTTTCTCACAACTTTTCTCCACAAAATAAGGGAAAATCATCATGGCAGGATCGCCAATGTGATATCCTCAAGTTTAAAGTAAAACACATTTATTGCGGTTTACAATGCACCGCTTTATTCCACCATCTTCGTACACAGACTGACCCACTCGACCGCTCACACGCTTAACCGTGTTTACCTAAACTCAACACTAATTTAGCCATTACACGGCTAATCTAGAATGCCACACAGTCAAGCTTCTTTTTTAAATAGGAATTGAAACAAGTTGTCCACTTTTTGCAAACGATTTTCTCGAATCGCGGTTTTTGGTTTTGTGCCCTAATGAAATGTTTGGCTCGAATTGGTGAATAAACTTGTTGATGATTTATTTGCAGGTGATAAACAATGAAGAGCAAGACGAGGACTTTCGCAATGAGGACCTCTGATGCGAGGGGACTTCATGACAATGTTTGAAGGAAAGGGAAGGGCAGTGAAAGGAAGAGGCTGGCGAACTCATTCACGGGAAATTTAACAAAATTTTGGTTAATCTAAGTAAGTAAAGTATGGGTTTATTTTAACACAACAATTTATCTATTGAGATTTTAATTGAAAAACTGAATCATCAAAAACCTTCGTGTTTACGATGGATTCAATTTTAATGAACCATTATTTACCTTTACCATTATTATATAGATGATGATGACTTATCGCAGCGATTCTCAACGGGGGTACCGGGCCTACTTGATTTACATGGCAGGGGGTACCGGCCTAGAAGAAGGTTGAGAATCGCTGACTTATCGGATGATTTCACAGCGACGGTAAGTGAATACAACATAATACAATTATAAGCTTAAAACTTGGTGAAAATTTTGCTCGGTTTCTAATTTTAAGGAATTCACGAGAAATTTAACATCTTTTTAAAATGCGTTTAAGGCTGGTACAAATATTTTTAAAAGTTTTTGTCGATAAGAATGTCCGGTCCAAATTTCCCCATGATTCCCTTATAATTACATAAGACAACTCTTTTGAGAATAGTTTTAAGACATAATATCAACGTCCTATCAAACTAAGGGGATGGAAATTGCAAATGGAGCTGCAATAGAAATCAAGGTGAAATCAATCGACTTTCCCTCACCACTCGAAAGTTATCAAGATGTGGAAATGTTTTTGCAAGGCTGTTGCAAGCAATTGGCGGCAGCAAAGTAAATTTCAACAGCAAACATTAAAACTGCCCTTTCAAGGGCTCTAATTGAATTCGAAATAGTTATTCTATATTTCCAGAAACAGAATTTCGCCGCGGCACAGTAAAAAGGCAATCGCAGTAATCGATTTATTACTTCCTGCGTAAAATAAGCGATTTCTTTAACTGCGTAACTTCAGATAATGGTCAGATGCATGTGCAGTATCAAAAACCATAAAGTTTGATACCCATATTGCCCTAACTCTTATGGTTCGGCAAATGTCCCCTCATCGGAACATCCGCGGGGCCTCCGGCCACTCCGGATTGTGGCCAATACTTCCGAAATTTCAAATTTCATGTCCAGTATCAAAAACCATAAAGTTTGATACCCATATTGCCCCAACTCTTTTGGTTCGGCAAATGTCCCCCCTTCGGAACATCCGCGGGACCTCCGGCCACTCCGGATTGCGGTCACGACTGCCGAAATGTTAAATTTCATGTCCAGTATCAAAAACCATAAACTTTATCGCAACCACAACCAACTTGACCCAAAGGGAACTGGTTCTCGATCAACACGGAGACCCCTTCTTGATGCCGTTAACCGGAGCCTTCCGGGATCAGCAGCTTGACCACATCGGTCCCTAGCGTTCTTCCTTGATGGCCTGCAGTGACAATCCGTCCCGTTCCTACGACGGCCCGAGCCATTTCGGCGACCTCTCCACGTCGTTGACCGGAGGAAATTTCTGCTGTCCCTTCTGATTCTGCAACTGCCACTCGATGTTGACTCCTCGGCTGTCAGAAAATTATGAGCTTGAGTGGAGATGATTTTAGATACATCAATCTCACGTCTCTCGGAGAGGATGATCGGGAAAGGTTTGTTCAACCAATCAGCGTGAAGGAAAAGGAGGGGAAGTCTGCGAAGAGGGGAAATCGCCACGTAACGATTTCGCTTCGCAAAAAATTGGGTTCCGATCTTTTTATTCATTCTCTTTACACATACTACACACCACCTAGAGCACCAAACAGTGCGTTGCAAGTGTATTTGTAGCAAGAAAGCACCATCGACTGTGGATTTGCTCGTGTGTGTGTGTGTGTGTGTAGTAAACCACACTAAAATTGTGCTCGCGGAACCACACTAATATCGAAAATCGATTTTCCCCAAAATCGATCGGATGAGCAAACTCGTGAAGGGTAGTTGCACGGCAGAAACCAGGCGCACACAAATGAAGCTCCCCAGCCCGCGTTTGTGTGTATGCGTTGATAATTTGGTGCTCTTTCAAGCCCCAAACTTGCCACTCGATTTCCCTTCCGCACACACAAACACTCACTACCGTACCCAACCAGATTTTTAAAGAATACTCTTTCGTGTGAATTGGCCCTGAAAAGGGCCATTTTAACGTCTTATGACGCTGATAAAACCATGCGATGATGTGTCTCCATGTTGCCGGCAATTTTCCCTCCCGCGCCTGCTCTGCCTCTCTTTCCAGAACAATTCTCTCCTTCTTCTCTGCGGCTCTGCTGTGCTGCTGCTGCTTCTCGATCCTCCTCGTGCAAAGCTTCGGACTCGTTTGAGCTTCAACCGGCGGCACGGCGCTCTTTTATAACCTCGCTTGGCTGTGACGGCTCGACGCTTTCGAAGCAGTGGCAGAGAGCAAAATTTGCTAAGTGCTAGATACTTGAATCTGATTAATGTGTTCGGGAAAGGTTGCGCTCAACCAATCAGCGACCGGGATTTTCCCGGTCTGAATTTTTATTTTTCATCTTAACTTTTGAGTACTTTAACAAAGTTTTATCAACTTTGTGAGGTAGTCTACTTGCAATTTAAGACTTCCCCTTTCGTTTGGTGGATAAAGCATGCAGATTGCTTGAATTGGGTGGAAGATATAAGCGTTTAAACGATTACACAAATCGTTACACTTTCGCTTCGCGAAATTTTGGATTGACACCCGTAGACAGTGCCCTTAGGACAAAGTTCTTTGTCAAAATCTTAAGATTTTTTGAAAATTTTCGATGCAAAATCTTTTTTTTCGATACAATTTTTGTTTTTGTCAGATCTTAGATTTTTTGAAAACTAATGATTGCAAAACAACTGAACTAGTGTAAAATGCATTTTAAAACACTTTTTTCATTTAAATGTGAAGACTATGGCTTGTTATTTAAATTTTTATATTTTTTTATTTTTTGCCCCCCCCCCTTGACCTCGGTCAAGGCCGAGGGACAAAAACTTTTTTAAATATTTGCATCGGCCTAAAAAAATTTGTAAAATTCTTTCATTACTACAATTTTTAAACATTAATTTAACTTAAAAAAAAAGTTTTGTTTTTATGCTTTTTAACAGAAATTTAAAAACTTCATGCAATGAAAAAGCTAAAATTTTAGGCAGAATGAATGCGAATATAAAAACACCCAGCATTTATTTGTGAGGCATTATTATAAAATTTACTGCAAATTCAATAAAAATATTGCTAACAACAGCTAATTAGGGGAGAGTAGGGAGACTTGATCCCCTTTTTTTGTATCGCACATAACTCTGTCAATTTCTCACAAAACTATGAACTTTTTGCATGAATTGAAAGCTTAAACATTCAACTATGTTAGGCTGATAAGGGTACTTCATCAGATAAACTCTTCGAATCATGCCAAGCGTTTTTAATAAATATTTTAAACCGGCATTTTCAAAATGTTGGGGGTAATTTGATCCCCCTTTCAATATTTTGAAGAAATTGTAAGCAAAAGGTTTCTTATTCATCCAAACTTTTAATTTTCTATAAGTAACACAATTTCACATTAAACCTGTACGTTTGTGTTCAAAATATAACAAGTTTAGCATGTAAAATATTTAAAAACTTAAAATTTTATTTTTTAGACCAAAATTGAGCATGTTTACAAAAGCTGGTAATTTTTGTGTACAAAACTTTTGAAAAATGGTTCAAACTGCAGTAAGTTATATACAACTATACTAAAGAAAACTATGTACGAAAACCCAGCCCAATTATTTAATCTTGAGGCTGATTCCAGTGACTGTAAAAATGCAGGGATCAAGTCTCCCTAAACGCGCTTTTTTAAACAATTGATTGTAAAAACAGCATGACGATAAATTTAACGTCAAATGCGTAAGGGTTTCGTAGTTTATAAGTTTATCAAACAATTCATGAATAAAAAATATTATTTTGAATAATTTTTGAGTGTTTTCTAAACTTATCAAAACAAAGAAAAAAGATCTCTTGGAAGTTTTTTGCAGCTCTTTTTAGAAAAATGTGTGTAACTCAATCTAACTTTTTTAAAAAAAATTTCTTTGTTTTCTACAATGAGGTTTAGTCAATTTCGCACAACTTTCTAGAACAAAGCTAATTGTTTTACCCACATGCTGAAGAGATACAGCCTTGGGATCAAGTCTCCCCGGGGATCAAGTCTCCCCACTCTCCCCTACTGACTACATGTACGAATATTTTTCTGTGTTCAAGTAAGACATTAGTTAAAAATATAACTAGGAATTCGGCCCAGCCTGTATCGTTAAATAATCAAAGAAAATATAAATAGAAACTAACATAAAAAAGTAAAACCTATACCTTTCTTTAGTAAGAAAGGCATAAAAAAGTTGAAAAATATGGTCCAGCCTGTTTTTTTATGAAATATTCCACAATATTTCAGCTGAAAATAAAAAAATAGATAATTTTGAGAAAAAAATATTCTAGCAGTCGACTGCTAGAATTTTTTTCGGCCATTTAATCAACTAAAATGGCAATTCCAACTATTTTTTTAGCTACTTTTAGCTTTGAAAATGTTGGTCGTCGTTGATCATGGCCGGTCATGGCCACCCGCGACAGACACGGACGACGAAACAAAGAGAAATGCAAAAAGTAACTTTTTCAAAATATTTTTTCGTAAAATCGCGATAAATCGTGATGTTTAAAAGCAAACCCCTTATGTCTACATACATATATTTTTGTAATTGTCTGCTCTACAACTTTGTACAACATTATTACACTCTAAAAAATAACCCTGCAAAGTTAGAAAAAACACGAAACTTTAATATGAAAGTTTTGTTCTAAATGAAAAAATGACCCTTCTGGGTCAATGTATATTCAAAAAGTACACTAAATTTCCCATAACATAACATGACATGTTCCAAAATATTTCACAGTCGAGTAACGGAAAATGGGAGAATTTTCAAAACTTTGTTAGTGTTTTTTTTCGATGCAAAATACGTTTTTTCGGAATTCTGAGTACGTCATCAAATCGAGCGTCTAATTTTACATAAAAGTCCCTTTGACACCAAATTTCTATCTCAGGCGGCAAATTATTGAAAAACACCTCTTTTTTCGCATGTTCAAAAATGGAAGGGGTCGTACAGTCCCTCCGTCACGAGATATCAAAAAACGGACCTCGGATTTGTGATCAGAGACAAAAGTTACCCCTTAGGACAAAGTTTCACGCAAATCTAAGAGGGGTCGGGGCTGTAGGGATTATGGGTTGCAGGATTGAATATGTAATAAATTATTAAATGAGTACTTATTATAAGATTGATATAATTATTTAATAAATAAGAGTTAAGAGCGCAACAAAAAGTGCGCACCTTCATGAATATTGCCTTGTTAGCTGATTGTGGATTGAGTGCGAGAGCGCGCTAGCGAGCTGCGAGAGAGAACAACGAGCGAGAAAACAACGAGATGCGCGCGGCCGGCGAAAGAGAAAATGAAGATTGTCAAATCAGTTTTGTGGTTAATTTCTGTGGAATAAGACGTGTTGTTTGTTAATTGCAAAATATCTGTGTTTTTAATATAAAAGAAAGTCCCCGATCACGACAGGGGCAACTTTTCCCGATTTCGTGTGAGTTGGTAGAGAATTACCCATTTAAAAACTCTACTTTACCGATAGGAGATATAAAAAGGACCTTGGATTTGACCAATATGATCCCTAAGAGCAAAACTTCACGGAACTCGGAGAGGATTCGAGGCAACTTTTTTGTTTTCTTTTGTTTTGAGAACATTTGCCAAGTGTGTTAAAATAGCACCTTCCATCGGATGAGGAAGTAAAATGTCGGTCCCGGCCTTGGTTGTTAGGCCGTTAAGTCATTCCAGGTGTAGAAGTTGTCTCCATGCCATAAGTACAAACAACACACCAAACCAAGCCTACTCCGGTGGAATCGCTGGCGGCGGTTGGACTCGCAATCCGAAGGTCGTCAGTTCAAACACTGGGGTGGAAGGTTCCTTGGAGTAGAAAGAGGTTTGGGTGCTCTCCCCATTCAAGCCTTCGGACTCCTAGGTTCGAGCAGAAACTTGCAATAGAGACCACAAAAGACCCGGGGGTCGTTAATGTGGATGGTTTGATGTTGTTAAAATAGCAAATAATATGATCAGAACAACAATCACAGTCCTAAATGCATAGCCCCATGACGACGTTTTTTGTTTTTTTTTTCAATAAATTCTGTAATTGGCTCCATGTACACTAGCCTGTCCCATTTTGAGGTCATGTCGAGGAATTTCAGGTGCTCACTTCTTAAATGATAGATTATGATGTTAGGAACATTGTTTTCTTAGACAAGAAAAAATAATAAAATACTTTCTCGCACCCCCTAGTCGATTTACTGAAAAAAGTCACTTTTTTGAACAAATTTTCTAAAATCGCTTGGAATCAATACAAAAACTGTTTCGATCAGGTGTGTATTATCTTCAAACGATAGGTTTTTGTCCATAGATTAAGATGCACTATCAATATTGGACAAAAATTTAAAATTTTGGACTCTCTCAGGCGGATTTGTGTCGAAAAAATCGCATTTTTTCGAAACTTTTTTCAGAAATGTTCATTTAATTTAGGGTAGCCTATTTTTCCTAGTGAAACCAATGCATGCAACTTATAGGAAATTTCATGGCGAACATTTTTCCCTCTGAGAAAATCCAATTTCGACACTCCAGAGCCGAGATATTTGAGTTTTAGTGAGGAAAAAAGTGCCAATTTTCAAAATTTCTCAGAATTCAGAAGCAAGGCCTACTAATTACGCGATGTAGCAAGCATATGTCTCAAAGGTCAGGATATGATTTTTTATAGTAATTTTGGCCGCTGAATCCGAATCTGAAATCAAATTTCGTGTAAATAGTGATGTTTTGGAGCTACACCCTTTTGGAATGTTATTTGCGTGTTTAAGAGGCAGTTTTTGTAAATATTGCTCGGTTTGTTCTAGAGGTCGTATCAAGGTGCTCCGATTTGGATGAAACTTTCAGCGTTTGTTTGTCTATACATGAGATGAACTCATGCCAAATATGAGCCCTCTACGACAAAGGGAAGTTGAGTAAAACGAGCATTGAAGTTTGAGGTCCAAAAAACATAAAAAATCTTAAAATTGCTCGCATTTTAGTAAAACTTCATCAATTCCAACTCTCTTAGATGCATTCGAAAGGTCTTTTGAAGCACTTCAAAATGAGCCATAGACATCCAGGATTGGTTTAACATTTTCTCATAGGTTTTGCAAATTACTGTTGAAAATTGTTTTTTTTTAAACCTCAATATCTTTTTGCAACAGCCAGCAACACCCATACTACTCTTTTAGTTCAAAAGTTAGGGAATTTGATGGACTATAAGCCTACGGTAATAACTTTTTGGCCAATCGCAGTTTTTCTCATAGTAGGCATCCATAGCGGCACTTTTTAGTCTCACTTTTGTCATATTCGAAATCCTCGGAAAATTCAAATTTCAATGCCCGTTTTACCCCACTTCCCTTTGTCGTAGAGGGCTCATATTTGGCATGAGTTCATCTCATGTATAGACAAACAAACGCTGAAAGTTTCATCCAAATCGGAGCACCTCGATACGACCTCTAGAACAAACCGAGCAATATTTACAAAAACTGCCTCTTAAACACGCAAATAACATTCCAAAAGGGTGTAGCTCCAAAACATCACTATTTACACGAAATTTGATTTCAGATTCGGATTCAGCGGCCAAAATTACTATAAAAAATCATATCCTGACCTTTGAGACATATGCTTGCTACATCGTGTAATTAGTAGGCCTTGCTTCTGAATTCTGAGAAATTTTGAAAATTGGCACTTTTTTCCTCACTAAAACTCAAATATCTCGGCTCTGGAGTGTCGAAATTGGATTTTCTCAGAGGGAAAAATGTTCGCCATGAAATTTCCTACAAGTTGCATGCATTGGTTTCACTAGGAAAAATAGGCTACCCTAAATTAAATGAACATTTCTGAAAAAAGTTTCGAAAAAATGCGATTTTTTCGACACAAATCCGCCTGGGAGAGTCCAAAAACTTAAATTTTGGTCCAATATTGATAGTGCATCTTATTCTATGGACAAAAACCTATCGTTTGAAGATAATACACACCTGATCGAAACAGTTTTTGTATTGATTCCAAGCGATTTTAGAAAATTTGTTCAAAAAAGTGACTTTTTTCAGTAAATCGACTAGGGGGTGCGAGAAAGTATTTTATTATTTTTTCTTGTCTAAGAAAACATTGTTCCTAACATCATAATCTATCATTTAAGAAGTGAGCACCTGAAATTCCTCGACATGACCTCAAAATGGGACAGGCTAATGTACACATAAAAGGCTTTACTCTTGATGTTCAGCTTTCCAATATCAGCTGCAAAGTAATCAATCAAATTATCTTGCAATTCTTTCCGAGCATACTTTAAAGCTAACGATCTAGCATATTAATTGCATTCATCAGCAACCCCCCGCAGGCCATTAAAATTGTGATTAACCTAGAGTATATAAGGCAGCCCAATTTGCGAAACATGCCGCACCGCACCGCAGTGATGGCAGGTCCATTTTTGCTTCCACGGGCTGACGACGACAAGCTTTTCTCGACTGGTATGGTGAAGAACTTTGCCGAGACGTACCTTTCATGTTTCATGTCATATCCTCTTATTCTCTCGGGGGGTGACCGCATTAAACCTTTCATCATCTTAGCCAGCTTCTACTGCGCTAGCAAGGAGATGGGTGAGGAGGGGACCTACCAAATTTTGTGTCTCACACAAATCTGGAGTAAGTTATCAGAAGGAATTATGTGACGCTTTAATTCAACGTTTTAGAATTTTACAATCGTCAAAAATCAGTGTTAGCACTTTTACGATATTCTTAAAGTTTACTATCAAAATATTCTAAATGTGCCAATTTGCAAGATGCGCTGGATCGCAAGTGGAACCAACGGCATTTAAAATATAACGTAGATTTTTCAGGCTATAAATATCTAGGAAAACTCAGTTCCGTAGGGGCCAGACCGCCAAACAGACCTAATAAAAATAAGTGATGCCACATAAAAATAAGCAAACTCCGGGGCAGACTCCGGGCTCGTTTCAAAGCCTCATGAAAATCGTAATCCCCGCCAATACCGTAAATTATAAATTTATTGTTGCTTTTCAGGCTAACATACGAGTCTTCAGTCTATGGCTGCGAAAGAATTAGGTCAGTGGCTCCCAAACTTTGTTTTATGCTCAAGGCTCCAACATCAATAAAATAATTTTCAAAGAATTTTGTTTGGGCAAGCTAATATCTGTCAAAGTTTAGGTCCCGCTACTGTTACGAAATTCGAAGGGGAAGGCCATAAAATGAAAAATAGACAAATATTAAATTGAGTACAAGCCATGGATACAAAATGCATTCAACACCAGTGTTCAAAAAATCTAAGTTTTTCACTGCTTTTTTTAAACCGTTTACAGTCATCCCACATATTCGGAACACCCACAAATTCGGAACACTATTGTGCTAATTTGTCAATAGGATGCAAAATGCAACTTTTCTGTCGTCCCTGCTATTTTTATGACCTTTATTTCGACATTCTCTTGCTATTTCACTAGTAAAAATAGTACTTTTGAACAAAAAAACCTCATTTCAAGACTATTTTGTCCAGCGAAACACTGCCTCCATATTGCCTGTTTCATAATTGTGGGATGTTATTGTGCCTTCCACAATTGTGGAACACCTGAATTTTATTGATATTTTCACAAAAAAAGTTATCAGATCATGTTAAAAACATCACTGAGCTTGAGTTTTATTGGTTTCAGAGTGTGAAGTCATTTTTTTGTAAAAATGTGTACTCCTGAAAAGAAAAAAAAAATGTTTGTTTACATAGTAAGAAAAAAGTGTTCCGAATTTGTGGATTTCAAGGGTCAATGTTTTTCTTTAAAAACTTGATATAAAACGTAAAAATGTACAGCAAGTCTATACATCAATCGAAAGATCGCAAGAAAAGCTTTCACATGAAGGAAAAAGCAAATCATTATGTTCAATTATCGATCTTCTATGATTTGTTGAACATTGGCAGATCTGTAAACTGTTCCGAATATGAGGGGTGACTGTACTACAGGATCGATCGTTTTGGACCAGTTTTGAGCATGTTGTATCTTTTGAAAAGATCAAGATAGCGATTTATTTTATACGGATTTCAAATTAACTTTTTTTGTACGACTAAAAATGACGACTAGTAGACAAAAGTGATTTAATGTATAAATAAAGATAGTAAATTATTGTTTTATTGTGTCATTTAAAAAATGAATAAATAATTCACCGCTGAACATTTTTCGAAGTAAAGTAAACCAACTTTGGGAATCCCTGAATAAATTATTATGTTGTTATGTATTAGCTTTTACTTAACTCTACCACCGGCAAGCATAAAAATGGTTGTGCTTCTAGTGAATTGAATAAACCCCATAACAGAATGAGTTTGCATGGAGCTCCAACATTTTCCGGTACCGAACGATTCGTTTATTTTAAACAGTTTGCGTTCAGCCTAAAACCATCCCCCAGTGACGTGAGATCAAACGCAAAAGAGACATACTTGTAGAATCGTGGTCCTATTTTATCAGTGCACCCAGTGGGAGTAATCAATTATTCATAGCAACGTCCATGTTCGATCGATCGAAATTCCTGGCGAAATTGCTTTTCGCTTCCACAGCACGCCCAAACTTTCGCGCAAATCGAATATAAAAGTGGCCTGTCCTAGAGCGACCAGCGACACCGCCCACAACCCAACCCTCCAGCAATAATGCCTGGCAGCAACTGGTGGCAGGACTGAATTTATCTGCAGCGTGCAACACTTTACCAGAGCCAGGAGACGACACCATGCGTTTCCACCGAGCGGCAATGTCCTGTGTGTGCGGTGTGGTGACGACTGCGCACTTCCCAGAACATCGTGAACACCGATTTTGTGTTCATTCTTGGCACACGCACCACTATTTCAATTACTTCTCAATGGACGTGGTGTTCAAAAGGATAGGTTTATTGTTGTTTTATCGGATTACATTGTGCATGGCCTTTCAATCAGGAGTTTTTTTTTTTTTTTGCTCCAATAGAAAGTGTAACAAAAGATCATGCTTTATGTATGAAACACGACTTTTAAATTGAAACTCGGTACGACCCTTTTTCTTAGAAAGCTTTTCCCGACGTGAATCCTTGTGGAAATGATCCAAACTTTTAATGGCGCTGGACCCGACGACGACCTTCGTCGTCTGGCGCGATAACAAGCCTCGGTCTCACTTTACGTCCGCAAATATTTGCCTAGGACGGACTGAACCCTGAGCTGTTCAGGTCTTGGGTTGCGTTAGCTCTCATGTTCTCATTTTGTTATGTGTCGCATGTTTAAAAGGAAAATAATTATCACTATACCGCCACTCCTGTCGTCCACGAGGTCTTCAAACAAAAAAAAAATCACCACCCGGCACTTACTAATCTGGCTTTTTATGCAGATTAAAAGTCCTTTTAGTCGTTGGTTCCTTTTTAATCATTTCAATTTTAATGCTGTCCCTCAAATATAAAAATTTGTGTTTTAATCGTTATAAAATTAGTTTTTAATTATGCAAGCCATTTTTACTAATTTTCATCCGCAAAACATTGTAAATAGGGAGAAAAGTTTTTAGCCGCATTGTTGAGCCTGCTGCTGCAGCAATAGAGTTATCTACGTGCGCATGTATTGCGTGTACGTACACGAAAAAAGTGAGGTTAAATTTTGTACCGTCCAGCAAAACAAATGGCGCTCTTGTGTGCGTCCCGAGCATGGGTAAATAACAAGGGAAATGCGTAATAATACCTTTCTCTGGTATCAATACCAAATTTTGGTATTCCTGGACCCTTTAAAATTTGTCTTAAGGATTATGCAAGAGCAAAATGTGGCATCATACCAATTTAAGGTATTGTTTTGATATTGCAAAATTGCAGAATTTGTCAATGATCGAACACCACATTTTGGTATTCTTTTGGTATTACAGTATTTTATCAAATTCCTCTGAAACTATGGGAAAATTTTGACCAATTTTGACAAAATAATTAATTTTGCGCAAAAATGATGTCTCAATGCGAATGCTTTCATTCAAAACCGGAAATTTCAAACTTGATTTTAAACATTTTTGATATACCCCCTACAGAAATGACTTGAAATTGTGGAAAATTTTCTAAGTCAGGATGGCACATTTTGGTATTATTTTGGTATTAAAGTGTTTTATCAAATTCCTCTGAAACTATGGGAAAATTTTGACCAATTTTGACAAAATAATTAATTTTGCGCTAAAATGATGTCTCAAAGCGAATGCTTTCATTCAAAACCGGAAATTTCAAACTTGATTTTAAACACTTTTGATATACCCCCTACAGAAATGACTTGAAATTGTGGAAAATTTTCTAAGTCAGGATGGCACATTTTGGTATTATTTGAATATTGAAAGGTTTCATCAATTTTCTCTGAAACTATGGGATATTTGTTAAAAAAAATTTACGAGTTAATTAATTTTGCGCTAAAATGACTTGAAACCCAAAAATGTTAAAGATGATTTTAAAAATTAGTGTGATATACCCACTAATATTTTTTTCAAAAACGTTGAAATATCTCTAAATCGGGATAACCAAATACTTTGAAAAACGAGTCAATCGACAGATTAATGAATTTTGGTGAATTTCAATTCAGTTTCATTTTAATAATACTTATTTTTCAATCTTGTTATTTTTCAGAAGCTTCAAGAACTTCAAGCAGAGGCCGTTCATCAATGACAAATGCATTCGGTGTGGTGAAGAATATCACTAATAACAACATGGAATCATCAGGTGAGTAGATTTGGCTGTTGCATATGAATAAATTCCGTTTTTTCACTAACTGCAACTGCTGCACTAAAAATGGTATGAAAATACCAAATTTTGGTATTACTTGTTCAAATACCAGCGACCATAATGTGCTCTTGGTTGCCCAGTAATAGATGGTAAAATACCATGAAATCATACCAAAATCATGTATGTGAAAGACCACAGAAATACCAAAATCTGATTTTCCAAGGGCGCGGGAATACCTAAAAATAAAACCATGGCAATACCAAGTTTTGGTATTCAAGCAATGTTCAAAAATCCAGAAGACTTGGTATTGAAATGGTTTTATTTTGAGGTATTATTTTACCCTTGGAATAACATGGTTTGGTATTGTTGGGCCCTTACACATACAAGATTTTGGTATGATTTCATGGTATTTTACCATCTATTACTGGGCAACCAAGGGCACATTTTGGTCGCTGTTATTTGCCCAAGTAATACCAAAATTTGGTATTCCCGTGTTATTTACCCCTGCTCGGGGTGAGAGCGGGTTTAGATAACTCTATAGAGTTATCGAAGCCCGCTCTCACGCACTTGCACACCATTTGTTTTGCTGGCGGGTACAAAATTTAACCTCAATGTTTTCGTGTACGTAACTCTATAGTTTACAAAAAAAAAACACAAAATATGATGCTGATCACTAGCATGCACAGGGTGGAGCAACCAGGGATCTGACACGCATGCAGTTTCCTGAAGTCCCCCCCAAAGGCGCTGTCAATATTGTTTACGTGTGGTTTTTGAAAAGGTCGTATGAAATAAATACATAAATTTTTTCCCAGAAATATTTTTTTTGTCAGTTTTGTTTTTATCTTTTGCATGTATTTGCGAGATAATACAATTATTACCTACATTTTTCCACATTTTACATTTATTAGATCAATAAAACAAAGTTCTACTTGACGATACAATACAACCAAACTCACTAAAGTAAACTGAAAATCTTAATAGCTTCAGTTACCTTGAAATAAAATTAAATTAGTTTGATTCTTCCTGACCGTTGGTTTGAATTGAGTAAGCTTTAAACTAGCTGCACTGAACACTACAGTGCTGATATGCCCACATTAGGTGCTTGACGGAATTAAATTCTGTTCCCCTAGTTGTCCCCTGAGATTAAATGTAAAAAAGAAAAAAAATAAAAAAGTTTTAATTTTGGTTATTAATGTTCAATGCGCATACGACATTTTCAAAAGCCACGCGCCAAAAACTTGGTTCGATCTTGGTTCGATTTTGACTTCACTCGCTTTATATGTGGATGGCAGTCGTGACGTAGCCTTGGGAGCAACATGGGGCAACTGTCCCACCATCTTCAGAAATTTGTTCTAAATTTGGTCAAGGGGATGCCCATAAATGACGAAAGAATTTTCAAAACGTCCATATTGTTGCCCCACCTTCCTCAAAGAGCTGGGCTCGCTAGAGGTGCTGATTAAACAAGCCCCACAGCCATAACCAAAAATTCCCAGCAAGTTCCGTGAAAAATGAATAACACTTCTTCAGAAAAATAATTAAAATGAAAAACCCTTGTTTTATGAAAATTTTCTCGGATTCGGTAACCATCAGCCATCAACCGTTCTGAAATGTTGGAGCAGACAAAGAGATTGTCGGCACAAGTTGAATAATAAAGAGGCAACGTAAAAGTAGAGTTTTTTCTTGCTCTGTACAACACTCCGCAAAAATATCCTGACAACAGTTCACAGAATTGTTCGACAAGAACAGAACAAGCTTCAAGCTAAACTGAATCGCCGAAACCGGTTCCGAAGTGGCTTCCTAGCCGTGTAGGTGGTCAAGAAGCATTAGGGTAGAGTAGTCATCAATGATACACGGGGAACAATGATAAAATGGCTCTCACAAGTCGTAGTTTCAACCAATCAGGCTCATATTTGGGGGAAAGGTGTGTCTACTGGATACACGTCTGCCATTATAGTGGCTTTGGTTATGGACGCTCCCTTGAAAAGTTATTCATAAATGTTTGATTCTGGGGTGTAAAAGTAAATTATGGACAAAAATTACTTTTTCGCTCGTAGGCTGCCATTAACACCAAAACTAATATTTCTTCAAATTTCTTTCGACGTTCCATAGGGATTGAGTTGGGCTACAATGTCCTTTCATTAGGTTTGGCCAAAATTTAGAATATACCCAGAATCCAGGACTGTCTCATTGTTCCCCACTCATTTCAGCTCATGGGTAACAATGAGACACTTTGATTTTTCTTCATCAAACTTTTCAAAATCTATGGAAATCTTTCAAAACATGAATTAAAAGTGATTTTTGGCGTATTTATAGAGTTTTAACTTCATTTAACCAAACATACAAAGTTATTTGGTATAAATATACGGATTTTACAAAATTTAAATACTTTTTAGTATAACTTTTGTTAATTAAAGTTTCATGTTGGCAAAATTGCTCTAAAATGTTCAAGGCAAGTCACCTGCAATGGAACAATACAAAAACATGATGTTTTACTAGAAAAGTATTGATTTTCGTAGAGTGTCTCATTGTTCCCCAGCTGTCTCATTGTTCCTGCCAAGTGCGTCTACAATGAGACAGTTGGATAGCTCTGGCTGTAGAGGTCGGATCGATCTCATATATTGGTCAATGTTAGAACACATTAAAAGAAAGAAAATGCAACAAAAAGATCATTAAAACATGCTGATGAAAAAATGAGAAAAATCTTTGAAAGTTGAAAACCAAAAGTGTCTCATTGATGACTACCCTACCCTACTCACTAAATTTTGTGGAATTTAAAATTTAAAATATACTCCGTTTTCCGATTCGATCTCAATTTGATTGAAAACATCATGAACCGTAATGAATGATTTTTCGTGGTTTCGCGGAAGTCTGAGGAACTTTAAGGATTGAATAAAAAATCAGCACATCACTGATTTTGACTGGCAGCTACTTGGGAGTTCTATTTTTGCGTCGAGAGCCTATTTGGCAGGAGACGCACCGTCATCTGGGGCGAATCGGGAATCATGGTCCGTAAAATATGGGTTTCATGAACACTCTCTAATAATCTTACAATGAAAAATCCATTTTAATCGAAATTTTAGTTCATTTCTAGCCAGAACAAAACATAACAAGATGACAACATGAATGCAATGAAATAATTCTGAGAAACCAAGCGCCTCCACCTTCTCAGTGGGCATTGAATAAGTTTTCTCAAAGGAGGTATTAGACTATGGCAAACCAACAAACTCGCACTTTTTCGCGTTTGACAGTTTGTCAAACTTGCACACTTGTTTGCGGTAAAATCGCAAACAAGACAAAATGTATACAAGCTAGAGCGTTCAATTTCCCGTCCCGGAAAAACAAATTCCGGGAACTCCCGGGATTTCTCGAAAAAAAATATTTCCCGTTTCCCGGGAAATTTTGAAATTCCCGAAATTCAAACGGAAGTAATGAATAAAACTCAACATGATTTTGTTCAATTTAATTTAATGTTTAATTAATCAGGTGATCAGAAATGTTGATATCAATAATAATTTCTGATAATAATTATAATTTCTGAAGCAACTGGAATTAGATCTTGCTGAATGAAAATAAACTGTTACTATCTAGGTAAGCCTTTTTAAAGAATAATTTTATTTTAAAAAAACATATTTTTTTAAAAATAGGGTTCGTCTCGTTGAATATTTCAGATTGGTTTGTGCAAGAAGAAATACTTCATTTCGTTTAATACCTAGTATTCAAGAAATTACAATTTGAAGTGAAAGAATTATGGAGCACTGCACCATGGCACAACAATGAGTATTAAAGGACTAAAAAGGAAAAAATCAAGTCAGATTGTGAAATTATGTTAATTTATCGTAAAATAAAAATCATTTTTTGTGCTGTGAAAAACATTCAACCGAAGTCAATCATAAACCTGAAAATTTTAAGGCATAATAAAACCATAAAAAAGCATGTTTAAAAAAATCCTTTGTATTGTTCAAGAGATGTCCAAAAAATGAAAAATATTTTTGAAATTTGCTCCAAATATTTGAAAACATTTAGTTTTTTTAAGCAAGCCAAACACAAGAAGTTAGATTTTTAAGGAAAAACTAAAAAGCTTTTCCATTTTGTTCAAAAGCTGAATCATTTTTCGTTTAAAAAAACATAATTTCAACCCACACTCTTTAAAACTGGTCACAGAGGCAAGCTTAAATGTGTTTTTTTTTTGTGGAGTACGAATTCACTTTACTCACTGCCCAAACACTTTAATAAAAACAATACTTCTTATCGAAAAATACCTGAAATAATTTTTAAATAATTTTTAAATTTATTTTAGAAAAATATAAAAAATTTCTTGAAGTTGTATGATTTTTTACATGCAGTCAAGCTTTGAATTGATCTTTACACTTATTTCATCCATCAAAGGCGCTGTCCTATGCATTTTCTTTCCCAATATTAATCAGAACCAAGATCAGAACAATTTTCAATAAATTTAAAAATTTCCCGGAAATTCTCGGGATTTCCTGGGAAATTGATTTAAAATTTCCCGTTTCCAGGGAAATTTGTAATCATGACAGCTGAAATTTCTGCAAACAAATATTGGCGAAGTTTGTTTGTTCGTTTACCGTAGTCTAATACCTCCTTTAGAATGAATCCATGGAGGCACCTAGTTTCCAACAAGCATCCATAGAATTTATAACAGAAATTTATTATGTTTAGCGAGATGTTTAGTCTAGTGTTTAGTATTGGCTGTAAATTAAGCAAGATGTGATTATGTAATTTGAAGTGTGTTCAAGGATTTTAGTTTTTTACATAACATGTTGAGAAATCTACAATTTCAATAAATTAAGATTTCAAAATTTATTGAAATTGTAGATTTCTCAACATGTTATGTAAAAAACTAAAATCCTTGAACACACTTCAAATTACATAATCACAGGTAAAAAAAAAAACATATATTCCAAAATCTAAATATTGTACCAAAAAAATCCCGATTCACCCCAGCTGACGGTAGATTATCACGTTCCGTTACGTTACGGCGGTTCTGCACACAGGGCAAGTTGCGTTTTGCGCCGTCCACGGATCGATGCACCCCGCGTGAAATTTGTGTCTGCAGGTCAGCTCCCGACAGTTGTGCTCGCCCACCAGTTCCAAGCAAATAGAGCACATACGCTGAGAAGGTTTTCTGAAAGTTCAAATTAATTTAGCAAGCTTTCGTGAAACGTGCACACAATGCTTACGTTTCAGCAGACTGTTTTCTAGGAACCCCGTTCTCGCAATATGTAGGTGGTAATGTAGAAGCAACAAAACGTAACAATTCACATTCTCCATCGCCGTACATTTTGTAGAACGTAATGTGGGCTTGGTATTGCTCAAGTGTAGAACAGTGCTTCTCTGCAAGATGTTTTGTTAGATGTACGCCATTCGGGATCGAAACATGGCCACGAAAGCAGACGCAAACCGGACAGCGAACGCTAAACGGAACATCCAGATGTTCCAGCGTGAGATGATCGTACAAGGTCGAGATGCTGAGTCGTTGACGATCACAGTACGGACAGTTGAACACGTTGATCTCGTTGTGTTCAGGTTCATCGGCTTTTGTACCGAACTGAGCCAGCAGGAGCTCGTCCGAGATTAGAGGCTGCTTTGGATGATCGGAATGGAGATTGATGCTAGTCTCGTTGTCAAATACTGCCGTGTCCGGACAAAGCAGACACCTGAAGCGCTGATGCCGGTTGGCTGTTGAGGATTTCGTTGCATTTTAGCCCAATTTTATACATTAGTTTCAACTACTTACACTCCATGTTTCTAGTGGTAGACGAGAGTATTCTAGAATGATGCAATTGAAATGAGTGTTTCCTTCTTATCAGCTAATGCAGGGAAGCTGTGGATTGTGATACTTCATAATTACAAGCAAACTGCATACTAGGGTGGTCCACATCCGGGCTTCCTCGGGGCTACCCTTTGAAATCAAAGATTGGCTAAATTCCAAATTTGAGCTCATTCTTACCACGAGAACCGCTCCTTCTAAGCCCTTGAAGTTTTTTATGGGAAAATCGTCAAAATATATGGAGAAAAGCAACTGTTTCAGTTTTTACCTGTGGAAACTGCAATAATTATCCAATTCGTACCAATTGGGTCCTAAAATGAAGCTTATATTTCTGATATTATTGTTTACAGCGATAAAGCTTATTTTTCTGAGTACAATGACCCTTTGTACGACCACAAAGAGTTTAAACTGGATTTTTAAATCAATTTTGAATAATTAACCTCGCGGTCCTTCTTGACAGCTCGTTCCAAGGGGACCATTGCTGATCCATCGAAAAAATGTTGTCTTGTCACAAAAAAAAGTTTGCATTAAAATGAAAAAACAAAGATCAGAAATGGTTTTTAATCGTGTTTTTTCTCCGTTGTACAGATAAATTAACATAGGGCTTTAGTACCCAATTCTCGGAACGAAGATCTTCATTTAGTTTGAACAAAGGTTTGCCGAAGACACCATATTTTTCAGGATTTTTTGCAAATACGTTAATAGGTTAAGGGGCTACCTATGTTTTAATCAAGTACGTACTCACTTGCCTGCCTGCCTGGCAGTGCGGGTGTCATGTTGCCCCTTACAGCTGATCAGTTCTCTACGAAATCGGTATTTTTTTTACAATTTTAATTTTTGTATGTTTTAATCCGACTGAAACTTTTTTGGTGCCTTCGGTATGCCCAAAGAAGCCATTTTGCATCATTAGTTTGTCCATATAATTTTCCATACAAATTTGGCAGCTTTCGAAGAAATTTTTTGATCGATTTGGTGTCTTCGGAAAAGTTGTAGGTATGGATATAGACTACACTGAAAAAAATTAACATGGTAAAAAAATGTTGGTGATTTTTTATTTTATTTTATTTTTTTTTTTATTTATTTTTTTTGTCACTAAAACTTGATTTGCAAAAAACATTATTTTAATTTTTTTTTTTCATTTTTTGATATATTTTAGAGGACATCAAATGCCAACTTTTCAGAAATTTTCAGGTTGTGCAAAAAATCTCTGACATAGTTATGAATTTTTGAATCAATACTGATTTTTTTCAAAAAATCGAAATATTGGTCGCAAAAATTTTTCAACTTCATTTTTCGATGTAAAATCAAATTTGCAATCAAAAAGTACTCTAGTGAAATTTTGATAAAGTTTTCAAGTTAAGGCCAGTTTTTGGTAACTTTTTTGAAAATAGTCGCACTTTTTCATTTTTTTTAAATTAGAGCACACATTTTTAAAAAGCTGAGAAAATTCTCTATATTTTGCTTTTTGAACTTTGTTGATACGACCCTTAGTTGCTGAGATATTGCCATGCAAATGTTTAAAAACATGAAAATTGATGTTTTCCAAGTCTCACCCAAACAACCCACCATTTTCTAACGTCGATATCTCAGCAACTAATGGTCCGATTTACAATGTTAAAGTATGAAACATTCGTAAAATTTTCCGATCTTTTCGAAAAAAATATTTTCAAAATTTTTGAATCAAGACTTACATTTCAAATGGGCCAAATATTCAATATTACGCCCGGTCTTGGGGAAAGTTGTTCTAAATTTAATGAGCTTCTACATCTGAGAAATGGTAAGAATCCTTGTAAGAATCGGATAAATATGGCGCCCTCAACAGGTAAAATAGTAAAACAGTTCTGGAGATTTTTTTTTTTTTTTGTATGGTCCAATAAACCAAATTTTTCAGTTCTCAAGGCGGTTTCAAAAATACCCATAAAGCAAAAACTGGAAATTTGGTTAATTGAACCATTTAAAAAAAAAAACTCCAGATTTGCTTTTCTCCATCCCTTTTCGAGATTTTTCTCCATACAAACTTCAAGCAAAAAGAGGGGGGGGGGGGTTCTCGGGGTCAGAATGAACTCAAATTTAAAGTTAAGCCTATTTATGGGTCAATCTTGGATTTCAGGGGAAAACCCCAAGAAAGACCCCCTGTCTTAATCAGTTTACTTTTTTCCATTGATGTTTTAAGGAAAAAAAGGATAACATATGTACTTGCGTGCATGGTAAATTGTCAACGGGTAGGGGTCTAAAATTGCAAACAAAAAAGTGTCCATGTAGTTTATGGATGGCCCCGAGGATGGCTCTTAATGTACAAAAGTGTTCAAAAGCATTTTTTTTGCTGGAATTTAGTTAAGTTATATCAACTGAAAAGTCAGTATTCGATTTTGTTTTTTAGATTCTATAGAATTCTCAATTAACTCGTATTTGTCACATTTAGAGATGATCTAGGAGATGATTTACAGTAATTTCAGCAAAATGGTGTTAGCCTAGGTGTTTTTTTTACTGTGAACAGACACGGACCACTGCGACACTTGCGTATCTATTGTAGTATGATCTGTTCTCAGGTTTTCTGTTTTGCTGCTATTTACAGCCTGCCGAACGATCGTCTTCCGTAGCGCTATTGTTTGAGCGAGACAGAATTTGACGAATTATTCGAGCAGTTGCCCCCTCTCATTCCCCAAACCAATCTCCCAATGCCATGCCACACGAGCACGAGAGACCGATCCGAGGACGTGGAGATGAGCGAGATTGAGGGGAAATCTCGTTTTATTGTTGACCCATCTAGTGATCGTTACCGATCATATAGCCCAATCTTCAGCTCGAATTTTGCCTGAGAGCATGTGACCGAGTCGAAAGTAGCATTTGAAACTCTTCTCTATGTATTGTTGCAGAGTTCTTCAACGCTCAGACTCAGTCGCCAACAGATCGTCCGAGAGATTGGAAAGGACGGGTTCTGGGGAGGCTTGGGACTTGACAAATCAATTCCCGCAGCAGCCGAAATCCCCTCTCGACCGCCACCTACCCCTTTTGCCTCGCCAGATGGGTTTCAAGTCATCGACCTTCCGCTTACAAAGCGAAACCCGTACCACTAGACCACGGGAGCTCGGCCTAGGTGTTAGCCTTTATCGTTGTGTGTAAGCGCCATACACAAATGATGTAACATTTTAGTTCTCTTCTCTTCTTAGAGTTTGATAACTTGAAATGGATAGATGAAAGATATATCTAAGTTTACTGAAATAAGTCGATGACCTGATTGAATATAAAAACATTATTCTTTGTGCAAAATATTTATGCATCAAAAAGTGTCCTGCCCAGTCGCAGATCATCCAAAACTGTTGCGCGTTACGTTTTCACCCATCACCCCAAGAAGCCACACGGTAAAGTTAAAATCATAATTCTATCAAGCTTAGTTTTCACGCTTTTCATACAATTTTGTTCAGTCCTACCCACATAACCATGTTTTGTTTTCCGTGCATCTGTCAAACTTTTCTGCGATCTGGCATCGCCAGTCGCAGCGAGTGAAAAAAAAATAGTGAACGTCATTAGATTCTGTGAGTTGGAGGTATTTATATGGCGGAGTGAAAATTTACGCGAAGAAGTGAAATAGTTTCGAGGGTCGTCGTCTGTTTCGTCCATCGGAATTCGCAGCGCGTGGCGGAACCAGGCCCTTCAGAATGTCCCCGCCGGGCAATGGAATCTTCGTCGTCCGGGGCGAGATGTCCACCCTGACGACGGCGATGCGTCGTGGCTCACGGTGGAGTTCCAACTCTTATCAGGTAAGGGGGCTGGCGGCCACGGCCGCTGGTTGGACCATAATTATGTTGATTTGCTGGAAATTCGATGTTTGGAAGCGGTTCTTGATGTTTACGAGCTTGAAAAATGCTACAATATGGTTTGTTTACAGGATGACGAAAAGGACGTGCTTCTAAAGAGCTTCCACGAACTGAAGGAAAAGCTGCTGCAGGTTGAGGATCTGAGGCTGGTCGAGCCTGGATTGTTTCTGAACCCCTTTCTGGAAGTGATTCGGTCGGAGGACACGACGGGACCGGTGACCAGTCTGGCCTTATCAGCGGTGAACAAATTTTTGTCTTATGGATTGATTGATCCGACGCATTCGACGCTGGCGGCCACGGTTGAGAGCATTGCGGATGCCGTAACGCATGCACGGTTCGTTGGAACCGACCAGACTTCGGATGGGGTCGTTCTGATGAAGATCGTCCAGGTGCTGCGGACGCTGGTGTTGAGTCCGGAGGGGAGTGCGCTGTCGAACGAAAGCATTTGCGACATTATTTTGAGCTGTTTTCGGTTGTGCTTTGAACCGCGGCTGAACGAGCTGGTTCGTAAGACGGCTGAAAATGCGTTGAAAGACATCGTGTTGCTGTTGTTCATGAGACTTCCCCAGTTTGTGGAAGGAGGTAACTTTAATCTGAAATCGCTGAAGATGCGTTCCAGTTCGATGGATCAATCCAACAAGAAGCGAAAGAGCAGTCGTGCCGAGCTTAAACCAGTCGCGGTAACTGCTCCCAAGATAGTGGCCAGCGAAGAGGGTTCGCTGGAGCAAACGGAACCAACAACGCCGGTGGTCAGCAATGCACCGAAGGGATTGAAACCACCACCCCTTTCCACTACTCCTGCGACTCCGGCAGGTCCGATTGTAGACATGCAAGGTATCATCTCGCAGACTCCGAAAAGCAGTCAAGAACCCAAAACAGACCCCATCCCAGAAGAGGCAGATCATCAACAGGCGCAGCCAGAGTCCCTTCAGGAAGTACCTCAGGTTACGGAACTTCTGGAAGAAGCACCGATGGAATCATTTGTGAACGCAGTTGGCGTTCGATTCACTCACCTGCAGGAGGATGAAACGCCGGGTCCGGTTCCCCATTTACCGTACGGGCTGCCGTGCATCCGCGAACTGTTCCGCTTCCTGATATCTCTGTGCAATCCACACGATAAGCAAAACACCGACGTCATGATTCACATGGGGCTGACCCTGCTGACGGTCACCTTCGAGGTCGGTGCAGACAGCATCGGCAAGTACGACTCGTTGCTGGCCATCGTCAAGGACGATCTGTGCAAGAACCTATTCGCCCTGCTAGCCACCGAGCGCATCTCGATCTTCGCTGCCGACTTGCAGTTATGCTTCTTGATGTTTGAATCGCTCCGCTCGCAGCTCAAGTTTCAGCTCGAGTATTATCTCACCAAGTTGACCGACCTGATCGTCAACGAGAATCCCCGTATCCTGTACGAAGCGCGCGAACTCGCCCTCGACAACCTCCTACAACTGTGGCGCATTCCCGGCTTTGCCGCTGAACTCTACATCAACTACGACTGCGACCTCTACTGCACGAACCTGTTCGAAGACCTCACCAAGCTCATGTCCAAGAACACACTCTCGGCAACGCATTCGATCTACAGCGTACACACCCTGTCCATGGACTCACTGCTGACGATCATCGCATCCATCGAACGAAACTGCATCCAGGCGAAGAACGGCGAGAAAACGACCTACATGCGACACTCGCGCAACAACTCCAGCGTCGACAAAATCATCCTCGATCCAAACATTTCCCTCGATCAAACCATCGTCGGCAGTCCACCCGGAGACCAAGACGGTGACGTAGTCGTCGAAAACATCAACAAATACCTAAAGTCTAGTCAGAACGAGGACCGACTGCGGCATCTGGTCAGCCAGGAAGGTGCCGCCGACGGAACTTCCCTATCCCACGAAGAGCTGGCCGCCATCAAGAAGAAGAAACGCCTCCTCACACAAGGCTCGGACCTGTTCAACCAACGCCCGGAAAAAGGCATTCAATTCCTCCAGGAAAACGGCATCCTCAGCCCGGTGCTGGACCCGCTCGAGGTGGCGCACTTTCTACGGGAAAACTCCGGCCTGGACAAAAAGATGATCGGCGAGTACATCAGCAAGAAGAAGAACGTCGAGAGCAAAATTCTGGAAGTGTTTGTCAAGTCGTTTGACTTTGCCGGACTGACGATCGATCAGGCGCTGCGGTTGTACTTGGAGACGTTCCGACTGCCCGGGGAAGCTCCGCTGATCTTTCTCGTGATGGAGCACTTTGCTGACCACTGGCATGTAAGTTAATTTTTGCTTGATTTCTGTAAAAAAAGTAATACAATCCAGACTCGATTTTGCTTGTCAAAATTTCATTTATTCACGTTTTTCTATACTTGATTTGCTTACACTCATACCCCGATGGTTTGACACCAACTGTTATCAAACAAACGAGGTCACGTTTTAGTTTGACACCCCTTTTACGCAGAGTTCACACACACTATCAAACGTTTGTTTTGATAGTGTGCGTGAGCGCCGTGTAAAAAGTGACAGCTCTTCACTTTTTAGTTTGACTTTGACCAACCGGCGGGGTACAAACCAAAAAATGTCAAACGAAAAAGTAACCAACCTCCGGGGGTTGAGTGTATTCTAAAATCACAAACAATTTTTTTTTTAAATAAAAGAAACTGAAATATTTTTTTTATTGTTTGGATTTCAATTGAGCAACTTAAATGCAGTCCGTAATTGATTATTTAAAGTCCTGGCCTTAATATCTGTATAATCGAATCACGAAAAAAAAATTTTTTTTTCTGAAAATTGGGTCTCTAACCTAAAATATGACTCAAAAAAAAATGCTTCAAGTGAACTGATTTGCTGTAATCTAATATTGTGGAATTTATAAATTTAAAAAAAAAATGCGAGAAAATAAAAATTTAAAACTACAGTCGACTCTCTGGTTGTCAATATCCAAGGAACCGTCGAGGAAGAGAATCATCAGTTTACAGAACGATGCAAAATGAAGACTCGATTGAAAATATTTTTTTCTTGATACCCAGCTATGGGAGACAATCATGGCAACGTCCATCAAACAAAAACAAACTAATGTCAAACACCCTTCAAGGCTTCGTTTCGCCATGAAAAATGTCTATGCAAGCTATGAAATTATTGACAACCGGAAGAGATTTTTAAAGCAAACAGAATCCAAGGGACCGTCGAGGAAGAGATCCTTCAAGCAAGGGAAAATATCGAGGAATGAAGATAATTGAAGTATGCAGATTGAAGGGACTGAAGAATTCATCGATAGATGGAGCAATATTGATATCGAGAAGATCGACAGCCAGAGAGTCGACTGTATAAGAATTTGAGAATTTTACATTTGTTTAAATAATGGATTTTAGAATAAAAAATATGATGCGTACTTAAGGGGGTACATATAAGACTATTACAAACAAACTCGCACTTTTTGACAGTTTGGCAGTATGCCTGCATTTGTTTACAGAAACGACAGCCTGGAAAATTGCAAGTTTGCTAGTTTGCTTGTCATAGTCTAATACCTCATTTAGCTTGAAACGGCAAAGGGAGCGTTCTTTTATTATATAACGCAACTGTTTTAGGGGAGTGGGTCGAAGGCTATACAAAAAACGGTTTAAGTTTATCTATTTTGATTTTTTTTTTGTGACAAAAACAAAATTTCAAGGTTTGTTGACTTTTTTCGACTCGCTCTGCAAACGTGAAACGATCGCTTTTTTGCAAGCAGTTACATAATCCAACTTTTCCGTATCCTCAGCAAACCTCAACTCAGTATCCAGATTTTTAAGCGAAGATGGCGTTACGAATGGTGCACGCCCGAAATGTCAAAATCGCGCAACATTACATGGCATGACGGCCACACTTTTTTTTTTGTAATGTTGGTAATCGCTGCGCGATTTTGACATTTCGACGCCAACATTTCAAAAAACGTCATGTACAAACCGTGCCTTTTGAGAAAAACGCATTTGAATGTTGAGTATCATTTTTCAATTTTTAATAGAAAAGCAAAATGGGCGTAATATTCAATGTTTGGCCCTTTTGAAATGTTAGTCTTGACTTATTCATTTTTTAATATTATTTTCGAAAAGATCGGAAAATTGCACGAATGTTTCATGTTTTAACATTGTAAATCGGACCATTAGTTGCTGAGATATCGACATTAGAAAATGGTGGGCTGTTTAAGTGAGACTTAAACTTAAATTTTCGCGTTTCTTTTTGCTTAAGCCGCTGTATCTCAGCAACCAGATGTCCAATCTTCAATGTCTCTTAGACAATTTTATAGCTAATTTTCTGAACTTTAAAAAAAATATTTTCAGAAATGGTCACTCATGGTCACAATTTTTAAAAATCGAAAAACTGCAAATATTTCGCTAAAATCAAATTTTTGGTGGCTATATCTTGAAAACAGAGCCTTTTATCAAAAAATCTGTTAAGTACTTTTCGATTGCAAATTCAATTTTACATTAAAAAATTACGTCAAATTTGTTTTTGCATTAAATTTCGATTTTTCCCAAAAATCACTTTTTTTCAAAAATTCATAACTCGGCGGCAGATTTTTTGACCATTTTTCTCTATGGCTCAAAAGTTGCTGGTTTTTGTCCCCTAAAACATATCAAAAAATCTAGAAAATCAAAAATACGTATTTTGGAAAATTGAGGTTTTGTGAAAAAAAATTAAATCGGCTATTTTTTTCCGTGTACAGTCATCCCACATATTCGGAACGGTTTCCAGATCGGCCAGTGTTCAAAAAATCACAGCAAAACGATAATTGAACTTAATGATTCGCTTTTACCTTCATTTGAAAGCTTTTCTTGCGATCTTTCGAATGCTGTATCGAACATGTGCAACTTTTAACTTTTTTATGAAGTTTTTGATGAATTACTTTGACCCTTGAAATCCACAAATTCGGAACACTTTTTTCTTACGAGTGTAAACAAACTTTGGATCTCTCCAGGAGTACATATTTATTACCAAATAATGATTTCACACACTGAAACCAATGAAACTCAAGCTTTGTGATGTTTTATACATGGTTTGATAACTTTTTTTGTGAAAATATCAGTTAAATTCAGGTGTTCCACAATTGTGGGAGGCACAATAACATCCCACAATTATGAAACATGTTTTGCTGCTCTGGACAAAATAGTCTTGGAATGAAGTTTTTTGTTCAAAAAGTACTACTTTTACTAGTGAAATAGCAAGATAATGTCCAAATGAAGGTTCTAAAAATAGTAAGGTCGACAGAAAAGCTACTTTTGGCATGCTATTGACAGATTATCATAAAAGTGTTCCGAATTTGTGGGTGTTCCGAATATGTGGGATGACTGTACCTTTTTTTTCAATAGTCCTCAACAATACCTACAACTTTGCCGAAGACTTGGTGTTGATCAGAAAATTCATTCAAAAGTTACAGATATTCGAATATTTACGTACCATTTTTGTATGGACAGCTGCCAAAATTGTACGGAGACTTGTAAGGGGGAACCAATGACAAAAAATAGCTTCTTTTGTCATAGGGAAGGCCCTCACAAAGTTTGAGCCAAATAAAAAAATACAAATAAAATCCATTTCCGGTTTCGGTAGAGAATTGCTCTACAGTATTTGTTTAACTGGGCTGCTTTTTAACTGGGCGCTCGATAACTGGGCCGTAGCCCAGTTAAAAGGCAGACAAACGTCAAAAAACCAAAACAAACCGAAATCACCGCCGGGTTATTGGATGCAAAAATCATGTTCAATAAATTAAAAAAAAAACTTATTTCAAACTTTTATGTAATTTCAAGCCACAATTAAAGAAATATGAAAAGTAATCATTGTAAATAAATTTGAGTAGCTTTTATTTTTATATTTCACCAAGAAGATAGTAGAGCAATTCTGTACGAAATCGGTCTTTTTTCTTAAATTTTAATTTTTGTATTTTTTAATCCGGCTGAATCTTTTTTGGTGTCTTCGGTATGCCCAAAGAAGCCATTTTGCATTATTAGAATGTCCATATAATTTTCCATACAAATTTGGCAGCTGGCCATACAAAAATGATGTATAAAAATTCAAAAATCTGTATCTTTTGAAGGATTTTTTTTGGATCGATTTGGTGTCTTCGGCAAAGTTGTAGGTATGAATATGGACTACACTGAAAAAAAATGATACACGGTAAAAAAAATTTGGTGATTTTTTAGTTAACTTTTTGTCACTAAAACTTGATTTGCAAAAAAAAACACTTTTTTTATTTTTTTTATTTTTTGATATGTTTTAGAGGACATCAAATGCCAACTTTTCAGAAATTTCCAGGTTGTGCAAAAAATCTTTGAGCGAGTTATGATTTTTGAATCAATACTGATTTTTTCAAAAAATCGAATAATTGGTCGCGACGTGTTCGAACGTGTCGGAATCGCTGGAAAGCTCTTCTTGAAGAAGCAGTTCCAGGAGTTACGGCTGGTGGAGGGCGGCGATGTTCCGGCTTTCCTGCTCCAGTTTGAGAAGCTGCTACGCGAGTTGAAGGCGGCCGGGTCAAGCTCGAGAAGGAGGATATCGTCTGCCAGCTGCTGTTGGCTCTACCGAGATCGTTCGATGCGCTGATCACGGCGGTCGAGACGATCGAGCCAAAGGACTTGACGATCGAGTACGTCAAGAAAAGGGTCCTGGACGAGCAGGTCAAGCGGAACGCGCAAGCTGCCCCGCAGGATCCAGAAGATGGAGGATTGGGTGAGTCTGTGTTCGTGGGAAAAAGACGGGAAATCAGGTGTTTCGGCTGCGGCCGGCCCGGTCACAAGCGAGCAGACTGCCCCGATGGACGATCGGACGAAAGGGAGCCAGAATTCAAGTCCGGCAGGTTTGCGCGAAACCCGAGAAGCGGAGCCAACGCGACGACCGAAAACGAGATCGCGTTTGGTGTTGCTACGGACAACGCTTGTGTTTTTTCGACGTCGCCTGCTGCGATGAACGGACGAATTGAGTGGTACCTGGATTCCGGAGCAACGGCTCACATGGTGCGAGACAAGTCGCTCTCTGCGGAGCTGCGACCATTGGATCGGAACGTGCGGATTGCTGTGGCCAAATCTGGCCAATCGCTGGTTGCAGAGTCGGCCGGTACCGTGCGGGTGAAGATACTGCGGAACGGAAAGTGGCTAAATGCAGTAGTCAACGACGTGCTGTACGTGCCGGAGTTGCAGTGCAATCTGTTCTCGGTGCGGCGGTTCGAGGACATCGGTATGGAAGTGAAGATCGCCGGAGGCGTCGTTTCCATCGAAAAAGGCGGACGCGTGGTGTGCCGCGGTCGGCGATCTGGCCATTTGTACGCGCTGGATGTTTATCGGAACGACGGACCTGGTGGCACACGTGCTACTGCGATGGCATCCAAGAACGACGATTACGAGTTGTGGCATCGTCGGTTTGGCCACCTTGAGGAGGCGAACATGAGAAACCTCTGGAGGGACGAGATGGTGGAGAGCTTTCCCAAGATCAAGAACTGGCCAAGGCGATGCGCGTGCGGGGTGAGTCTGGCAGCGAAGCAGACGAGAACCGCGTTTAGGAAGTCGTACGGGAAACGCGACATGGTGTTTGACGAGCGCCGACAAGATCAACCGAAAACAGCGGGGGCACCTAACCGGCCTGTGGTGCGGATGATCCGAGACGAGAAACCTGCTGTGGTTGAACTGGTAGAGGAGGAGCCTGTTGCTGCTGTTCCAGATGGCGAGAGTGTCGTGGAGCTCATCGCTGGTCCAACAGAGCCACAACACGTCGTTGCAGAGCAGACGGAAGACCAGGACGAGGCCGTGGAGGATTCGTCTGGACGACAGCCGGTCGTTACTGAGCTGACGGATGACGAGGGCGAGGAGGAACATTCCGGCGCGCTCCCTTCGCAACCAGAACGTGACCACTGCCCAGCAGAAGGGTTCACGAGGCGCAGCGAACGGGAGCGCAGAACCCCGGGTAAGTTCCCTGACCATTGTACACAGTTTGGCAGAAATACTGTTGGTGGACGTATTACAGATTCCAACGAGGACGTCTTGATTGTCTACGCACGGAACACTGAGGCAGTCGTGAAGAACCTGGCGTCGACGATTGAAGTTTTGAAGCGAAGAACGGCATCAACAGTGAGTTGGAGTCAAGCGAGTACAACGTGGACCGGCAGCCAATCAAGAAGGCGATCCATGTGCCGACGAGCACGCGGACAGTTCGAAGCGCTCTGGACCAAGCTCGGACTCCGCGATTGAGCGGGGGTGTTAGGTGGCAACCGCGAGCAGCTTGGTGGCAACCGCTAACAAACTGCATAACAACGATCATAGGACACCGGCAAGGTGTCACCAGAAATAATTTTCATTCCATTCTCAAACCTCTTTCAATAAAGATTGTTTCATTAAAAGCTCCGCCTTTTAAAAAGTACTTTAGTGAAATTTTGATAAAGTGCACCGTTTTCAAGTTATAGCCATTTTTAGGTGACTTTTTTGAAAATAGTCGCAGTTTTTCATTTTTTAAAATTAGTGTGCATGTTTGCCCACCTTTGAAAAAAATATTTTTAAAAAGCTGAGAAAATTCTCTATATTTTGCTTATTTGGTCTTTGTTGATACGACCCTTAGTTGCTGAGATATTGCCATGCAAAGGTTTAAAACCGGAAAATTAATGTTTTCTAAGTCCCACCCAAACAACACGCCATTTTATAATGTCGATATCTCAGCAACTAACGGTCCGATTTTCAATGTTAAAATATGAAACATTCGTGAAATTTTCCGATCTCTTCGAAAAAAATATTTTCAAATTTTTTGAACCAAGACTAACATTTCAAAAGGGCCAAACATTCAAGATTACGCCCTTTTAAAATGTTAGTCTTGGTTTAAAAATTTTGAAAATATCGGAAAATTTCACGAATGTTTCATATTTTAACATTGAAAATCGAACCATTAGTTGCTGAGATGTCGACATTAGAAAATAGTGTGTTGTTTGGGTGGGACTTAGAAAACATTAATTTTCCTGTTTTTAAACCTTTGCATGGCAATATCTCAGCAACTAAGGGTCGTATCAACAAAGTTCAAAAATGCAAAATATAGAGAATTTTCTCAGCTTTTCAAAAAATATTTTTTTCAAAGATGGGCAAACATGTGCACCAATTTAAAAAAAATGAAAAACTTCGACTATTTCCAAAAAAGTCACCTAAAAATGGTTTTAGCTTGAAAACGGTGCACTTTATCAAAATTTCACTAAAGTACTTTTTGATTGCAAATTTGATTTTACATCGAAAAATGAAGTTCAAAAATTTTTGCGACCAATTATTCGATTTTTTGAAAAAATCTGTATTGATTCAAAAATTCATAACTCGCTCAAAGATTTTTTGCACAACCTAAAATAAAAAAAAAAAAAATAGTGTTTTTTTGCAGATCAAGTTTTAGTGACAAAAAGTTAAATAAAAAATCACCAAAATTTTTTTACCTTGTATCATTTTTTTTTCAGTGTAGTCCATATCCATACCTACAACTTTGCCGAAGACACCAAGTCGATCAAAAAATTTCTTCAAAGCTGCCAATTTTGTATGGAAAATTATATGGACAAACTAATGATGCAAAATGGCTTCTTTGGGCATACCGAAGGCAACAAAAAAGTTTCAGTCGGATTAAAAAATACAAAAAAAAATCAAATGACCGAAATCTGAGAGAACTGCTCAGTATGCATCGGTTGTCCCCTCCTTATTTTTCGTGCAGCCCACTTAACGAACAGCATTCGGTGTCTGGGCTACGTTCTCAACCCAGTTACCGAACAAGTACTGTATTCTAACAGTACAGGCACAATGCTATCCGTTGTAGATGTACATCATCATCAGTTCACTAAGAGCTTGGAATTGTTTTGCCTTGTTCCGGCCGGCACCAAAGTGCGTACGAGCCTCCCCAGCCGACTTCGATTTTCAAGAATGTTTCAATTTTCCATTTTTTTGGGGTCATTTTGAGCAACTTTAGATTTACAAAAAAACATTACTTTTCTTGTTTTATTTTCTTTATTTTGATTTGCATTTATCTTGTTTAGTTTATGTTTGTTTGTATTTGACCTATTATACCATTCATGTTTTACAGTCCCTTTTTCACACAAAACAAGTCGCACTTCCAACCCTAAAATTTTCTGGAAATTTTAAGAGTTTTTCTTTCCAATTCTCCTCATCAAAAATCAAAAATTGGTTGAAAAGATGATTTTTGGCAACATTTTAGATCGAAGCCCGTCTAGAGGCGGGGTTGGGTTGTAGAGAGTAAAAAAAATAAACAATCATTTGTAGAACAGCAGTATACGACTCACAGGAATCATTCATTTGCTTAAACTTCTTTTAATATCGAAAAAAAAATCATTCTTTTTTCCTCCTTTTCCAGACGTGCAACAACGAACCGTTCGCCAACACGGACGCCGCGTTCCGGCTCGCGTACGCCATCATCATGCTGAACATGGACCAGCACAACTACAACGCGAAGCGGCTGAACGTCCCGATGACGGTGGACGACTTTCTGAAGAACCTGCGCGGCCTGAACGGCAACTCGGACTTTGACCAGGAGATGCTCACGAACGTGTACAACGCGATCAAGAACGAGGAAATTGTGATGCCGGCCGAGCAGACGGGACTGGTGCGGGAGAATTACTTGTGGAAGATGCTGCTGCGACGCGGCGCGACCAAGGACGGTCTGTTTCATCACGTGTTTGGGCCGAACCACGATCGGGAGTTGTTCCGGATTATTCAGGGGTCGACGCTGGCCGCGTTGAGCTTTATCTTTGATCGTAGTCCGGAGAACTCGCCGCTGTACCAGAAGGCTACGGGGGGTTTTATGAAGTCGGCGGTGATCGCGTCGCACTACAGTCTGCACGGGGACTTTGACGCGCTGGTGTTGACGCTGTGCAAGTTTACGAGTTTGTTGAATCCGCCGAGCGATGTGCACGAGATCACGGCTAGCGTGCTGTTTGGGCAGAACGCCAAGGCCCAGCTGGCGATGAAGACGGTGTTTGCGTTGATTCATGACCATGGGGATTGTATGCGGGAGGGGTGGAAGCACATTACGGATGTGGTGTTGCAGTTGTTTAGATTGAAGTTGCTGCCGAAGGCGCTGATGGAGGCGGAAGATTTTTGCGAGCCGGGCGGGAAGGTGACGCTGTTGCGTGAGCAGAATCTGGTTCCGAAGACGGATGCTGGGTTGTTGAGCTCGTTGTACTCGTACTTGAGCAATGACAGTCAGCGGCAGCCGTCGTACGAGGAGCAGGAGATTATCAAGCAGTCGAAGCGGTGCATCAAGGAGTGTCAGATCGAGCAGATCGTGAACGAGTCTAAGTTTTTGCAGTTTGAGTCGCTGGTCGAGCTGGTGAATTGTTTGCTGGGGATGATCAAACCTCCGGAGAGTCACAAGTCGGTTGGGTTGCCGTACGCGGAGAACACGGTTGTGTTTTTGCTTGAGCTGTTGGTGAAAGTTCTGATTCAGAATCGCGATCGGTTGCTTCCCATTTGGAAGCCTTGCCAGGATCAGCTCTACCTGTTGTTAAGTGGATCTTCTTCGTGCGATTACAGCTATCTGCTACAGCGGTCTACGGTTGCCCTGTTGAAGCTCGCGATTTATTTGATGCGCAACGAGGAGATTTGCTCGACAATCCTGCAGAGTTTGCGCATGCTGTTGATGCTGAAGCCGGCAGTGATTCTGGCCATTTCCAAACCCATTTCGATTGGAATGTACGAACTGCTCAAGACTAGCGCCCAGAACATTCACTCCGAGTCCGATTGGATCATTGTGTTCACCATCTTGGAGTGCGTCGGAGCTGGTGCGCTGCCACCCGAGTACGAAGAGACCCCGGTCGTGTCCGGGACGAAATCCGACGGAGCACTCAGCAGTGAAGAGGACTCCGGCCTGCCGGATCGTGGCTACATCTCAGACTCGGAACTGAGCGCGATCAAGAGTGCACACTCTTCAAACTCCTGCACGCCCCTTATCAGTCCCACCGGCGATAACTGGATCCTGGTGAACAAGGACGCCGACATCGTCTCGTCCCGGTCGAGCTCGCCGAAGCATTCCATCCAGTACCGGTGCAAGCTGCTCGAGCACTCGCCCTTCGCCCTGGTCAAGTGCTGGGAAAGCCTTGCGTTTATCGTGCGCAACGTGGCCCACATCACCCCGTACAACTTTGAAAGCTGCGTTCGCTGCATCCGAACCTTCGTGGAAGCCTCCATGAATGACGGCAAAGAGAACCGCCGAAGGCAACGAAGTGGCAAAACTTCCCGCAACCGGAATCGCAAAAACGACGCCAGCAGTGACAGCGACTCGGAAGAACTGCCCGAGGCGTACCAATCCATCTCGATCCAACTGCTGGACCTGATGCACACGCTACACACCCGCACCGCCCAAATCTTCCGCTGGTGGGCCGAGGAGGGTGGCGCGCTGCCTCAATGTTCCGCTCTGTGGTCGCAGGGCTGGTGCCCACTGCTCCAAGGCATCGCACGGTTGGCCACCGATCAGCGACGGCAGGTACAAATCCGTTGCTACTGTTCAAATTAAACATCTAAACCCATTCAACTTCCTTCCAGGTTCGAACCAGCGCTATCACCTGTCTTCAGCGTGCGCTTCTAGTGCAGGACCTGCAAACCCTAACCGGACTGGAATGGGCCGGTTGCTTCAAGCAGGTAATCTAAACATCATTCCAAAAAAAAAAGATTCCACTACAAACCGTCCACCTTGCAGGTCCTTTTCCCCCTACTCTCGGAGCTGCTGACGGAAAAGCCCGCCAAACCGGCCGACTTTGGCCTGCTGGAGGAGTCCCGCATGCGCACCGCCACCATCATGTCCAAGGTGTTTCTGCACCACCTGAACCCGCTGATTGGCCTCGCCGGCTTCAACGAGCTGTGGCTCGAGATACTGGACTACTTTGAGCGCTTCATGAAGATCGGCTCGGACATGCTGTACGAGGCGGTGCTCGAGAGCCTGAAGAACATGCTGCTGGTGATGCATTCGGTGAGTAGAGTTTCGTGTGTCACTTTGGTGGGAAAAGTCAGGGAATTTTGGAATTGACAGAGAATTAGGAAGAGATACGATATCATTGTTTAATTTCAAAACTAAATATTTCGAGAAGAATATAAAAATATTTTTGATTTTTAGAATTTTTGACTTTTAATGATTCTAGAGTTCTAGAATTTTAAAATTCACAATTTTAGGAAATTTGAATTTGACATTTTTAGAATTTTAGAAATCTTATTATTTTTTTTATATTTTCACTTATTTTTAGATTAAATTTTTGGATTTTTCAAATTTTAGTATCTTAGAATTTTGTAATTTTAGAATCTTGATTTTTTTTTTAATTTTTAACTTTTTCAATTTTATGTTTTAGAATCCAAGAATTAAAAAAAATTATTTAAATTTTGAATATTCAATTTTGCGAAAATTTAAATACTTGAATTTTAGAATCATAAAATCTTTGGATTTAAGAATTTGTGAATCTCCAGAATTTTAAAATTTTAGGATATTAGAATCAAAGAATTTTTAAATTTTATAATCTAAGAATTTTGTAATTTTAGTATTTAAAAATCTAAGAATTTGAGAATCCAAAAATTTTAGATTTTCATTAATCCTAGAATTTGAAAATTTGAGAATTAAAAAAAAATAGTATTTAAGAATTTCATAATCCATACACTTGAAAAATCTAAGAATTTCAAAATCTCATGTTTTTTTATTTTGGAAACTTTTAAATTTTCGAATTTTAGAATGATAAAATTAAAGGATTTTTGAATTTGAGAATTTAAGAATTTTAAAATTTTAGGATTTCTGAATCTAATAATTTAAAAAAATTTGAAACTAAGAATTTTTAAATTTTAGTATTTAAGAATCTAAGAATTTAAAAATGTTAAAAAAATAATATCTAAGCATTTAAGAGTACTTAAATTTTAGAAATCTAAGAATTTTAAAATTCTTAATTTGTTTGTTTATGAACTTTTAAAGTTTAGAATTAAAGAATTTTAAAATATTTTTTGGATTTTAGAGTTTGGTGATTTTATTTTTTAATTATTAAATTTTTGGACCTGAGATTTTTAAGAGTTTAGAAACAAATTATTTTTTATTTTTTATATTACAATCTAAGAACATAAGAAAGTTAGAATTCTAGATTCCAACAATTTTAGCATTTTGGAACTTGTAAATTTTAAAACGAATAAAAAATAGAATTTAAGAGAGGAATTTATTAATTCAAAGGTTTAAAAATGTCTCATTTCGTTAAATTTAAGAATTTGATTTTTTATGGTTTTTGAATTTCTAACTTTCTAACTAGATTTTTTGCATCCAACAATTTAACCATAAATTTAAGAATAGTAAGAATCTTAAAATTTTGATTTTTTTGCAAATTTTAGAAATTTTTTATGTTAAATGTTTAGAATCCATGATTTTTAGAAATCTGAGTTTTTAAATTTTTGAAGATAAAATTTTGCGAATTTTAAAATATTTGAATTTTAGAATTATCCAAATCTTAGGATCTAAATATTTTATACTTTGAGAATCTCGTAAATTTTAAAATCAAATAGTTTTAAAATTTTAGAATTCAAGTATTTTAAAATTACAGAAATCTTAGAATTAAAAAAAATATTGTGTGAGCTTCTAAATTTTCGAATTTTCAAATCTTAGAATTTTTTGGATTTAAGAATTTGAGAATTTTAGAATCTAAGAATTTCAAATTTTTAGAATCTTAGAAAATTTAAGTATTAAAGAATTTTATAATCCACAAATTTTAGAATTTCAGAAATCTTAGAATTTTTTTTTTGAATTTTAAAATTTTAATTTTAAGAATATTGGAATTTCTAATTTTTTTTAGAAATCATAGAATTTTAAAATTCTTCAATGTTTTATTTTGTGAACTTTTAAATTTATGAATTTTAGAATTATAAGATCTTAGGATTTTAGAATTTGTGATTCTAAGAATTTTAAAAGTTTAGAAGCAAAGAATTTTTAATTTTAGTTTTTTAGAATCTAAGAATTTTGAAATTCTAGAATCCAAGAATTTGAGGAATTTATGAATTCAAAGATTTACAAATTTCTGATTTAGTTTTTTTAGTTTTTGAATTTTCTAACTTTTTTAATTTTTGAATTCTTGAATGTAACAACTTTTTAATTAGTAAATTCTTATAGCATTGCAGATTTTTAATTTTGAATTTAGCAAGAAACGATGTCTGGAACTTGTCTTACTTTTCCATAATTTCGTAGCCGGCCTCAAGTCCAATGGAGTTTAGTAACAGAGATTTGTTTTTCCTTCAAGGTTTGCGTGTTCCACAACAGTGACGGAGTGACCCACTCGACCCTCTGGGATGTCACATGGCAGCGAATTTCCGGCTTCCTTCCAAACCTGAAGGACGAACTGTTTAAGAGTGATGGTAAGATATTTGTCAAATGAAATTAAAACATGAAGATAACAAAAAACTTATTTTCAGTTCAAACACCCAAAGTTGCACCCGTTCCGTCACCACAACCGCCAGTAGAACCTGCCCCGGCCGTCAACATCCAGCCAAGTATTATCCTGCAGCCCCCGCAAGGAACATCCGAGCCTACTATTCGGCTGCCAACGGGAACGTCCAACCTGCTCATCGACAATACCAATCTAATAAATC
Source organism: Culex pipiens pallens (assembly GCF_016801865.2). Classification (NCBI taxonomy): domain Eukaryota; kingdom Metazoa; phylum Arthropoda; class Insecta; order Diptera; family Culicidae; genus Culex; species Culex pipiens. The sequence goes on from NC_068939.1 coordinate 179,420,125, forward strand.
CACCTCCGGTGGAACTGCCGCAGGTCGCTCCCGTGCTGATTCCGCAAGCGGAACTCGCTTCGTTACCCGTGAGTCCGGTCGTTCAACCCGTAACCCCGCAGCAGGCCCTTTCGCTGGAAAACAGTCCCACCAACACCAACCGCTACTCCAACATTATCGAACTGCCGGTGACACCGTCGCCGCCGCCGTCGGAGCAAGTCCAGCCGACAGAAACCGACCCCCAAGTTCCGCTGAGTCACCTCGTTGGCGGGAACCAGTACCCGTCGCTCCACAACGTCCCCATCGGAATCGCGCAAAGTTTCGCCCCGATCTTTGTCCAACCGAACGCGAACCCGGCCGAGGGCGCCGACATCTACAATGACTACATCAACGATCCGTACAATCTGACGCTGCAGATCGACTCGTCGGCTCAGGATCAGCAGCAGTTGCAGCAGTCGGCACCGCAGCAAAATGTATTCCAGTCGGCCAACTACTTCCAGTTTGGCACCGGCCGGATACCGCCAGGTTCGGAAATGTTGTTTGGTGAACCATGAAAAAAGTGTTCCGGACAAATCTAATCTAAAGTTCTTTCTCCACTCTTCTCTTTTGACATTCCTTTGCACGCTTACACTGGAACCGCGGGAACGGAACAACCTGTTTCTTTTTTAGAACTAGAAAATGGCCAGGAAAATCAAACTGACGATTGTGACGAGTGATGAAACAGTTTGCGAATTGTAGGTGCAAAGCAAAACGCGTTTAGATATGAAATGATAGATGATTTTTTAAACTAACCTTTTCTTAAACGATTCGGCGTCTATTTGTATTATATATTTTGTTTATCGTAAAAAAAAATGTTGTTAACTATGTATTACAAACACAAACCATAAATAACCGACTATTTAAACCGGGGGCAAAGCTAGGAAAAGGGACTTCTTTTTTTTCGTTATCACAACAAAACACACATTTTAATAGGCGTTCTGGTCACAGACATCCACACTGATAAAGATATTCACATTTTATTTTAATATCCAATTAGAAGAGAATTATGAAAATACACCCCACTGGGTCACGTAATTAGAAGAAACAATATATAAACCTACAAAAGTGTTTGTGAGAAAAAAATAACCAAATCTTACGTGTTTTGCGTCGCTTCTCTTCGAAATACCTCCAGCACCTGGTCCGGCGTGCGGCACCCCTTCTCCAGCACGATCGTCTTCTGGCGCGACTTGGAGCCTCGGTCCAGGCTGACGTCGCTCTTGCGCAGATCGAGCAGCTTGGCCAGGTACTTGACCAGCTCGGTGTTGGCCTCGCCGTCGATGGGGGGAGCAGCTGGGGTGGAAAGAGGGGGGAAATGTAAGTACTTTTAGATTTGTTTTTTCGATACAAAAAAATCTTGTTCAGATACCTCTTTTAACCTTTTCAGGCCTGATGGGCCATATATGACCCAAAAATAAAATTTTCCATAATTAGCCTATAATTTTCGTATGGTCGAATAATTTTCCCTTCATTAACCAATTTTTTTTTCAGAGTCACGCCTGAAAGGGTTAAGGTGAAATTGGAGCCATTAAAAATGGACGCCGTTATTTTTTCATTCTTTATGTTTGACTCTTAGCCGTGATCGTCGAAAAAACGATGAACAGAATCTTAACTGTAGGATTGCTAATTCATCACCTACCTTTACAAAAATCTTAATGTTTTAAGGAGGTATTAGACTATGACAAACAAACTCGCATTTTTTCGTGACAACTCGCAAATAAAGCCAAATGTATGCAGGCTGACGTTTCTGCAAACAATAGCATGCAAACAAACAGTTGGTTTGTTTTGCGAAGTCCATAAGTTGTTTTATTAGTTTTTTTTTTTTTTTTTTCTTGCGGGCTTCCTTATGACCAAAGAAGCCATTTTGCGTCACTGATTCGTCGCTACAATCCTCCTGCTAGTTTTTGAAACTGTCCATTATGGTGACAAGAAAAAAATATTTTTTTAGAAATCCTGGCTCGATTTTTTTTTGGTAAAAAAAAAGAATGGCACATTTTGTTCGATCGTTGAAGTTTGTATGTGAAATTTCGATAAAAAATATGAGTAATGCAACAATTTCAAAATTCCACCATAATAAGGTGGCGTTAAATCTATCGGATCAAATCTCAAGTGTGCGATTATTATAGAAATTTTTATGACAAACAACAAACAAACAACTTTGTCGAGCATGAGCATGAGCATGAGAGACCACCCATGGTTGTCCTTCTCCGTTGCTGAACAGGACCGTAATATCCTATTAATACAACCGACCATACGCTTGAACGATCTAATGGTTTTTCCCTTATCAACAGCATGTATGAATGCGTTGAAAAGATAAAACATCAAGATCATTAAAACTAGATCTGAAGCAAATAGGTAACAGTCATTGGCCACCAACGGCGCCCGCCATGTCAGTTTGTAGATCTCGGGGGATTGGGACGGGAATGTTAGTTAGCACAGGTTGCTACCAAGGGTGGGTTCTATACGATATCCACACCCCCACGTGTGCCGGAAAACTACTTCTACTTGGGATTTTGTTAGTGGGTAAGGGTAATGGCCAGGATTCATCATAGAGGATGATGATGCGACCCAATAATCAATAAATTTTGTTTAATGGTGTGATGTATTATGCATTCTCAAGGCAAACAGTCGGAGGATGCGGATGAGATTATTCCCGGTTATTTGGTGTTGAGTTTAGCATAAATGATTCAATCTTAGCCAGCCGGCTGTGGAAAGATAAAACCAAATAAAATGCGAAAACGCGAAACCGCCCGGACCGAAAAACACACACAATCGGAAACGGCAACGAAAATCCTGCGTGATGACCGCGACGCGCACCGTTCAAATTCTCCAAAGCAACTGTCAAACAATCGCGAAATCACCCGGGTCGAAATACACACACAATCGGGGGGAAAACAAAGACGGAAACGGCATCGAAAATCCTGCGTGATGACCGCGACGCGCACCGTTCAAATCCTCCAAAGCAACTCAACAAACAAACTACTTTGTCGAAGACCGCAAAACCATTCGAGTTAACCCTGACGAGTTAATTTAATTAATTAAATTTCCAACAAATTGTAGTACATAATAAATTTGTTTTTTAGAGTAGTATTTTCAAAAATGTTAACGCTCACGGTGTTTTTCAGAGTGTTTAAAAATAAATATAAGGTAGGTTAAAGAGAGCTTATTTTCCGACATTTTGAGAGCTTAATCGACATATTTCATTGGGATTCTATTGCAACTTTCCCAAAAGTATTCATTGTAATACATTTAAAAACATTTATGCCAATATTTGACCACCACTTAAAAGTTTTAAAACCCATAATATAAGTTTCCCAGTTTTCATTGAAATTACCCCAAAAGTAAAGCTAAATTAAAATTAAAACTTATGGCTTTCAAGCGATTTTTGTCGTTTTTAGTTGATTTTTTTTAAATAATTTATAAAAGTCCAATGAAAAAAGGATAAATCAATTTTTTTTTAAAATAGCGAAAGCCTTTCAGAAGAATGTTTCCCTTTGAAAATTATGATCATACAGTACTTTGAAAGTTACGGTAAAAAGTCGATTTTGTCTAAACTTCGGAAGATTGTAAAAGGGTGGGTTTTGAAAGAAAACTCTTTATGTTATATATTCTCAAAGGGAATTTTAAAGGCCTTTCAAACGCGTCCAAAAGATTGAAGACAACCCTATCAAAAATTTCAAACATTTAAAAAATATAAATATAAAAAAAAATCAACAGTGTATTTTTTCTCAAGTTTTCTGAATTGTAGGCCGTTGCAAATATTTTTCAGAGCTTATGTTCTTTTAAGCATGTTGGGTTTATTCAAAAAACTTTTAAATTTTAGTAAATTTTCAATGTACATAACCGCAAAAAAAACATTTGAGGTAATTTCTTTGTCTCAACCTTTTTTTTTTTATTGTAAAAAAACTGAACTGGTGTAAAATGCATTATAAAAAACCTTTTTCATTTAAATGTTGAAATGTTTTTTTTTATAAAAAAAATGTAGCAACATAAAAACTTCAAAAAATTTAAATGTTTTGAAACACAAATTTATGGATACTAAAAAAAATTAGAAATTAAGAAATTTCATTTTTCTTTTTATTTTAAATCTTATATTTTTTTATTTTTAGAATTTAATTTTTTTAATGTTTGATTTCTTTTCCATTTCTTGACTTTTTTTTGATAAGGTCCTATAAACAAATGTAAACATTGAGTGTATCCCGCTTACTCCGATGGACTTTGACATAAGGTGTGAAAGCATGGGTCTTCGGATAATCTAACCACAAAAAAAACACTTTTTTTTTTCTTTACTTTAACATAAAATTTGAGTTCTGCGACCAAATTTGAATTTGTTTGGACCAAATTTGAACCAAATTTTAATAGTCTTGAAAAAAAAACTATACTTAAGTAATATAGAATTTTAAATCCAAGATAGTGGCCAAAATGGAGGTGATTAAATCTTGAGAAAATGCATTTGGTAAGTATTAGGGCAATCAACCATTCAAATTTGACTAAAATGACGTCGCAGAAATCGAATTTTATTTTAAAAGCAAGAAAATTTTAAAAATACGAAAAGAATGTCCCAAGTCCCATTCAAACACCTTCGGATAATTGGCTCCTAAAACTTATTTTATTTTTTCGCATTAAAATGGAAAAAAGTGATCGTTTAATCGTGTTTTTTACCGTTGTACATTTAAAATTTACATAGGGCTTTAGGACCCTATTAAAATTTTGGATAATCGTGTCTGGACTGCGATACCATCGAGTGCATTAATCACCACGTACAAATTATCGAAGACATCACATTGATCAGAAAATCTGTCCTCATGATACAGGTTTTAGAATATTTTTATAGCCTTTTTAAATGGACAGCTGCCAAAATGGCCAAAATTGTGTGGGGACTTGTATGGGCGAACTAATGATGCAAAATATCTAGTTTTTTAAAGTACCGTCATCAGGGGTGACATTGGGCCTGGGGGGTGAGATTGGGTCATACACCCCTGATGACGGTACCTATAAACATATGAAACACAAAAGATAGGATATAAAGGATTATAGGGAAAAAAAACTCTAGACATCTTCTATGGTCATAGAAAAGGTTCACACAGTTTCAACCAAATCTTACAAAAATTAAATTTGCAAAAAAAAAAATGCTGAGAATGGCATAACGTCGGCATAACTTTGATGATGTATAACGCATTTTGTGATACTTTTTGTTTCTAAATTTCGAATATCACAAACCACCCCGCTCACCAATTTGAACTCCAACGCCTTCGTCCTCGATGCCGGTAATTCCGTTGAATTTGGAGCCCGGCTTGGCCAGTATCTTGATGAGTACGTTTCCAGACTTGGGTTCAACGAAAACCGGTCCCTGCACAACGGCCGCTGTCGTCGCCGCCGCTCCCTTGTCCTTTGCTGTTTTGCTACTTCCCTTGGACGACGAACCTTTCGATTTACCGGACATGGTTCTGCTGCTACTGCTGCCGGCGTTCACCGTTAATCGCACGACCGTAAACAAACAAACGCGATTCATTCATGCGGACGACTGATGCGTTGATTTTGACGGTCAAGTCAGCTGTCAGCTGGTTGCGTTGGAGCTTGAATCGACGTCAGTTTCAGGTGTAAGGGTAGGTGAACTGATTGTCGGTTGATAACTTTTATATTTTTCGAAAAAATCATTTTGTTTATTTTCATACTTTTTAATAAAGTTTTAAAAATGAAAAACAAGCAAAATTAAATTTTAATCCATAAACAGCACCCCTCTCTACTATCCAATTCTCATTTCACGTTATCGCGCTTTCTCTTCTTTTCAGCACCAAAGTTACATAAGGATTGAAAGAGATAACAAGCCAAACAAACCAACGTCGTCGGCCAGTTTGTATCATAAGCTCGGCCTACCAATCACGCACGGATTGCGTCGCGACGCCAGAGAGAGAAAGCTCCCGCACGATGAATACCATCCTGAAGAGCAGCCGCCTGCTGAGCTTATCAGCAACAAGATTGTCAACATCGTTGTGGTGCGGTTTTTCGAGAGGATCGACATCGAGCAGGCCGTCGTTCCAGATTAGACCGTATTGTTTCAACTTTGTCACGATGAAACCGACCGTCTACGTTACAAGGAACGATTACGCCCGGATTGGACTGGATTTGCTCAAAGAAGAGTGAGATATTGTGATATGACTTCGGTCTTTATAATAAGAGGTAATTTCGTTGGCAGATGTGAACTGACCATCTGGGACGAGCCATCTCCCGTTCCGAGGGAGGAATTCATGAAGAACGTGGCCGGCAAGGATGCCATCTTTTGCTCGCTGAATGATCGCATCGATAAGGAGCTGCTGGATCAGGCTGGACCAAGTCTGAAGGTTATCGGGACAATATCCGTGGGGTAAAATCAATTTTAGTGTAGATGCTCTATTGCGTTGTAGATAATCCGGATCTTTGATTTAAGCTTTGACCACATCGACTTGAAGCAGTGTCGCGAGCGAGGCATCCGAGTCGGGTACACACCGGAAGTGCTGACGGACGCAACAGCCGAACTGACCATAGCACTGCTGTTGGCCACGGCTCGACGACTGTTGGAAGCGAACAAAGAAGCTCACACCGGTGGCTGGAAAAGCTGGTCACCCATGTGGATGTGCGGAACGAGCATCAAAAATTCCGTCGTTGGAATCGTTGGCTTTGGGCGAATCGGCCAGGAAATTGCGAAACGACTGGTGCCCTTCAAACCCGCTCAGATTCAATTCTGCTCTCGAACCGATAAATGTTTGACCGCTGAGGAACTGGGCGTAAGTCAGATTCCCTTCGACGAACTGGTGGAAACGAGCGATTTCATCATTGTGGCGTGTTCCTACAACACGGAAACGGCCAATATGTTCAACGATTCGGTATTTTCACGAATGAGACCGTCAACAATCCTGATCAACACCAGCCGTGGCGGGATCATCGACCAGCACGATCTGATCCATGCCCTGAAAGCCGGCAAAATAAGAGCTGCAGGCCTGGACGTAACAACTCCGGAACCCTTACCACTGGACAACCCGCTCCTACACATGAGCAACGTTGTCGTGCTGCCTCACATTGGAAGCGCCGACGTTGAAACGCGCACCGAAATGTCGCGCATAACCGCCTGCAACATAATCAGCGGCCTCAAGGGCGTGAAAATGATTTCGGAAATCTAAATCCAATAAACGCACCAACTATTCAAACCATCTTTTATTGACCACACTCTAACTTCCAACCCGCATCGGCGGCGAAACCAGAATGACCCCGTCTCCCCGCACAAACAGCATCGGAATGGTTCGCTTCGACGTCTTGTACACCTCCTCGTACGTTTCCTCGTCGATCTCGACCGTCGTTACGGTTTCCTCCGCGTCGCCCAGCACCATGTTCAGATGCTGGTCGAAGGCGTGCAGCCGACCGCGCAGTTCTCGCTCGTTGCGCATCTTGACGTAGATTTTCTCGTCCAGGCTCAGCCGGATCAGATCGAGCGGTTCCTTGACCGGGATGATGGGCATCTGAATCGTCGGAGCAGATTTGTATTGACGTGTTTCATTCAATTATTGCAAAAAAAATACCTGTTCCTCTTCAGCCATGGTTATTCTGTAGGGGAAAAAACCCGGTTCCTTTTAGCTTATTGAAATTTGAACTAATCGAATCGCAAAATCGCGCGTTTGTTTATCCGTAAACGATTTGGTTTGATTCGTTTGATTTTATTGTTTGACAATACATGTTCGAAATTCGAACTCGAAACGGAACTGTCACTGTCAAAAAAGGTTATTAAATAAATTTTATTTTTAGAGGCCGAGTTGCCAGATATTCTGCAGACATCCTGACAGAAAATGAAGGGCTAATAAATTTTATTTTGTTATTTAATGTTTGTATTTTTCTTCTTTTATTAATTTTTAATGGAAAACAAAAGTAACGAAGCACCGGATTTGAGTGGTAGAAATGACAGTTCTCTTATAAGGAATACATTGTAGAAAAAAGCAAAAACTGCTCGAATGGAAATACTCTATTGGTAATTTTAATTTGTAATTTTTGCATTTTAAAAATATTAAGTGCTAAAATATATAAAAAAATATCTAATCAATTTTAAAGTTATAATTTTTGTGTTTCGAAAGATTTGAACATTAAAAACATTGAGTTTCGATTTTTTCACAAGGTACTATTTTTTAAAACTATCGATTTTTTCTAAGTTTCTGACCAAAAAAAAAAGTGTATCTAAAAAATCTGATTTCTTTTATATTCAGTTAATTGGGTACTAAACTAGGTACTAAAGCCCTATGTAAATTTTTATGTACAACCTAGTGTACAACGGTAAAAAACACGATTAAAAACCATTTCTGATCACTTTTTTTTTCTGATCACTTTTTTTCATTTTAATGCAAAAAAAAAGTTGACAAGAAAACATTTTTTCTATGGATCAACCATGGTCCCCTTGGAACGAGCTGTCAAGAAGGAGCTTTTCTGTCAAGAAGGATCGCGAGGTTAATTTTTCAAAATTGATTTAAAAATCCATTTTAAACTCTTTGTGGTCGTACAAAGTGTCATTGTACTCAGAAAAATAAGCTTTATCGCTGTAAACAATAATATCCGCAATCTAAGCTTCATTTTAGGACCCAATTTGTGTTTCGAAAAAACAAGTCACATTTTAAGAAAAATACCTCAAGAATGTTGTCCTAAATTTCCAGTTTTTTTAAATGTATTATTCATAATTTATTCACTCAAGAAGATAGAAGTTAAACGAAAAAGATAGTGGTCAAGAATGATCGAGAGATTTGCTCCTATTGTATCACGCTCACGTATCGCATGAGAGATATCTTCTTTAAAATATTAAAATTTTCAAAGTAAAGAATTCCTTTAATTACATTTCAAAAGGGCCAACATTCAATACAACGCCCATTTGAAATGTTTCGTCTTGATGCCAATATTTTCAAAATATTTGTTTCGAATGGATCCTTCAATTTCACAAATCGTCGTTGTCGTGCTAACTTGTCGCACGTACATGTTGGGCCAAATGTCCAATATTCAATCTCTCTAATAAAATTTGATTCAATCTCTCTTAGGAAATTTTATTGGCATTTTTTTCGTCTACATATTTTTTTTCTTTTTATTTGAAAACAATAGTGATTCGTAATTTGAATTTTTATTTTTTGCATTTTAAAAATATCAAATATCAAATTTTAAAAATTGAGCATCCATTCTCATCTACAACTTTGCCGAAGACACCAAATCGATCCGAAAATACCTTGAAATGTTACAGCTTTTCGAATACTTAGGTACCATTTATGTATCAACAGCTTCCAAAATTTAATGGATACTTGTATGGAAAACCAATGACACAAAATGGCTTCTTTGGTTATAGGGAAGGCCTCCACAAAGTTTGAGCCAAACAAAAAATACAAAAAAAATAAAAATGGTCGATATATATAATATAGAGAATTTTGTCCTAAAATTAAGCTTTAATGGAGCACCCGCAGTCGAGCAGTTTTTGACAGTTCGCTCCATAAGAAATACATTTTAGAAAAAAGCAAAAACTGCTCGAATGGAAATGCTCCATTTGTGATATTATTTTTCTTAACGATAAAGCTTTTTTTTATTTGAGTACAACCCAACAACCCAAGGTACAACCGCAAATAAATTTTTAAAAAATAACTTCGCGGCCCTTCTTGACAGTCCAGGTCCTACTTGACAGCTCGTTCCAAGGGGACCATAGTTGATCCATCGAAAACATGTTGTATTGTTATTTATTTATTTATTTTTTGCATTAACTATACGCACTTCAGGCTAGTCTGCAGATCGGAAGGAAAGGGGTCAAGAAACAGCTTTACTAACAGCAGAACAAAGGAGAGGGAGCGATTTCTTGGGGCTTTTCTTCACCCTCTCTGACTTGCTTGCGCTGCCGCTGCTGCCCATTTAATTTTTTTCTTGACCGGTTCCTTCCAAAGTGCGTATACTGCTTTCGGAAGGAACCAGTCAAGAAAAAAATCAAATGGGCAGCAGCGGCAGCGCAAGCATGTCAGAGAGGGTGAAGAAAAGCCCCAAGAAATCGCTCCCTCTCCTTTGTTCTGCTGTTCGTAAAGCTGTTTCTTGAACCGTTTCTTTCCGATCTGCATACTAGCCTTTAAAATGAAAAAAAAGGTGATCAGAAATGATTTTAAATCGTTGTTCATTGTATTGCATTGCTCTGATGTTTTTCCCTAAAAACCTCTTGCATACATTTTAGTTGGCACATCCACAGACTCGAATCAACTGACATCACTGCTTGTCTGACAGTCGCCAAGCGTGGTCCGCTTCAAGTTCTTCGAACGGTGTGCATTGTAAACATGTGCTTGGTTGACGAGCGATTCGAGCTGTGAAATTAACTATTTTTGCAATAATTTGGTGTTTAAACAAGTAAAATTATTGACTGAAGAAGCCCTATAAGGCTAAAACATCTTCTCAAACTATTTGTAGTGTAAGTATGTTGATATTTTAGTGCTAGCCATGTCATTTAAATTTGTGATAATAAAAAAAGCGCTGAAAGTTTGGCTTATGAAATTCCAGTGTTGATTGAAGTTTTAGCGTTATCTTTAGTATATTTTATTTAAAACAAAAACTTATTAAAAGAATGTTTAAGTTGGAAACATTCAGAAAATTTTAAACAAATTTTCTAAAAAAATCCTAACCTCAACCTGATGCTCTGTTTACCTACAGCTGTCAAACATGCCGACTTCAGTGTTACCGTCCGGTACCGGTTTCCGACTTTGAACAAAATTTTATTTTTGGACTTATCATTTTAGATACTCGAAAAATGAGCTTCCGTGGACGAGGTGGTGGCGGTGGCGGGGGATTCCGTGGAGGACGCGGTGGTCCAGGCGGCAGAGGAGGTACTTTTTCGTTTGAAAATTTCAACGTAGGACTACGTTGTACTCAAACATTTGCAATTACCTTTCAGGGCGCGGTGGTGGTGGAGGCGGCCGCGGTGGCTTCAACAACAACCGGTTTAGCCGGGACGATGGTCCCAAAAACATTATCCCGCTTGGCTTCTACGACTACCCGTGCCAGGAGGATCTGGTCGCCAAGGTCGAGGTGGAGAATGTGCCCTTTTTCAACGCTCCCATCTACATCGAGGGCGAGAAGCAGATCGGCAAGGTGGACGAAATTTTCGGCCACCTGCGGGACTTTTACGTGTCGATCAAGCTGATGGACAACATGAAACCGGACGGCTTCCAGCCGAAGCAGAAGCTGTTTATCGATTCGGCCAAGCTGCTGCCGTTGGCGCGATTCTTGCCCGGCAATCAAACGAGGAAACCGGCCGGTCGAGTGGGCAAGCCCGGTGGGCGAGGGGGTGGCGGTCGCGGTGGACCGGGTGGTGGCTTCCGGTGAGGGTTACTGATTTGTGCTTTCTTTTGAAATTTGAATGCAAATTTACTTTTATTTTTTTATTTTTAGTGGTGGTCGGGGTGGGCCAGGTGGTGGAGGTAGAGGAGGCGGTGGATTTGGAGGGCGAGGCGGCGGTGGCGGATTCGGAGGGCGAGGTGGTGGCGGCGGTGGCTTCCGGTAAGTCAACTTTCGTTAACGTTATTCGTTCTTTTGGAGACAAAAATCGATACAATAAACTTTAACAAATTTGTTTTCTCTTTTCAGCGGAAATCGCGGTGGTGGTGGTGGTGGCGGCGGAGGTGGAAAGCGATGGTAGAAGCAATACCATCAACTGTTTCTTCATTTAAAGATTATTGTATCCGAGAGAATGTCTAATAAAGTACCTTGTAAGATAGTTTGTAAGCGTATCAAATGATAACCGATTTTTTGCTTGGAGTATCACCTTATTCTTAGAAAATAATTTTAAAGTTTATGTTATTTTTAACCCATAATGTGAGATCTAGTACCTCGCGGTATGACCAAAACTGACATAAACAACTATGTTATTCAATCCGGTTACGGGGCGACCACTCAAATCCCATTTTCAAATACCCGACTTTTTCTTAAAGCTCAAATAATAGGCATTTATTATCTAAAGAATTATTTCAAACAAAAAACTCTTTATAAGAAAAGTCAATATCAACAAAAAAACAAACAAATTTAAAAAAAAACAAACACAGTTCCGGAGTTTTTTTTTATGAAAAGGTCCAATAAACGAAATTTTCAGTTTTTGCTTATTGTGTGTTTTTGAAACCGCCTTGAGTCAGGGGTATGAAAAAAAAATCAAAAAAGCAGAAACTGGAAATTTGATTTTTGCAATTCCGTCGTGAAACTACTTACTTTTCCTGTCATTCTTGAACGACGAAATAGCCTACTTTTCTGTACCAAAAATAACAGAATCGAATAGCAACACTTTTCAAAATAAATGCTGAAAAGTTCTACTTTTCAGCACTCAAATGGGTGCTGAAAAGTTAAACTTTTCAGCACTTGTTTCGAAAAGTTACACTTTTCAACATTTTTTTGATTTAAACGATTTATTGACAAAATACATGAAAATTTTACATAAAATTTCACTCAGTGTGTGTTTTTTGGGAATTGCAAAAAATGTTGTATGGAACTCGTTGCAAAACTTGATTTTTTCAGCACTCTTCGTATTTATCCAACTCGGTGAACCTCGTTGGATAAATGTACGACTCGTGCTGAAAAAATCCTCTTTTTGCAACTTGTTGCATAAACTACTATTATTGGACATTTAAAAAAAACTCCAGAGTTGTAAAGTTTACAACAAATTCCTTACAAATATTTCAAAAGATGGAAGCTTATTATTATGATTCAGACTAGAAACATAACCATTTATCTTTGAAAAAAAAATCGTTTATTTTTTAAATTGACAAACGTATAGTTTTTGATACTTCGTTTCAACTGAAAATTGCAAAAAGCTAGAGATAACTGAATTTAAAATTTCATTCCTAATTTTATTTTGAATCAAAGAACGCTTCAACATGATTGCTGTTATAATTCCTTCAATGAATTTAGAAAAAAATATCTAGGAATTCGTTAAAAAAATTCTTTTATCAAGTTCCTTTCTTAATTTTGTATCATGACCGGCCCGTGGCTTAATGGCTACTGCTCCCGCCTCATAAGCGAAAGGTTCAGGGTTCGGTTCCCGACCGGTCTCCTTGAAATTTGTCGACTGTAATTGAACTTTGAATATGAACAAAAAAAATCATAGAGTCAGGTGGGATTCGAACTCACACCTTCCGATTGGAAGTCGGATGCTCTAGTCATTCGGCCACCAAGAAATAAATAATCCTTGAGTGAATTAATCCGTAGTAGTGAAATAATGTCACAAGGTCCTTTACTATATAATACAACAATCCCTTCCCCAACGATTCCCCTACACACCACACACCATTATAATCTATAAATAACTCGAACCGGTTGGCACGGTATGTCCCCGGCTTCTTCGTCTTCCCCTGACGGTTCTATGAAATGTGGGATCCGTTCATAGAATCTGTCTCATGCGGTTATTGCAACACAGTAGGCCTGGCCGCTTTAATGAGTGTAATACAGTTCGGGGGTTCTCGAAAGTACTGCAATCATTAATAATGACAAGAAGGAACTTCCCAGTCAACTCAATCGGAATTCTGAAATACGAATCGTTTACGTATTCCGTTTCAAACGCAACAACCGATTCCGTGTACGTACCGGTTGTTGCGTTTGAAACGGGATACGTAAACGATTCGAATTGAATTCCGTTTCAGAATTCCGATTGATTTGACTGGGTTGAGGCGTAATCTAACCATAAGTTCATCCCGGATGCTTTCTTCGGACTGGCGGCGCTTGTGTTCGATTAGATTAGATTAGAAAAATCAAAGGATTGGACTTTTCCTTTTTGAATGCGACTGATAATTACAAACGTTTCAATAATTTTGTATCGGAAAGTCTAATAATATTGAAAATCCCGGCGAATCTCAAAATGCAGAATCTTGAAATTAAAAGGACAGATTTAGTTTAGAAATGGAGTTAAAAAAAAGAAGTTGTCTTTATTGCTGTCGGCCTACGTGTCGCCAACTATTGCTAGTACTAACCAGCAACCTTTGGATTGTGAGTCCACTGCACTGTCCGATTAATCCACCCTGGCGGGACCGAAATGAAATAAACCGGAGTGAAAATAAACGTGACAAGATACAGGGTTGTTACGGAAAAGTTAAAAAAAATCCGCGCCGACCCAAAACCCAATCCGCGCCAAATTCGCGCCATATAAAAAAAGAAATTCGCGACAAACACAGAACAGAGTAACAAACCCTAGTAACATTTTTAAACTTACAGGTTTTATCATGGTTCTGAAAACCCTCATACGGCCTAAATAGGCTTTTATGGCCTACTTAAACCTAAAATGTTACTAGGGAAATGACTTATTTTTTAAGAAAAAGAATAACAATCTGAAAGCATTTGGATCAGTACCGTTGATCAGTTGTGGATTCAAATCCCAGCTGCACCAAGTGGAACCTTTTTCGCCATTTCTGAAAGATTTCTAGCAGTTGTTGTAACACTATAAATATCGTTGCTTTGAAAACACATTCAGCAAAAAAAATCTTAAATTCTAAATTTTAAAAATTAAAAACCTTAAAATATAACAATCGCAACATTTTAAAATCTATTGATTTTGTACTCCACAATTCTTCGCAAAACTTTACACCGGAAAATCGAAACACGAAATTCCTATTATTTTCTTATCTAAATTTCTCTAAATTAAAATATGACTCCGAAAATGATCCGAACTAAGAAAATGGCAAAAATTGTGGTAATTAAGAATTTGAGAATTTAATAATTTAATAATTTCATAATTTGATAATTTAATAATTTAATAAATAAATAATTTAATAATTTAATAAATAAATAATTTAATAATTTCATAATTTCATAATTTGATAATTTAATAAATAAATAATTAAATAATTAAATAAATAAATAATTAAATAATTAAATAAATAAATAATTAAATAATTAAATAATTAAATAATTCAATAATTAAATAATTTAATAATTTAATAATTTAATAATTTAACAAATAAATAATTTAATAATTTAATAATTTCATAATTTGATAATTTAATAATTTAATAAATAAATAATTTAATAATTTAATAATTTCATAATTTGATAATTTAATAATTTAAAAAATAAATAATTTAATAATTAAATAATTAAATAATTAAATAATTAAATAATTTAATAATTTAATAATTTAATTATTTAATAATTTAATAATTTAATAATTTGATAATTTAATAATTTAATAATTTAATAATTTAATAATTTAATAAATAAATAATTTAATAATTTAATAATTTAATAATTTCATAATTTAATAATTTCATAATTTGATAATTTAATAATTTAATAATTTAATAATTTAATAATTTCATAATTTGATAATTTAATAATTTAAAAAATAAATAATTTAATAATTTAATAATTAAATAATTAAATAATTAAATAATTTAATAATTTAATAATTTAATAATTTGATAATTTAATAAATAAATAATTTAATAATTTAATAATAAAATAATTTAATAATTTAATAATTTAATAATTTAATAATTTAAAAATTTAATAATTTAATAATTTAATAATTTAATAATTTAATAATTTAATAATTTAATTATTTAATAATTTAATAATTCAATAATTTAATAATTTTAGAACGAAATTGAAGAATCAAAAAAAAAATTGATAATTTTTTTTCGTATTATTTTAATGTGCTAATTCGTATTTCTTTTTGCGTTTTTTAGTCTGCAAGTTTTGGCAGTTTCAAATGATGAATTCTATTTTTTGTATATTTGAATATGTAGTCAATTCTGAAATTTTCCAATGGTTGAATTTCAGATTTTTTTTAATTTGAAAATTACATTTCGCTTTTAGACGGAGATTTTAGCAGATTGCTAAGTGGATTTCGTCATGTTGTGATAATTGGGAGTAGAACCAATTCTACCTGAATCAGAGTGGCACCAGAATCTTTCAATTTTTTTACTAACCACAAAAGTCAAAATTTAAATTTTAGATTGAAAAAACCTAAAATATCTAAAAGTTTCATAGCTTCAAATTTTTGAAATTCTTTAATTTTTCGAATGTTGTCTTTTGATCCTAATAGAATTGTTATTAATGTGATTTTTCAATATTTATTGTTTGCTATATTAAAAAATGCCTTGAAACCTTTGAAAGCCTGTACCGAGCTAAAAAATAATCTAAGCGTTAAATCCTATCCGGAACATACCCTAATAATCATTTAAGTACATCCTCATGTTTATATCTTTGAAAAAAAAAATAAATATTATTCAGAAGAGAAAAAATTAATGTATCCTGTGAATAATAAGAGAAAAATATTTAAACCAGGTAAGCAAATGTTTAAAAAATAATGAAATCTCAATACATTTTTAAAAATATACGCTCCTTGATGATTATTTCGATGTTTCGTATTAAGAAAAATAAATCAATAATTTTCAGAAGAAAATTTTCTACATAAATAACTTCTTACAAATTGATGTTTTTACACTCAACAAAAAAGATTGAATTTATTTAATTGCTGATAATATTTTCCTTTGTTACTTGAAAGAAATTCTATCGTTCTCAATTATGTATTTATCAAAATTGCTATCCGCGCGAAATCCGCGCCTGAACAAAATTAGCCAGCAAATCCGCGCCAGATCCGCGCCGTCCGTAACAACCCTGCAAGAATCATACGAATATCTATTTTTTATCATTCAACAATACAAATGATTCAAAACTGAAAATTAGAAAATATGGAAAAACAAACATTTCAGAAATTATAAATAACAAAACAAAATTATGAATGAAATTTCAACAGAACAGATATAAAATCTGTAATTTGGAAATTCAAAATAAAAATTATGCAGAATTAAATGATAATTTTAGTATTTAAGTCAAGATTAAAGGATTCATAAATTCAATAGTTCAAAAAAAATTGAAACCTAAAAAATTCAGAAATTCCAAATCAAAATTTCAAAAGTTTAAAAAATCTGAAATATAGAAATTCCAAAATACATATTTACGAAAAACCCGAAATTCTAACAATCAAAAACTCTAATTTTTCAAAAATCAAAACAAAAACTCGAAATTCTAGAACTAAAAATGTGGAGCTTAAAAAAAAAATTAGAAATTTAAAAATACAAAATTAATGAATTTAAAAATTCAAGAATTGAAGAATTTAAGAATTTTAATATTTAAGAATTTAATAATTTAAGAATTAAGGGATTTAAGAATTTAAGCATATAAGAATATAAGAGTTTAATTATATGTACCAGCCTCATTTTATAATTTCCAAATTTCTTGGCTTCCTAATTTCCTAGTTTCCTAATTTTTTAGTTTCCTAATATCCTAAGTCATTATTTCCTAATTTCCTAATATCCTAAGTCATTATTTCCTAATTTTCAAATTTCATATTTCTCAACTTCCTTTTTTTCCTAGTTTCCTAATTTCCTAACTTCCTAATTTTCTAGTTTCCTATTTTTTTAATTCAAAATTTCCTAATTTTTGAATTACCTATCCTCCTAACTTTCTTATTTCCTAATTTCCCAGATACCCAATTTCCTAATTTTTGAATTGCCTTGCTTTCTAACTTCCAAATTTCCTAACATAATAATTTCCTTATTTCATAATTTCTTAATTTCTGGAGTTTTTTTTGAAAAGGACCAATAAACCAAATTTTCAGTTTTTGCTTTTTGGGTGTTTTTGAATGCCCCTGACTCAAGGCGGTTCTAAAAACACCCAAAAAGCAAAAACTGGAAATTTGGTTTATTGGACCTTATCAAAAAAAACTTCAGATTTCCTAATTTCCTTATTTCCAATTTTTTAACTTCTCAATATCCTAATTCCCTAATTTCCTTATTTTATAATTTCCTAATTTTATAATTTACTAATTTCCTTATTTCTTAATTTCCTAATTTCGTAAATTAATAATATCATAGTTTCATGGTTTCCTAATTTCGTAACTTCCTTATTTCATAATTTCCTTAAATTCATGATTTGGAATGTGATAAAATTCTACCGCAAACGATAACAACACAACATTGCCACAGTAAATCTATGCAATTTTTATTTCGAAGCAGTTAAACATTCCAGTAAACATCTGATTATTTTTTGTTTAGTAAAGGGGATTGTGTAGTATAAATCATATATATTTTATAGTTCCATCTTCCCATGCACGTCTAAAATCTATGTTAGTGTGTGAACTCCTCAATATCGTTGGATTAAATTTTGTCAATCCATTATGAAATATCTGAATACATAAATCTGAGTGTTATATGTTTATATAGTTGCAATAAGTTTACCTCTCGCGTCGCCTCCCCTTAGTATCCACCCTCCTGCTGGTCGTACTCGCCCTGATCGGTGTCCATGTGGGGAACTCGTGGCGTGGCCAGCGATTGATAATCGTCCTTACCCAGCTGCGGCGTGCGATCATTCTCCTGCTGACTCGGCCCCACCGACGGCGGTCCCAAGTCGTCCAGCGAGAGTTGCGTGTTGAACTGCTCGTTCCCGGTGCCGGCAATGTTGTACAGCGACTGGGACGGATCGTACGCAACGGACGTTTGCGCGCCAGAGTAACCAGCCTCCGGCTGCTGCTGCTGCTGTTGTTGCGATTGATCTTGCTCGGTCGCGTCGACCGGCGTCGATGGCGTTGTTTCTTCCTCGCCCGACGGAGCTCCTCCTCCTCCTCCTCCTTCCTGCTCGTCTTCGGCGCCTTCGTCCTCGCGACGCACCAAGCCGAGCATGTCGAGCATGTTGCGTTTGACCGTATTTTCCTGGCAGGCCTCCACCGTCGGGTAGACGCTCTTTCGGTCGCACGTGACCAGATGGCGGGCCAGGGCGTTTCCATCGGAAGATGAGAAACCACAGATGCAGTGGAGTTCGGACTCCAGGGCGGACACCGAGTAGTCGGAGGACGCGTTCGGATTGCACGATGCCGTGTGGCCAACCATCGACGGCAGGCAGGCCGTACGGTAGGTGCACTTGACGCACTTTAGCAAGCCACTGAGGAGGGGGGAAATTACGAAATTAGTTAACTGGGAATAAAAATCAGAAGAGGTTCAAGTCTTACATGATGTGGTTATCCTCGTCAAAATCATTGTCACACTCGAGGCAGATTTTGCCGCAGGCCATGTTCAGCGTTACGCTGCCGTACGATTCCAGCGTCATGAAGGTGGCCAAATCTTTCTGCACGATTGCCTTGTGCTGTGTAAAAATAAAAAGAATCCTCGTTACTTTCGTAGAATTTGCGCAACTTTTTTGTTTAAATAACTCACCTTCGGCTTCGCCACGTTGGTCGCCGACTTGGTGATGGGCTTGACGCCGGACGCCTTGGCGGGCACGTGCGCAAACAGCGCGTGCACCTTGAGCGCCCCCTTGGTCAAAAACTGCAGCGCGCACTTGGGACACTTTTTCGCGTTGGTCTTGTTGAAGTGCGCCTTCAGGTGCTTCATGAAATCGGTCACGTTCTCCGCGATGGGGCCGTCCGCGTTACAAACCAGCGTCATCTTGAGACAGAACGGACACTGGATCAGGCCGGAGGCGTTGTGCTTCTTGTAGAAGTGGTTGATGGTCAGATGGTGCGAGGAACTCTTAAAGTCACATCCGGCACACTTGTACGGCATCTCGTTCTGCAGGTGCAGCTTTTGCAGATGGGACGCCAGCATCTGGGTCGTTCCGAAGCGTTGCTGGTGGGAGAAATTTTAAGGTTGCCAAATGACTAATAATTTCTTGATGCTCTCGCACTTACCTCGCAGATCAAGCAGTTGTACGTGGAGGCCACCGAGTTCTTCGTCTCGAGCGAATGAATTAGCACCGTGTGCTTCTTGAGCGCTTCCTCGTTGGCCCAGTTCTCCAGGCAGTAGCGACACTGGACTTGGCCGTCCGGCAGCGGGTTCGCGTGACGGAACAGATGGTCCTGGAAGTCGACGTTGTTGCGGAACGTGGTCGGGCACTCCGGACAGGTCACGCTAAAGTCGGACGGTTCGGCACCCTCCTTGACCTCGCCACCGGCCGGTTCCAGCTGGCCGTAGTAGTACGTCTCTAGCGGAATCTGCTCCTCCTTTTCCTCGTGGACGACGACGCGGGACTTCTTGGAGGAAGAAGCGGCCGCGGCCGCCGCCGCTGCAGCAGCCGTTTTTTCCTCTTCCTTTTTAAGCTTTTTAAGGAGAATCTTTTTCGGAGCCTCCGGCGCCGGCGGAGGAGGAGCTAAAAATTAGGCGGGGGATTTAATTCACCAATTGAGTGCTTGTTTATTTTTTGAGCATAGAAAATATTTCTCAAGTATTGAAAAGATGAGCTTTTGGTTTAGTGATTCGATTGTTTTTAAATGGCTTCTGTTGGTTTCATTTTATTCCAAGAGATTATTATTTTACATCGCAATCGTTAAACAGAAAATAAGGTACTTGGGGCAAGGGTAAATTATAAGTTTCTAACTTCTAAACCTCGTAATAAAAGATAAGAATCATTTTAAATTCTAAAGACTTTCGCAACACAACTGTTATCAAATTAATTTTAACTGGTCAAGTGCCCTTCCGTTATTTTATGCCTCGCGCTCTTTCTCCCTCTCTCTCCCTCCCTCACAATCCTGACCCTTTTCCTACACTTTTTGGGAAACATTTCTCTCTTTCAAGACTTTTTTTTAAGTTTATCAATTTGCTGAAAGAAAAAAGAAATGAAAAACAGGTGATTGGTGAGATTGAAGTGACGGTCGAACTGAACAGCGGAGAACAAGACGAAACTGGCCTGGCTTTTGCAAATTTAGCCCCGAGCACAACGTAATTGACGAGAAATATTTTCTATGTGAACGAAAACTGTTACAACAGATCATCCAGGGAAGCAAAAATCGAATAACGGGAGGGGGGACGTTCCTTGAACTTGAGTGTAAATATAAAAAGGCGTGTGTCTACTAACATTGTTCCTTGGGCTTGCGTCCCCGCTTGGCTCCGGTGTAGGCTGACTTGACGGGCGAGCTGTGCACCTCGACCGGGTAGGTCCAGTGCTTGAAGGGATCCGCTGCGGCCTGTAGATGAGGAGCGATTAGAACCGAGTTGAGCTCAACTAGACCCCCCAAGAATTTTACCTTATTCAACCGCGTCACCAGATTGTCCTTGGTTTCGATCTTGGTCTGCTCGGCAATGTGCGCCACGATCGTGTCGAACGCCTGGCCCGGCGAGTTGCCGTACGTCTCGCGCCACACCAGCTCGTTCAGGAACTGCTGGATGATCTGGCGCGACAGCAGCGACAGCGTGTTCTGGAACATCCGCGGCACGATGCGGCGCAGATAGTCCATGATGTTGGCGTTGCTGTGCTTGCTGTTCGAGTCCGTCGGCGACACCTGCTGGACGATCTTGTAGCCCATGTTGTTGAGGGTGCCCTTGTCGACCTGGAATGCGGAGGGGAATTCGTTTCGTAAGTAAGGCAACCTTAGCCTCAAACTCAAATCAACTCACCGTAAGATCCGTCAGGATGACACTGTCCTTGTGCACCCAACCGCTGAGCGGTTCCAAAATCTTCGAGAAGCGCTTCTTGTAGTTCCGTTCGCCATCGCTCAACGGTTCAACGGCACGCAGTCGAACCAGCTTAGCTTCCGGGTCGAGCACGCCAAGCACCTCCACCTTAACTTGCCGTTGTTGTCCGTCCTGTGTAGTCGTGCCGAGCGAGATCACGCCCACCTCGATCTTCTTCCCAATTCCACCGAGCAGCTTCATGTGCTGGCACAGGGCCACGGTGCAGATCGATCGCAGCCACGTGTACAGTCCCTTCACGTACAGGTTGTCCACCTTGACCCAGTTGACCACGTTCGACACGTTCGTCTGACAGCTCCAGTGGTAAATCAGCTTCAGGATGACGGATGGCGGATGCGGAGATCCCTCGAACTGGGATCCGTTAAACACGGAGATGAACCGCGTCGGACAGCACTCGCTGATCCAGACGTAACCGCCCGAGTAGGCAAACTTGGACGCGTCCGAGTACATTCCCAGCTTCAGCGGCGTTCCACGATGGATTTGACAATACTGTTCCGACTTGACCAAACCCTGCTGAATCAACCATTCCGTGAACTTGGTGGCCGTGTGCATCAACACGTTCTTGACCTTGGCGTCCAACTGAGGTCGATCCGCCGGAACCTTATCCGCCGAACGCAGCGAGGGACGAGCAATGACCACCAACGAGGGGAACGTCTTCCCCTGGATCTTACTGAACGAAATTTCCCGAGAATCAGCAATCGGTTTACCCGAATCATCCTTGGTCAAATCGACGATGGCCGTCGGCTCTGCCGTAACCTTCTTCTTCTCCTTGTCCCCACCAACCAACAGCCCTCCAATCGAAGTGGCCTCCGTCGGTCGTACATTACTAGCAGTGATGCTTTGAGGTTTCTCCGGCTTTTTCGGCGTCTTAACTTCCGGCACCACCGCCTTCTTATCCGGCAGTTTCTTGTCGTCCTTCTTCTTCAGCGATTCCTTCGCGGCAGCCTCCTTCGCCGCCTTCTTCTTCATCTCCAGCCGCTTGGACAGCGGAATGTACTCCTCATCATCATCGTCCGCGGCAAAATCAGCCCCCGCATCCGCATCATCGTCCGCTTTGTACTCCGACCGGCGACTCTTGCGCTTGCCACTCTCGAGCGCCGGCGAAGCACTCCGCTTCGAGGAACTCGATGGCGTCACCACCGGCGGTGGCTTCTTCTTCGCCAGCGACGTAATCGGTTTCGAGATCTGCTCCAGCCCCGGAACCGGCCCCAGCACCTGGTACGCCGTAAACACCTCCCCCGAGAAGATGTTCTTCCCACCCGCCTCCTTCACAATGTCCTTCAGCTTGCTCCGAATGTCGTTGTGCTCCTTTTCGGCCTTCTCGTAGGCGGCCTTTTGCGCCGGGCTCAGCTCGTCCGCCCAGTACTCGAGCCGCAGCGTAACTTCATCCTCCGGCAGGGGCGCCATGTTGGATTTTTCCGTCACCGAAAATGCCACCACCTTCAAACGTGATTTTCACCGTGAAAAACACACGCAATTCACGGAAATTCACACGACCGACGCGCACCCTGCACTTATGCACACGATTTGACTATTTTTACCCAGTTACTTTGCACAATTTTTCGAATATTTGCAAAATTTGCAGCACAACACACGAGAACTTTTTCGTGGATCAAACCTCGCGTCACTTTTGACTTCTTCTTCTTCTTTGTTCGTGCGGCGATGCGTGTTTGGGTCGGTAAAATCGGTAAAATGGCAGGGCTGGAATTCAATCGCGTGTACAGCAACACCCCAGTAGTTTGATTTTCGATTTCCCTTACTGATTCGACCAATTCGAATTCAGAGCCGTAATGTCAGTATTATTTTTTTTATTTTTTTTTATTTGTCTTTTTTTAACGCGGCTAAAAATTACAAATGTTTCAATAATGTTGTACTCGCAGAATCTTGTCATGCCGAAAAGAACGGATTTTTTTGCTCAAAATGAAGAAAAGCAGAGGGGAAAGCTATTAAAATAATCAATTAATTTTCTAAAAATTAAAAAAAAACGTTACTTAATCCACCTTAAGGTGGTTGGTGCCTTCCTCGCATTCATGTTGTATTTTAGGTTGTATTTACAAATTAATTGAAGAGTTTTTTTTTACTTTTTTTTCATTTAATTTTTATAATTATTGATTTTACTTGAACAGCAATTTTCAATTTTTTTTTACCAACTCTCCAAAACAAAGGAGAAAAGTCTAATGAGTTATAAAAAAAAATTAAAAGTTCGTGTAAATCTTTGTCGAGACAAAATGATGCAGCAACATAATCAATACAGATTTTTTCCAGAAGAGACGCAGACACTGCGCATGCAAGGGGGTGTGGCTGCCAATCCCCCGCGTGGACCAAAATCCCTACGCAGCATGCGCGACTCTCGCGCGTAAGCAAAAAGATCCGGCCTTTGAGGTTATGCAAAAATCACCCTTTTTTGCAGCTACAAAAAAACTTTTTCTTGGCATAACTTTAAAAGTACTTCATTAAACAGAATAAAATTTAATAGGGTCTTAGGGGACCCCAAACCGAACAGAATAAGGCGGATCCGGCCAAAATCGGTTCAGCCAGTTCTGAGATAATCGTGTGGAAAAAAAATCATGTCTACACACATCCCCACAGACATTTGTTCAGAATTTGATTCTGAGTCGATAGGTATACGTGAAGGTATATCTAGGAGTCGTATTTAAGAAGTTCATTTTTCGAGTGATTTTATAGCCTTGCCTCAGTGAGGTGAGGAAGGCAAAAACTGAAATTTTGAAATTTATAAATAAATACAAAGCGGATTCGTTAATCAGAATTTTGCTTCTTCGAATGTCCGTTAATTCGAATGCTCGCTAATTCGATCATATTCGAATTAAAAAGCTCTCAACACAGACAAACAGACGTAAACACGACGTAAATCATTGAACATTGTATTCCAAAATCCATCAATCACCAAAATCAACTAACAACTAGCTCAATCTGGCGGCCAAAACTGGTATCAAGCAGTGCGTAATTGTATTGGTGCATGATGTGATTCGTGTAGTAGTGAAGAAGCTTTATTTGTTTACTAACACTTATGACACTTATGCTGCTGGTTGACCATGTCAACGCAAACCGGAACAGATTCGAAGTTAACACCTTATAGAGTGGCCCTTTTAATCCCTTGTTGTTTCGTTCCCCTGCCGTGTATCGTTCTTTTTGCTACGAGACCTCCGCCTCTCGGGGGTTCTTAGTGCAAAGGTATGGCACGGGAACAGGGCAACGCTTCAGCCTCGGGTTTAGAAACCTCTGGATTGTTGGTTCAGTGCCGGTCTGAATGATTCACAAAACGCGGCCGAAGGGAAAATGACCTCCGTGAGGCTGAAATTGACCCACCTGAAGGCGGTTTTTTTTCTCGATTAACAGAGTTGGTAGAGGACGCCGAATCGGCACAGAAAGTTTTCTTCAACGATCAAACCTCAATTTTCAGCGGCTGCTGAAATGTGTGCTCCCAGATCTTTTGCCGTTGACCTTGTTGATGAAACGGTAAGAACAAACATGAACCAAAACAAAAACAGAATTATTTTGGGGCGCTAGCTGAAACGTCAATGTGGAATGTGCCTTGACTGTAGCGCCATCATTGTGCTCTCAACATCAAAACCAGGTGTCAAACTGATGTCAAAATTTGAACCCCAACGATTTTTTGAAAATTTTAGAATAATAGAATTTTTGAATAATAGAATTTTTGAATTATAAAATTTTTGAATTTTAGAATACGCGTTCAATCGAACATTTCTTGGAGGTCACGAAAATAATGCGCAACTTTTCTTGGCCGCGTTCCTTCCGAGCTCCGTACTCAGCTTTAAATAGAAAAGAAAAAAGGAAATTTTCAACTCTGCAACAAAAACAATCATCGGTTGAGTTTTACTTCCAGATTTTTTGTAATGGTTCTATAAGCTATTGTCTTTCATATGTTTATAGGACCTATTAAAAAAAAAAAAAAAACTCTTGACTTTCATTTTAGTTAGCTTAAACAACTTTTGCGGTAAAAGAAGAATATGTTTAGTGTCGAGTCGTGTGGTGTTCGTTGGATCGATCGGAGTGTGAATCGGTGCGCGAGAACCCGCGGGAAAGTGGTAGAAAGTTCTCGAAATCATTGAAAAAGGGGTCGCGGCGTGGCCAGAGAAGTAGGCCATCAGTCGTGTGGTGTTCGTTGGATCGATCGGAGTGTGAATCGGCGCGCGAGAACCCGCGGGAAAGTGGTAGAAAGTTCTCGAAATCATTGAAAAATGGGTCGTGGCGTGGCCAGAGAAGTTTGCCATCAGTCGTGTGGTGTTCGTTGGATCGATCGGAGTGTGAATCGGCGCGCGTGAACCCGCGGGAAAGTGGTAGAAAATTCTCGAAATCATTGAAAAAGGGGTCGCGGCGTGGCCAGAGAAGTAGGCCATCAGTCGTGTGGTGTTCGTTGGATCGATCGGAGTGTGAATCGGCGCGCGTGAACCCGCGGGAAAGTGGTAGAAAGTTCTCGAAATCATTGAAAAATGGGTCGTGGCGTGGCCAGAGAAGTTTGCCATCAGTCGTGTGGTGTTCGTTGGATCGATCGGAGTGTGAATCGGTGCGCGAGAACCCGCGGGAAAGTGGTAGAAAGTTCTCGAAATCATTGAAAAATGGGTCGTGGCGTGGCCAGAGAAGTTTGCCATCAGTCGTGTGGTGTTCGTTGGATCGATCGGAGTGTGAATCGGCGCGCGTGAACCCGCGGGAAAGTGGTAGAAAATTCTCGAAATCATTGAAAAAGGGGTCGCGGCGTGGCCAGAGAAGTAGGCCATCAGTCGTGTGGTGTTCGTTGGATCGATCGGAGTGTGAATCGGCGCGCGAGAACCCGCGAGAAGTAGTGGAAGCTTCGGGAAATCAACGAATAAGAGATTTGCGTCGCCGCGTATTATATTTACATTTCATTCTGAAAGCCCATCCCATAGCATCGGTGCTCAGATGGCACGCCGGCGGTAAGAAGTAAAAATACGCGATTGATAAGTCCTTCTCATAGCGTCGTAGCTCGGAAGGCAACGATTGTTTCACTTTCTGGTCATATCATCTACCAAGATGAATCCTGACCTTCCCTTTCCTTCCCCTACTAACACAATTCCCCCAATTCCCGTGATGCCTGAAGGAGATGCTGTGGATTCAACGGTCTCATGCGGTGTCAACAGGTATAGAGTGACAAACTCTGTGTCTGATGAGTCTGCAACTTCAAATATCGGACTAACATTCCTACCTTTGTTGAACTGCATCTCCTTGGGGGGGCGCCGGTATTGACTTAAAGCAGAGATCTTCAGGGGTTATACAGTGAGGATGATTAGCTCCCATTATTCATCTGTTGGTTCATTGTGTAACTTCAGCTGATCCGTCAATAACGGAGTAGCAGCTCATTGGCAGTCAACCATGCTCATGCTCTGCTCATGCTGCTCAAAAGAAGAATATGTTTAGTGTCATCAGATAATTGCTTTGTGTAGATGTTTAGGGAATAAAACAATTAATTTTAAAAATTTTTGATTGCTCAAAATGGTTTACACTTGCATTTACACTTTTGGACCAATTTTAGGCCCAGCGTAAACAAAAAGTACGTAAAACCACGCGTAAAACACTAACATTTTAGCCGAAATCTATCCAGGTTTTTAAGCGAAGATGGCGTTCGAATGGTGAACGTCCGAAATGTCAAAATCGCGCAGTAGCACCAACATTAGAAAAAAATGTGGCGGTCATGCCATAGCACACTTTTTTTGCAATGTTGGTACCACTACGTGATTTTGACATATGACTACGTGATTTTGACATTTCGGGCGTTCACCATTCGAACGCCATCTTCGCTTAAAAACCTGGATTTCTTGGTTCCTGACCAAGCCTCGCAAAAAAAAAATCTCCTTGTTTTAAATCCAGCCCTGCTTCGCAGTCGGTAAAAACGCACCATCACCTTTTTGACGTTTCTCTGCTCCGATCTGTTTACCTTGCGCATTCGGTCGAGCGCAAAATTTCAATCGTTTCGTGAGCGAACCGCCCAAATTTTTTTTCACTCTGAATATTTTAAAATGAATTCAGAGGAAATCTGTAAAATGTGTGTAACTTTGGTAAGCGTCAAGAGATTTTTTCAATAAACGCTTCATTTTGTTTCTAGTTGCCAAACGGCGCCGTCCAAGTACTGCTGTCCTCGCTGTAATGTTCTGTACTGCTCACTGGCCTGTTACAAATCCAGCCAACATCTGCAGTGTTCCGAGAGTTTCTACAAGGAAAATGTGATTCAGGAGATGACCATGGTCCGGGACGAGCAGCAGGCCCAGCAGTCGTCCCATAAAATGCTGGAAATTCTGAGTAATTTAGAGCAGAACGATTTGTCCATCGACGAAGGAACGGAAGCCGGCTATGAAGAGGACGAGGACGAGGACCGATTTGAGGAGATTGATTCGGACGACGCCGAGGACGTGCCGGATTTGAGCGAGAGGCTTGGGAAGGTAAATTTGGACGATCCTAATGCCGTGTGGGAGCGGTTGACGGAGGAAGAGCGCAAGGACTTTCAAAGTTTGCTTGAGAACGGGGACGTTGGACGGATTTTGCCGGAGGTGGATCCATGGTGGAACGGTGAATTTAAAGTTGAGCTTGTTCAGGCCGCGGAAAGTAAGGTTGTATCAAAGGGTGAATCGCACTTGCTTGAAACGTGTCCTTCGGTGAAACGAGTCATCCGGAGCTTCTCGGAACTGTCCAGCAAACCACCTTCGCCATTGATGAGGTACAACGTGACCAACATTCTGGCCGCGTACGCTTTCGTGTTTCGTTATTTCAACGGAGATTTCACTGGGAATGCTCCCGAGGTGGTCAACACGTTGATCTCCATCGCAGGGAATTTTAAGCAAAACTCAAACTACGATTCGCAGTCGTTGGCCGTGGAATCGGTTTGTCACGAGTGTCGTCAGGAGCAGCTGCCTGCGGACAAGGAAACGAGTCGGTTGCTCACGCAAGACGTCGAAAAGCTACTCGCAGGGCCGGAACAGTGCGGACAAAAGTACCGGAAACACTTCCTGCTGGCGGCCCTTTCCGATGTGCACAGGTTGATTGTCCTCACGAAGGGCTATGATGGCGAAAAGACCAAAGCTTCAAGGGATGTTGAGGGTGGCGAATTCAGTAGTAAGTTTAAAGACGACATTGGCGAACTTAAATACCTAGAACCGGTAAAGGTTCGAAGTTATTTGAAGAAGATTGAATTTATGCTCTCGTACGCCAAAGATCACGTTTGAGCCAAATAAGAAATAAAGTTGGTATTATGTTAAGTTCTCTGTTTTTGTTGGCCACGTGATAATCACAGATCATATTCCAATAAGAAAGCTATGTTTAAATTTGTCTAGACAAGTTATGCTGCGAACATGTCCTTATGTTTAGGGTAGTAATGGTGATCAGCCAACAAAACATGACACCAACACCACAACTCCAGCTGTTAAAGGACCAAGCGCGTATGCTTTCTTCAAAAGTAGCAAAAACTCGAGGTAATTGTCGCAGTCTAAAGGACAATTTGTGAGCATCATGTCGTTGAGTCAACTTCCAAACGAGTTGCTCGAACAAGTGTTGGCCCCTTTGCCATGGTACTGTCTTCTGGAAAAGTCGTTAGTGAGCAAAAAGTGGTTCTCGATAATCAGCGAATGGTTGAAACGCCACCACGGAACGGAACTAATTCTGGCGACGTGCAGAGAGTCCGGAACCAGACGAATCAGGTGCACTCTGAAGCTCAGCAAACCAGTGGCCGTCGATATGATGTTTGACCAATGTTCGCGACTAACGAGGCTTCGGATAACGAACATTCTGCACCAGGAAATCGCAACATTGCTAACCGACTTTCACCAACTGTTCTGGCTGGAACATCTCGAGGTAGAAATATTCCCCGGCGATATGAGCGTCGGAACGGGACCGGTGTACGTCTCGCTGCCCAGTTTGAGGGTGTTTCGCTTTGCGGCCTATCGAAAGCAGCGAGACTTCCTTTGGCGATTGGCCTGGATGTACGTTATCAAGGCGCCCAAGCTGGAAAAGAAACAAATCGTCGAGTGCAGCTACAAAAAGCTGATCTTTCTCTTCGTGGACGAACCGATTCGTGATCGTGGATTATTGACAAAACTTTACAGCAATTGTATCATCATGGTGAACTATCTGCTGATTGTGTTTCTGTTTTTGATTTGGCAGTAAATTTAGGGAATTTTCGATGTCTTTCTAGTCACAAACGAATAATAAGAGAAGCACTACTTTCACAGCTTGTTTGATAATGTCTACCTCACACAATTTTAGGCTGATTTAATTTCTAAGTTATATTATGTAAGAAAAAATACCAATCAAAATTTGTTCAATAAATTGCATTGTGTTGTACATAATAAATTTGCACTTTTCTGTTGAAAATTGATTGATTGAACCCCTTTTATTTTTATTTTTTTATTATATGTTGCGGGCGAATTATATTTTTTCAAATTTTTAGACTCTTGCTTTGGTCAATGTCGAGAAGGAGGGACAAACCCATCCATTAAATAGGGGAAAGTGGGGCAAGTGTAACAAGCTAAGGAATTGCTCGTTACAACCCATTAAAAAGTAAAAAAATCTGTCGGATTTTATTATAATCATCTCATTCTAGGGTTTAACTAAGACTTTGTTGGAACAAGTTTTTAAAAAATCCTGTTTTTCAATGTAAAAAAATGATTTTAAAATTTTTGATTTTCCGTACGTTCTACTCAACTAGTGGGGCAAGACGAACAACCCGTTGGGGCAAGAGGAACAATGCATGAAAAAACATGTTAATTTGCTAACAATTGAACTGTTATCACTTAGATACATCAGATTAGAATGTATTTGAAAGGTTTCTTCCATTTTTCCATTTTCACGAGAAAAAAAATTACTTAGATGATAAATAGTAAATTTTCATAATATCACTATATTTTGTATGGACAATATTTTTTAACAATTGTTTATCAGTTTTTAAGTACTTTCATGTATTTATTTCCCAATAAAATATGTTGTTGCAGCAATTCGTAATTTTTTCCATACTAAAAATCCATATGGTACACTTGCCCCACCTGAACAAGATTTTTTAAAAGCTCTCAACAAAAATAACCAAAATTTAAATCATACTTTGTAATAGGTGCATGTCATTGGTAGGGACACTACTGATCTAGGAAAAATAGCATTTTGATAAAATGAGCCTTAACGGTGCACATCAACCAGAACTTTTGCACCCAGATTTTAGTTACAGACATTTTAGTATCTTCAAAACTACGGGAACTATCGATATAATTTTTTATTCATCCCCTAAGCTGCTATTTCCATAAACTTTTACTACAAAATTTGTCAATTTTTATAATCACATTATTTCAGGATTGGGTCCGTAAGTTCAACAATTTTGGAATAAGAAGACAACAACATCCTTGGTTGCTGTGTACCCTTAAAACGAACCCTAAGCCTTATTTTGTACTTCCCAAATATTATAAGAAAACAAAGGTTATGAAAAAAACTTCATTAAATCTTATGCCCCGTGGCGTTTACGTCGTTTTGGCGGTTATGTGGTAGTAGAATAAGCTAATTGCATTGCTAGCAACAATTCCTCATACTGGAAATAATCAAAATTTACAAAATTACGGCCGTACGAGCGATTGTTCCTCTTGCCCCATATGGTCGTTTTGGAATTTTAGATTTTCAAGCGAAATTGCCCAATACGAATAAGGTAATCTAACAATCTCCCTTTTCTGAACCCTTGGCACAAGGAAAAACAATAAGGAAATTGTATTTGAAATGTTAATTGACTGCACCACAAATTTAATTGAAATTTGACCTTTTGGAAAATATTGTTTTCCCTTTTTATTATTCAACGTATTTTTATAAAGGGAAGCGTATAAACTTCGAAAAGCTTAGCAACGACTTAGTTTTAATTATTATATTATTATATTATAGAGCAATTGATTTTATGGGTCTCCTACGAATGGCAGAATCTCAAAAGGCCGAATCCCGTAAGGCCGAAATTCAAAAGGCCAAATTACTCGAAAGGTAGAATTCTCATAAGGCCGAATGCTGAAAAGGCCGAACTTCAAAAGGCAAACCGCGCCCAAAAAGGCGGAAACGCATTCCAAACTTCGTTTGTAATGCGTTTCCGCCTTTTTGGGCGCGGTTTGCTATTATTATTTTTTTTAAACCATAGTTATGTAATAAACATTGGTTTCGAAAAAAAGAAGGCATAACTTTCTAGCATTGCTGCTAACTAATTTTTTAATTACTCTATTTATTTGCCGCAAAAAAAAAATAATTGTAATTATTTGAATTCATTTAAGTACTTGGTGACAATGATCAAATTTCGGTTATCGTCACCATAATTCAATCAACAACAAGATTGAAACACTTTTGAAATGCTTTAATTCATTCTACTCTACTCATTTGTATGCATGGAAACAATATGATTGGTAAAGATAAAGTACATCCTCATTATGTACTTATTTCGCTTAAAATTATAAAAAAGAAAAAAGTTTACTGTATCTTTGAACATCATAATCAATGAAAATCGTGAAAATATGAACAAAATTCTTAATTCCATAATCATTCTGTCATTCGAGATATTCGGCCTTTTGAGACGTTCTGCCTTCTGGGCAAAAGACAAATTTCGGCCTTTTGAATTTCGGCCTTCCACGATTCTGCCTTTTGAGTTTCGGCCTTTTGAGGCAATCCCGATTTTATATGTCTTAAATATCTATGTTTAGAAGTTAAAGATTCATGCATGTCTTATATTTTTTTGTTGTAATTTTTAGAAGTAGAATTTGAAAAATAGAAATAAAAAAAAGAATTTTAGAAATTAGGAAGTTAAAAAATAAAGATTATTAGAGCTTTACAATTTTAGAACTTTATAATTCTTATGAATTCAAGAATTTTATAGATTGTTAATTTTAGAATTGGGATATTCTAGTATTTTTACTACACTTTATTTAATTTCAATTTTAAAATTTAGATAGTATCAAGTCTTAGAATTTTAACCTTTTGTAATTTCAAAATCCTAGAATTTTGAAAATTTATTAATCGAGAATTAAGAAATTTTAGTGGTTGAATTTTTTTTTCGTCCCGCCCGTGTGGATCAATCGGACCGCGCACTGGACTCACAATCCAGAGGTCGACGGTTCGAATCCCGAATTTGTGTAAATATACTGAAGCCCAGGGCGGCGAAGTCCTTATAGATAAAAAGGAAGACACTGTGGTTGGTACTAGCAATGGTGGCCGACAGCTATAAAGTCAACTTCGTTTTTTTTATATTTTTTTTGGATTTAAATGATTTGCTTTTTTTTTGGTCTTAAAACATAACAAACATAGAATTTCAGCGTTTCAGAAATTTACTAAATTGACAATTTTAGAAATTGGATATTTTAGTTTTTTTAAGTCCTTCATTTGGAAATTTTAGAGTTTAAGAATTTAAAAATTCGGAATTTTTAGATTATTTGTGTTTAGAATAATTATAAATTGATAAACAGAAAATTATATATTAAAATATAGAATTTTAGAACATTATAATTTGTATGGTTTTCGATCTCACTAGGTTTTCTTGGTCAAATTTTCCCTAGTTTTTTGTTTAATTGCACTTGAAGAACCTTCTGTTACCAAGCGGTTAATGAAAAGGAAATAGTTGCAAGGGACACCAAATCTCTATGAACCAGCCATTCACACAAGTTGTAAAATTGTTATTTTGGAAAATAAATTTAATTGACAAAATAATTTGTATGAATCCAAGAAGTTTATAGATTGAAAATTTTAAATTCAAATCAATTTTATTTCAATGTTAAAGTTTTAGTAAAAGTATTAGAACATTTGTAATTTCAGAATCCAAGAATTTTTAAAATTTATGAATCGAAAATCAAGAAAGGTTTGAGATTTTTTTCTGTTTAATAATTTTGGATTTTGATTTTTTTTGGAGCTTAGAACTTAACAAACTCCGAATTTTAAGGATTGAAGAGTTAATTTTTTTTAAAGAATTTTATTTTTTTGATTTGGGTATTTTAGTATTTTTTCAATTTAAAAAAAATGAGAATTTGAAAGTTTAAGAATAAATGAGGAATATTAAAATTTCAAAGATATTGTAAAATATTGGAATTTAGACTCCTGCAGCTGCCGTTCTACGCATACTTGTCCCATGTTCAAAAAAGTGCAACTGAGAAAAACGCGATTGAAATTTTTCGTCCGTTTTTTGTGTTTCTACGCATAATTGTCCCGTGGGTCCCTATTCACCCCGTAAGTCCCTAATCATCCCAGTTAACAGTTTATCACTCTTATTTGTAATCTACTTGCTTTACAATAGGTAAACAAGACACAATACTTCTTAAAACTGATAATTTGGTGAAAGAAAATACTTGGTGGGACAATTATGCGTAGAAGTACAACGATGGGACAAACAGACTTGGTGTTGTTTTCAATGAGTTTCCGAACAAAGTACTAGATTTTATGTGTTTTTCGAAAAGTAAACGTCAAACTAACCCCAAAAATGACAAAAAGTCAAAATTGACCAAAAATGACATGGGACAATTATGCGTAGAACGGCAGCTGCAATGAAAAAAAAAATATGATTTTAGGTTTTTGAAGAATTTTGGAATTCTATTTCTTTCGAATCCTTGATATTTTTATTTTTATTTTGTTAAAGAATTTTAAACTTTTGGAATTTAAGCATTACAGATTTCAATTTTCAATTTGAAGAATTTTCAAATTTCAGAAATTGTCCATTTTTGAATTTGGTATGTTAGTACAGTTCAAATTCGGTTTTCCAAATTCTTCAGAAAATTCAACTTCGGATAATTGTTTAAGTATATATTTTTTCACCAAGATTTTTAAGATATTTAAAATTTTAGGATTTGAGGATCTTCTTGAAATCGTCGTTTTAAGAATTTTTATATTTCAGAATTTTGCGATCTTTCAATTTTCAGACTTAAAATTGCAAATCTTTAGAATTTTTAAATTTCAAAATTGCATTGAAGACTGCATTTGGACTGATTTTGGAAATAAAAAACTACATGCTTACAAATTTAAACTTGGAGGAATTCATTTTTTTTAACTTTTTGTAGCTAGATAGTTTAAGAAATTTTAGAATTCAAGTTTTCATGTACTATTATTTTTTAAATGTAAGGATTTTTGTTATTTTTAAATTTAACAGACTAATAATTTCAGGGTTTTAAAAAAGCAGTTTTTGGAGGTTCGCAAGGAATTTTCTTTTTTGTTCTACCAAGTTCAAACAAGGCAACGCCACCGAGCTTTGTTTAAAGTTCAAATATGTACCTTGTATATTTTCAAACTCATCTTTCTCTCTTCCTCACCGTGTAATGTTTTTTTTTTTAATTTTATACATTTTACTTTTTTTATGCATAGCATGTCGCTTCCATATTTTCCTGCTTTTTCGTCATTCCTTGCATGTTGTGTGGAAAGGTATCTCTCTCTCTCGATCTAAGTTTGTTTCATTCGAACTAAAAAAAAACATTAAGGGTCCGCGCCGACACACGCGCTAGTACACTAGTACAGTTTGCCTTTTTTTCGGGGTTGTTTCTGCAGTGTAGTAATACCTTTTTTTGTTACGAGAGTTGTGTGTGAACTTCACATCGTATTTTTCCGCGAAGAAAAGTACGGCGAGCTCACAACAAAAGCGCTTCAATATGAAGATACTGGGAATCTTTTTGCTACGATAGGGTTCTCACTTTTGTTTCTTTTTTTTTCTACAGTGTACTACTGGCAAATACAAGATGGTCATGTATTAAATGTAAGGTTTGTGTGTCTTGATTTTTTCGAATGTTTTTTTTAAAGGTAAACTTGGCAATATAGAGTTAAAAAGTGAAAGACGGTTCTACAGAGTGAAATGAGAGGAAAGATGTTTTAAGCTTGTTTTTTTTGTTGTTTTTTGCAAATACGCATTAGTTTCATTCAGTTGGTTTATATGAATGTGTATAGTTTAACAGAGTAACAGAATCAACACGTAATGATTAAATAGGCAATCATAGATAGTAAACTAACGGAGTTAAGAATATAATAACCATAAACGACAAACAATGAAAAAGGAGAAATGCTATCGTCAAGAGAAATTGTGCTAGAGTTGAATATGAGATTAGAATTGCTGCTTAGATAGTTTGTTTAGAATAGACTTATAGTGTGTTACTAAAATGAAACTGGAATATCTTCAACAACTGGAAGCAACTTATTTTACAGCATTGCCTTAGGTTTGCTTTACACAACAGAGTAATAGACTTTTGGCACCCAAAATATTCGTGTAAAATTTCTCTTCGCTCTCTAATGACACTGGATGAGTATTTTTCTCGCTTGAAAATGTAGAAAAAGAAATTCGCCAAACGTTTTGTTGTAAATATACAAAAAAATATCCTCCAGCGAGCCTTCGTCTGGTGATTAGAACACGGAACGTACCGACCAAAGTGGGTAGCGGAGTTAACAATTATCCAAAAACAAGAGAAGAGAACAAACCTGTTGTCGCGTCCCTTTACATCTTCGGGAACATGGCCAGAATGGCGGCGCAAATCTTCTGCGGATTGGTCTCATCCGGGTACATCTGCATCACGGACTGCACCTGGTCCTCGGGGAAGATGCTGGCCAGATGGTAGTGCAAACGGCGCCGCTGGTCCTGGAGCTGTTGATGGACCTGCTGCTGCTGCTGCTGTTGTGAGGTTGTTGGCTGCTGCTGCTGGGGTGGACCGATGACGCCGGAACTGGCCGAATTCTGCGGCGGTGGCCACAGGTTGATATGTGGTTCCGATGACGACGCTGGCGGCGGTCCGGTGTGCCAGGGACGGGACGGATCGGGCGCCGATGCGATGCGAGTCACGTTCTGCAAAATTAAAATTTTGTTATCCGATGAACCTTCTCTAATTTAAGTCCAACTCACCTGGTGAAGTTCCCACTGCGCCGGATTGGGTCGGGCTCCACCGCTCAGCGAAGGGGCCAACGGTCGATGCGGGGACAGCTGGACGGCCGAGTGGTGCTGAGGTGTCTGCTGCTGGTGGCCAACGTTGCGCTGCATCTGGTAGATTCGAGGATCACATCCGGCAGGGTTGAGTGTTAACTGGCGCTGCAGCTTTCGGTGCAAATTCACGGTCGGATCCAGGCCCGGCTCACACGACTCCGACTTTTGCTGCTGCTGGGATTGTGCTTGCTGCTGCTGTTGCTGCTGTTGCTGCTGCCGATTCCACAGTGATGCACTGTAACTATGCTGGAGCTGAGTGTACGTCTCCTTGGATATATTTTCTATGCTATGAGATTTGGGGAATATCTGCGAATCCACCAGGCTGTGGGGTGGCAACGAGAGAGGCGAAATGTCCCAGTTTGATCGATTCGGCGTTGGCATGTACGGATTCTGCTGCAGATGCTGATGCTGCTGCTGCTGGTCACCCTGGCTCATGTTGAACATATTACTAACACTGGAGCTGCCCGTTTCCGGAGGTACGTTAGATCGTGTGCGACCTGCAAAGCAACAAACATCACCCATCAATAATCACCATCAACCCTTCAACCCCCAAAAAAACAAAAACTTACACAAAGGCTTCCTTTTCTCATTGATTGGACTAGTTTCGCTACTGCTGTTGGACAGAGGTACGCTCAACGACTTGCCCTGGATGGCGTTCCGTCCCCCACCACTCGAACAACCCGCCACGTCGGCCGCACTCCGCGCCTGCAGATGTCGCGCCGCGTACTCGGACAGCCGCTCCGTGACCGACTTGTGCGGCATGCTGCCCCGCTCCGGGTGGTAAAACTTGCACTTGTTTCCGTAGGTGCACTTTTTCCCGTACGGACACGGTGGCGGAGGATCGCCCTTCCGAACCCGCAGGAAGATGTCCAACGTGGGCCCGGACCGGCCGAGCGGATCGTCCGGTGGCATGAAGCGATCGTTCACGAACGAGTACATCAGCACGCGCTCTTCGACCACCTTCTTGAACTCGGAGCTCTCCTGCACCAAGTCGCGGTAGTTGTCGTTCGAAACCACGATGCCGTCATTTTCTGCTGCTAGCTGGAAGGTGAAAGGAGAGCAAATGTACAAAATTAAACTTTAAGAAAAATTAAAAATGTTCAGTTTGTCTTGTTTTATGTGGCATTTCCAAAAAAAGGATTTTCAGAGGTTTAGGATTTTTTCAGAGATTTAGGATTTTTTCTTCAATTTACTCTTTTTCAAGTCATTAAAACATCATGATGCATGATGAAAAAAATCATAGGGTCTTGAAAAATTATATAACTGAAGTCACGATATCTCAGAGAGTTAAATATTTTTTTGTCGGCAGAACGTTCGAGGAGGTGGCTAGGAGGTACACCTAATTAAAGTGGGAAGCGGATAAGGTTGGGTTGAGGGTGACAGCGATTGTCCACGCTCCATACAAAAAAGAGTTTTTTTGTATGGACAATTGTCCACGAAGGGGGGCTGAGATTCCCAAAAAAGTGTCCACGTTGTTTATGGATGGTCCCCACCCGCCCTTCAAAATCGCACGGTAAAATTAAAAAAAAGAACTTCAAAATTTCAAAGGAAATTTAAGTGTAATTCACCTGTGTTTAGAATCATTTTTAACATGCTTGGGTTTATTAAAAAATCCTTAGAATTTTTGAAAATTTTCGATGTACAAAAAGAAAGATTTTTTTGCTAAAATTCCAATCTTAATTTTTGTTTTTAACTATTGCAAAACAACAGAACTAGTTAAAATGCTTTCTAAAATACTTTTTCCAGTCAAATGTTGAAAATATGACTTGCTGTTCTAATTCAAATCGACGCCAACATTTCAAAAAGCATCATGTACAAACCATGCGTTTTGAGAAAAACGCATTTGCATGTTGAGCATCCATTTTCAATTCCCATTTTAATATAAAAGCAAAATAAGATGTTCTAATAATAACAAAAGATGAAAAACGTTGCTTTCATTGATACTCGATCAACCAAATTCAATAAAACATTATTTCCGTCGTTTTATTTAAGAAAAACAAACATAACTTCTTTTGAAATCAGCAACGTCTATATCACCCTGCTGTCATTGAGGGGGACGCTTTGTTATGATTCGTTTTTCTTCGTCGAATGTACATGGCGCTTTGTTCATGATGCTTTTTTTTCGTCACGAGGTTTATGTAGTCTTTTGTTTGACAGGTTGACAGGGCTATATAAACAGGGACTGCTGGTGGCAGAGATTTTGTTTATGTTACTTTATTTAAAATCATGATTAAACAGACTTTACTGAAGTAAGTACTTTTAGAATATGCAATAACCCAGAAAGTGTCAAAATGTACATGATGCCTTTTGAAATGTTACCGTCGAAATGCGTTTTTCTCAAAACGCATGGTTTGTACATGATGCTTTTTGAAATGTTGGCGTCGATTTTTACTCATTTAAAAACAAAACAAAAATCCTGTTTTAATTTTTTGTATTTCTTTTAAAGATTTCTTATAAACAAGTATTCATTTTTTTCCCTAATAGATGTAAATTGTTCTCTTTTTAATATTTCACAATAAAGCTTTGAAATTAAATTTTCAAAAAAATAATTAAAATTAAGTTTAAAGAAGGTATACTGCCGTTCTACGCATAATTGTCCCATGTCAGTTTTTGACGATTTTGACTTTATGCCATTTTTAAGTTTAGTCTGATGTGTACTTTAAGAAAAACACATAAAATCTGGTACTTTGTTCGGAAACTCATCAAAAACAACACCAAGTCTGTTTGTCCCATCGTTGGACTTCTACGCATAATTGTCGCACCAAGTATTTTCTTACACGGAATCATTAGTTTTACTAAGCATTATGCCTTGTTTACCTGTTGTATAGCAAGAGGATCACAAATAAGGGTGATAAACTGCTAACTGGGGCGATTAGGGACACATAGGGCGAATAGGAACCCAGGGGACAATTATGCGTAGAAACACAGAAATCGGTCTAAAAATTTCAAACGCGTTTTTCTCAGTTGCACTTTTTTGAACATGGGACAATTATGCGTAGAACGGCAGTATACTCCCTTCATAGCTTTTACTAAAAACCTATTAAAGATGTAATCTTTAAATTTTCGACAATTTAGCTTTTCCAATGCAATCTCCCCATTTTTTATTAAAAATTTACCTTCAAGAAGGGGAAATCTTTCATAAGCTTTACATATATCCCTTCTTTGTTTCAAATTCATTTTTAAGAAGAGATGAAATTTTTGAAATTATATATATCTTTATTGAAAAACGAATCTTTATTGAACATTCTTATATTAATTATATTTCATTTACATTCTAAGTGGTATGGCTAATTGCTCTTCATCTTTGTTAAATTTTTCTTTTTTTCATTAACTGTTCACATTCATTTATTAACTTCAAATTGTTATTGTTATAAAATTAATTCATTGAAATATTCAAAACATTATAACAAGAAGGGATGAATATTTTGCTCCTCTTGAATGAATGAATTTGAGTTTATTTACTTACTTATTTACTTAAGGCAGGAAAAGCCACCAAAGCAGCGGCACCAAATCCTACTTCTTTTTGTAAAAACATAAATTATAAAACAAAAATACATAAGAAACAAAATACAAATAACACGGCTGGACCCAGAGCCCCATCTTCGCCTGAATCTCTTTAAATATTTCGCAATGAGATTTATTAATGCAATTTCCGCTTCTTATTTATATTCAACTTGAAGAATGAAAAATTCCTTAAAGATGCACTCTTCAAACATTTCTCTTAATTTTGGCATATTTTTCCACTGTTGATTTTTTTGCAATTAAATTGTTTTTTTTCGTATTTTTTAAGAAGGGTAAACTATATAAAAAAAATTAGATGAAAATATATTGTTTTTTAGTTGAAGGTAGGGAAAATATATAAAAATAATTTAAAAAAAAGAAGGGAAAATTTCATGGAAAAACTCAATTGTCAAATATTAAAAAAAAACATAATTGCAATACAGTCCAGACTCGATTATCCGAAGGCCTCGGAAAAAATTCACTTCGGATAATCAAAACTTCGGATAATCGAATCACGAAAAAAAAATTCGCTTTCTTATTTTTGATTGTCGAGCTTAAGTATGACCCCTAAACTACGCTAAAGTGATTTACATTTTTTTTTATCCAAGATTGCGGCCAATATGGCGGTGACGAAATATTGAAAAAATGCATTTTATTATTTAATAAGCATTCAAATATTCAAATTTGACTAAAATGGGGTCGCAGAACTCGAATTTTACGTTTAAAACAAGAAAAAAAGGGCAAAAATTAGAGTTTTTGTCGTCTTTAAGTTTTTTTATAATAAAAAATTGCAAAAATAACTTAATTTTCAAATTTATAAAAAAGAAGAGGAAAATGCATAAAAACCTTATTGCCAAATATTTAAAGAAGGGCAAAACTTATATCACATTAACAGGTTGAAATATAAATTAATAAAGGAAAATTGAATAAAAAAAAATTGTTGCTGAATATTTGAAAAGGTAAAAAATGTACAAAATATGGTCCTAAAGCCCTATGTCAATTGTTATGTACAACGGTAAAAAACACGATTAAAAACCATTTCTGATAACTTTTGTTTTCATTTTAATGCAAAAACATAAATTGACAAGACAAAAACTTTTGAAAATATTTGTACTAGCCTTATTGAGAAAAATTTAAATAAAAAAGGAAAAAATACATTTCTAGAGTTTTTTTTTTTTTGACAAGGTCATATAAACTATTGTGTTTCATATGTTTATAGGTCCAATAAAAAAAACTCTAGATTTATTGTGAAAAAAAAAAATACAGAGATAATTCATGTTTTGAAAATAATCATCATCTCTTAAAGTTAAATATCTGGGTGCTGAAAAGACAGAATGCGTAACGTGATTTTCGAAAGCTCCCCACTGCTCCCCACTAATACATCTGCACTACAGCTGTAAACATAAACAAAGTAGAAGGCTATGTTCAAGCTCAAGCGTGACATATTTTTTGCTGCTGAAGTGAATTATTATAAAACATTTTGGATCTGTTGATGTTGATGTTTTCGATGAAAAATTAAGTGCTTCGCACTTTTTTCTTCGTAGACATTAGGGGTTGTGCATAAACCACGTGGTCTCCTTAGGGGGGGGGAGGGGGTCCGAAATCCGACCGAAAAAAACCATGAAAAGCCATGGGGGGGAGGGGGGGGGTCGACGGCTGACCACGTGGCCTTTAAAAAAAAATCTTTTCTTAAAAAAAAAAAACAAAAAAATACGCGCTTTGAATTTACTTATATGCATACATTTTTTGTTACACTTCAAAGCCATACAATTATTGTGTTTAAAATTATTACTTATATTTCAATGTCATAATATTTTCCAATTCAATATTGAATTATATATTTCGGCTTTTCAATACTTTGAGCCTGCTATTGAATGTACACATTTTAATACTCATGTAACTCCTCTCTCATGCAATATTTTTTTAAGTACAAAGAAACTAAAAATCCCAATTTCAGGATTATCGCGCCAAATTTCAGTTTCACTACCTCATTTGCAAGTGAAATGTCTAACATTAAAAAATAACCAGTAACGAAAAAACGAACGATACATACTTTAAGATTAACCAAAAAAAATTGATGAATATTTTGGTCTAAAATATATTCCTTATTTCATGGGTTACACAATTCGGATTGTTATATTACATAACATTTCATAAAATACACGTTTACTATCCATCGTCAAAGTTGTAGGTATTTTTTTATGTTAATAGGGACCATCTCTTGAGCCAAAGAGAAACATGGGCAAACATTTTAGATTTTCCGAGAAAAAAAACGAGCTTCAAGCAAACATTGTTTTTGTTTCTTAATTAATTTAAAGATTAAAAAATAGAGGGGCCAAAGGTGCCCTTTCCTGAAAATATTAGTTTTTTTTAGCTGAGAAAATATACTATACCCTTTACTTCATATTTGAGATAAAACCACTCAAATATATAGACACATAAAAATAATTTAAGTGTTAAAGAGTCACTTAATTTTCAAATGCCGATATCAATTTGTGAAATAAATTTCAATACAATGCCGTTAAAGATCAACATAAATAAAACTCCTTAAAAAAGATGGAACGGTATTTTCAACTCGCTGGTTCTCGGGCATAACTCAACCAACTGGGACATTTTTTTTGAGTGAATTATAAGGATGTCTAGATGATCCTTAAACTTTGCAGAACTCGATTTGATCAAATCTGTAATTTATGCGATCAAAAACGTCGTTCCAACTTTTGTTTGCTCTAGTAAAAAAAATCGCCCGAAAATCCGCGGAGACAAGCCCGAAAACCTGTGAGTTGAAGTTACCGTTCCAACGTTTTAGGGAGGCTTTGGCATCCGTGTATATTGGACATGCGTTGGGCGTCCCAGTGTTAATAATTTCAAAGATATTGAAAAGATTGAAAAATTAACTTATTTAATATATTTTTTTGTATTTATTTTGAAGTAATATCTCAGCAACCAAAAGTTGGATCAAAAATCTTAAATCGTAGATATTTGCCTATTTAAACAACTGAAAAAAAATGTAAAATAAATTCCAAATTTTAGCTCAATCTTTTTTAAATTTATCAAAGCACGTAGTCGATAGCAAAATCAATTTAAAGTAAGA
This sequence comes from Culex pipiens pallens, assembly GCF_016801865.2. Classification (NCBI taxonomy): domain Eukaryota; kingdom Metazoa; phylum Arthropoda; class Insecta; order Diptera; family Culicidae; genus Culex; species Culex pipiens. The sequence continues at coordinate 179,463,119 of NC_068939.1, forward strand.
GTAAGACTTAAACAATTTGGATGTCAATGACTAAAAGAATGATTTTTAGCGCGTTGTCTACAACTTTTCCAAAGACACGAAATCGATTTTCGAGCAATTCTATACAAAATCGGTCTTTATTCTTAAATTTTAATTTTTTGATTTTTCAATACTGAATCAATACTGATTAAAAAAAATCGAAATATTGACCGCAACTTAATTTCAATTTTATTTTTCGATGTAAAATCGAATTTGCAATCTAAAAGTACATTAGTGAAATTTTCATAAAGTGCACCGTTTTCAAGTTATAGCTATTTTAAGGAAACTTTTTTTTAAAAATAGTTGCAGTTATTAATTTAAAAAAATTAGTGCCCATGTTTGCTCAATCTTGAAAAAAAAAAATATTTTTGAAATGCTGAGAAAATTCTTTGTTGCTTTGTTGCTGAGATATTGCCATGCAAAGATTTTAAAACAGAAAAATGGATGTTTACTACCCAAACAACCCATAATTTTCTTATGTCGATATCTCAGCAACTAATGGTGTGATTTTCAATGTATATAAATAAAACTTTCGTGAAATTTTCCGATCTTTTCGAAATCAATATTTTCAAAAAAAATAAGACTAACATTTCAAAAGGTCGTAATATTGAATGTTTGTCCCTGTTTCTGATTCTTGTATGGAGAAAAAAATTAAACAGCTCGACTTTTTTGGACACACTGAATCATTGGAATCAATCATGCTTAATTAAAAAGAAAAGTTGCTTTAGTTTGGATTTTTATGAATGTTTGGAATAAAATAAATATTAACTAGGAGCTTTCATAACTAGTTATTTTCCTTAAAATAAAATGAAAATATTTTTTTCCTGAAACAAAACTTTTCTATTTAATTAATTTCGATTTTAAGAAAATATTTAAAAGCGCATTTAAATTAAATCATGAATCAAAATCAATTATATATCAAAATAGCTTTAATTCTTAAAGCATATTTATTCTGGATGCAATTAATTGCACTGCAATTCCACAATTTTGTTTACTAAGTTGCTTGTTTTGTTGAGAGTATTTTTTACTTTCTGTACCATTTCAATAAATTGTTATACTGTTATTATTTACCTTAAACTTTGAGGTATCATATTTTTTTCACACTTTTAAGTGAATTTCTGTTTTTTTTATATATTATTAAATTGGTTTTAATGGTGTTACAGCACTTACACAAATTAAAATGTTTTCTATTTGACCCAATGTCACCCCCTCTAAAGGGTGAGTTTGAGTTAATTTTAAAACGATTGGCATTTATGAACGTTGTGATTATTCTAGCCATATTCTGGGAAAATGTTGGTAAATTCAGGAGCATTCCCCAACATTATTTATTTCGATATAATTTAAAATTCTTATTGTGTTAAACAGTAATATCGTTTTTTGACCAAAAGTCACCACCACTGACGGTACATCATTTGTGGATAAATATTTTTGAAATCTATACTTATTTTGTTTTTTTTAAGATTTTTCACCTGGGAGGAAAAAGCCACGTGGCCATATAGGGGGGGGGGGGGGGGGTTGGCGTGAAACCACGAAAAACCATGAGGGGGGAGGGGGGGGGTCAAAAATTCTCCAAAAAAAGGCCACGTGGTTTATGCACGACCCCTTACGATGGGCGGCCAAAAGAGGCCTTTTTTGTTTTCCACGTGATGAAAAATTGTGTCAAAAGTGGGTGGAATTTCGTGAATCAGAAGAGCAACCGAATGGAAGTTCCGAGATTATGTATCTTTGATGTGTAGTGATAATATCGGAGTAAGATTATCCAATATTATTTGGAAAGTACTATTGATAGTTATTGATAATTTGTCGCTAACATTTAAAAAAGCTATATAAACATAGATTTTGTAGACATAGCGATTATAAAATTTTAGCGACGAATTATGCCAAACTCGATTTCAAACCTCTTATTAAGATGTTTTGACTTCGAATACCTCAATAGTCATCGATTTTTTTTTTTTATTCCTGACTAAATAAATTTTAGATCGATCACAATACTTGCCACTTCTTGGTATAATTATGCGAACAGTAAATTGGTTCCGCTTTGACAGTTCTAAATTGAGGCCGCTTTGCGGACAACTATTCTGCACCCAGTTAAATATCATTTAAAAAAATACAAAACAAAACCTGATGGTTTTCCGTTTTCGTTTATGCCAAACTTTCATTATGCCAAATGTCCATCTGGAAACCCCGTTATGCCAAATGTGATACATCCGCTTGAAAAGGGCTTTAGAGAAGTTGCGAAACGAGGACAGATAGCAGCCACCTACCTTTAAAATATACCGATCGTCGTAGCACACCATCCGCTTTCCTCCCACCAACCGGGACGGGGTAAACACCAACATGCGCTCCTTTTCCAGCTCGTTCAGTATTTCACCGTCCTTAACAGGATTGTCCGGGCGCGCACTTTCCTTCCGCCACTTGGGCACAAACACGGTGATATCCTTGTGGCCACGATTCTTAAACCAATCCACACAAAGGCGTATGCCTCGACACGAAAACACTTCCTTATTGCCGTGACTCATGGCCACGTTGCTACCGTCTATCACTATTGGACGTAGAGATTCTTCACTGGCACTGACACTCGATCCGCTTCCCGGTCCCGTTGGCACTAGCAACAGTCCCGGCACGCCGTACTCGGTTGATGCCGCTAGCAGCGAGTCACCGCCATCACCGGCAATGAACTCACCGGTCGTTCCTTTCACGCCAGGCTGCGAGCCTAGCTTGATCAACTCGGCCAGCAGTTCGTTCTGGGCCGGGTTTGGGCCCAACCGCTGGAGAGCGGCCTGGACGAGCCGCTCGGTATATCCCAGTTTGAGGGCAAACTCCACCCGTTGCGTGTAGCCGGGTGATCTGTCCTGATGGAATGACTGGTCTGCTGTTGCGGTATGGCTGCTGACGTACTCGGCAAATTCCTGACCCAGCGTGTCACTGGTGGTCCGGGACACCTGCTGATGGGACAGATCGTCCCCATCGCAGTCGCTGTCATAGCTGGAATCTTCGGCTTCGGTCACACATAGCGAGTCCAGGTATTGCTGTAAGTGAGAGAGAGGAGAACAAATGCAACTCATTAGATCTATGAACAACAAGAGGGCAATCACATAAAACAATTCGAGATATTTTACGTAGGTCGGTCATAAGAACGATAACATCTTCTCCCACTTAACGGCGTCATTCTAGCGCGCACGCGGGTGCAGCAATTAAGGCCCCCAGTATAAAGAGATAATTTAATCATCAAAACAAACACACTTTCAGGCGGATGTTTGCGCTTCTGGGGTGGCTTCTCAGCGATTGAAGAAGCTGCAGCAGCAGTGTGACCATGACTGCGCGCAAACAAGAGCCCGGCACGGCACAGCGAGGTGTGGTGTGTTATTGCGGTATTTTTGTATGATAAATCCGCGCGCGGTGGTTAGCAAGATAAAAAAGCAAGTTCTTTGCGGGGATTGTACTCCGCGTTGACTTTGCTCTGCGCCAACATCAACAGTAAACCCGGGATAGGGTAAATACACACATCTCTAGTGGCTGAGTACTGTTGTTGTTGTTGTCTTCCCGGTCGACCTGACCAGGATGGAATGTTGTGGGGTCCATGGGAGACAGAGTGTCAACGCTAATAAGCCAGTACGATACGACTCAATCAATCAATCAAGAATAATAGAGTGTCTCAGTAATGAAATTTGAATTTTAATGAAATCTTATTTTTAATGCCCGACTTTTTCACAGCTTTGCAAGAATCTCAAATAATACAATTTTTTCCTCACGAATGATTGCAAATCCAAACTGTTAACATCGACAAGCAATTTTTTTTGTAAATTCAAAATATTCAATAATTTAAACTATTGCCAATTACAATACAAATAGAAACATTACATGAAGACAAAACAAAAATAAAAGCACTAATAATTTTGATTCAGAGAGAAACAATCAGTGTTTCAAAAATAATTAAAATTTATATTCAATTCATTAAATTTCAAGGTTAATTTTGAAAATTGTCAAATCCATCTTCGTCCAAAATCTTTGTTTGAAAAAAGAGATGAAAAAATGTAAAAAATAAATAAATAATAATTTTTATTCTCCAAAAGCATGATAACTGTTAGTTCTTTAAAAACAAATTTTCGCGTGAAAATATGTTTTTAAAAAGTTTTGTATTAAATTTAAAATTTCTTTAAATTTCTCAAAATGCAAAAACAATAAAGCTATTTTTATTTTTTTTAGGCTGGTGCAAATATTTTTCAAAGTGTTTGTCCCTCCACTTTGGCCAAGGTAGAGGAAAAGAGGGAGGCAATACAAAAAATAAAAGAAATTTGAAACAAAAAGCCAGAATTTCAACATTACAATGAAAAAACAAAAAGCTGGAAAAATGCATTGTAAACCTGTACAGTTGATTTGCAATTATCAGTTCAAAAAAAAAAAAAAATGTGACGAACAAAAAAAAAATAAGTGAAAAAAAGATTTAAAAAACCCAAACATGTAAAACATTATTTTAAACGCATTTTTAATTGATTTCGACTGATTTTACTTAAATTGAAAAAAAAAAACTTTGCAAAATATTTGCAACAGCCTTAATGAAAAACTAAAAACGTTTGTATTTCATAAAAAAACTAAACTAAAAAATTCAAGTCCATTTTTTTTAAATTTTGAAGAAAAAAGTTTCACAATCCTTTACACATATTTACAATTATGCTGCTACCGAACATTTGCCAAATTGCAATGCATTTATGAAAATATATTTTTTCCTTAAGTTTTAAATCGTTTTCCGATCTGTGGACCCAAAATTTGCAAAAAGTCCGAAAGTGCCCTATTTTATCAAAAATATAAAAATAAGGCTTGAACAAATTTTATTTTAAGAAAAAATAAACTGAATTTCAAATTTCAAGCCTGATTTTCAAAAATTTTTGTCAAAAAGTATGACAAATTGCTTTATATATCATTACAGTTACGCAGCTATCAAAATTTGAAAAATATCTATGAATTTATGAAAATATTGTTTTTCTGAAACTTTTTCGTCAGTTCTCCCTAAATTCAAAATTTGTAAAAAGTTTAAAAGATAAAAACTCGAAATTAAAAAATGCAATGGCCTTAGCAATGTATTGTCTTAAATAGTCTTTTGATAATCTAAGGGTGGCCACTCAAACCCTTTTCGAATTTCCGACTTTTCATTTCTAACCCAACACCATTTTTTTTTGAGTTGGCTTTCTTTCATTAAGTTTTTTTTTACAAAAAAGTTAAAATCCAGAAAATTTTAATTGAAAAGTGACTATAACTCCAAAACGATGTACCTTAACTTGCTCCTTTTGACAAAGGGAATGTATGGATAAATTTCATCAAAATAAAAAAAAAAAAACCAAACTTTCGCGAAATAATTTGCGAAAATCCAAAAACTAGGTACTTACTCAAGTAACAAATCGTTACAATTAGGCATACTGTTGGGTTCACTGTAATCTTTTCATTTTAATAAATCTCAGTCATAAATAAATCGAAAAATGTTGATTCATAGATATTATTATGCAAATCTGTGTTCAATGCATGCCATCAAAATTACCACCGAAATGTATTGATGCTATGAATGATGAGATCATATTTAACAACATTCTAAACGAATAACCGTTACCTTTTGACTATAGTTTGTTGTGATGAGCATTGTTAATCCTTCGTAGAAGCAATAAATATCTATATTCCTATAACTGTTTCTTCGTGTTTATCTCGTGCTTAAAATAGGAACTTTCTGTGCGTCTTCCTCTCTCTTTCTTTCTGTCTTTGATTTCTCAGTCGTAAGAGGTGTACTCCTTCTTCTTCAGCTTTCCTTTATCCTCGTATCTTCACTACTGTTACTTCTTCTTCTTCTTCTTCGCAAAGGTAGCAGCAGCAGCAGCAGGCACAAGATCCGCTTCGCAAATGACCCATTCACTGAACATGCGACGACGACGACGACGGCGACGTTCGGCCCGATTCGTTCCGATGTATCCCCAGGTCCTGTTGGCGGCGGCGGGCGCGTTGGCGAAAATGACGACGACGACCAACACGACGACGACGAGAAGAGGTCAGCCCCCCAAAAGAGAAGACTCAACCGGTTTTGGCTCCCCTTCCCTTTTCCAGTGGTGGCGGCAACGATGCACACCTGCTTTTGCGCTGCTCAACTCAACTCGACTCGACTCGACGATCCAAGATCCGGAGCCGTTGAACCTGTGGAGCCGACTGAGCCCGATCGCGCGCTGACTAAGCTAAGCCAACCGCCTCGGCGAAGGGTTGTAATGGGTGGGGGAGTACCCACGACGACGACAACCACGTTGATGACGACGATCTGTGGGCAACAATCTGCGCGCTCTATCTCCTCCGTGTGACGTCAACTGATCGCGCCGCCAACCTCCAGAGTACGTGCGTGTGATGTAGCAAAAATCGTCGAGCACTTTTGCACTTGATTCGTTTTTTTTTGTTTCTGGCGATGTGAACTCCGTATTAGCATTCAATTTATTACGTCGCGAGGCACGATGGAAATATTCATGAAAATATTTACACTACACTTCACTCTGTAGGACTACCCGCGATCGTCAATGATCGTCTGCCGTGTTTGCACAGTCGACGGTTCTCATCAATGGCTGATTAGCTCACACGACAAGAACCGACATCCTCTTTCAGTGCAGCTAAACCCGAGCTTCAGCGGTTGTTTCCTTTTTTTTCTTCTGCGCGAACCGGAACTACGCCCCAAAACTACGTAATCCGGCCAAGCTTGAACACTTCGCAAGGCCTCACTTGCACACACGGCTGAATTACGAGAGTTACGAAACTTGCAAACTCGATCAACCCGAACCGAACCCTCCTTACAGCCCAAGGTTGAAGAGTGTGGACTTGACTCTATACGAAAAACGCAACGATACGCGGCGTAGACACGACGTTGGTCAGCACTTCTTGAGCAGCGGAGCACAACTGTTTTCCAGCTCGGCGCTTTCTCGCGAGCTTAGCCGGCGCGGGGGCTTTTTTCTCGCTCTCGCTGAATTCGACTCAAGTTTCGGCAGCGGAGAGAGAAGCTTCCTTCGCGCAACTCATTTCGTTTGATACCCCGACTTGATGGGAATGTATGAAAGCTCCGAGCATGATCATAGGGACCTCCTACGTGATGGTCACGACGAGTTCAACAGGAACTTCCTCTGGGTGAAGACCAGCTCGAGCTTATGTAATAAATTGATTCGGAAACTATATCGACACTTCAGAGATCTATATCCGGTTTTATCCTTTTTTAATGCCATACCATCATACCGGAGAATTTTGACAACTGATCACCGATGCTCTGACATCCTATGTGGCCTAAATACTGATAATTTAGAAATTTTAAAATCAAGCATATCTTTTGAAAAGGTCTATCTCAGAAACCAATTGACCAATTTTCAAAGTCTTAGAGAGAAAATTGTAGGAAATTTTCTCAGCACTTCAAAAATATTTTTTTTTTCAGGTTTGGCTTTGAAATGTTAAAATTTCCTAAAATGTTAACCTAAACGGTGCACTTTATCAGAAATTCGGTTGAATACTCTTTGCCAATTTGATTTAGCTTTTTAAAATATAAAAAAAATTACCACCTTTTCGAATCTTTAATTTTTTTTTTTCAAATTCATATTTCTGGAACAAGATTTTGCACCATCATGTACTTTAGCTCAAAAGATGTTTTTTAAGTCTCAAATTGTATGAAAAACTAATGATGGAAAATAGCTTCTTGTGACATTTTAAATCGCGAAACAATATGCGAAAATCTACTGTTTAGAGTTGCAACACTGCCATGGCTCTTTTTTAACACCCTGAAATTCTGAAAACAACCAATGCGTCATGGGTTTCCTATGTACATAGAACCTTTTGGAAAAAGAAAGCTTGAAGTATGAACAAAGTAAGTTTTTGGGGTGGGAGGGGGGGGGGGGGATTCTAAACGCAGGGGAATGCATATTAAATTGAATTCTGCTGATTGCACTCAAAATTTCCATTGGAATTTTGAAGTTTTTTGGAAAAAAAAATTTTTGCGCCTTGATTTTTGGGGCCAATTTTGAGTGGGGGGAGGGGGGGGGGTAACAACAACTTTAAATAAAATTTGTACCAGCCTTAGTTAAAATCAATAATTTATTTTATTTTTCAACAAACAGAAAAAGCATGAAAAAATAAACTTCGAATTTAAAGCCTGATTTTCTATATATTGAAATTTAAAGTATCACGAAATGCTTTATAAATCATGACAATTATGCTACTAACATAATTGCAAAATATCAATTAATTTATGAAAAAAAAAATCCTAACCATTTACGTTTTTATCTATCTGTTGTAGCAAATATTAAAAAGTTGAAATAGATTAAGGGGTTACATACATGTAGAAAATCACAAAATTTCATATTACAGAAAATTTATTAAATCCGCATAAAAGATGATTTTCAATCACTCCTGAAAGTTTCATGATGATATTTCTTGATTAAACTGAGTAAGAGACGATTTAAGGTCAAAACTTGGCCATGCGTAAAGCGAACTTTCAAACTTTGTAAGCGTTTTTCTCTTAACACCGAATTGATTTACGGGTGCCACGATATCTCAAGATTGGATGGACCAAATTGGCAGAAATTTTAGGTGAAGACTCTCAAGACATACCTATACCGTGTGCATGATGGAGCTCGATTTTAAAATTTTGAATTTTAAATAAATACAAAAATTAAAAACTTGTGATTTTTTATATGAAAAACATAAAAATATTTTTATCTTTTTTTTAAAATAAACTTCTTGAAAATCGGCCTTCGTCATGCACACGGGACTTGTTTAACGAGTACTCACCAAAATTTTGAGCCGATTTGGTCAAAACAGTGTTGAGATATCGTGGCACCCGTTTTTTAAAACTGCTAACTTCAAATAGCTATATCTCGACAATGATACAACCAAATGTCTTCAAATTTGTTTTGTTTATAGGTGAAAATTTATTTTTTAATGCTATGAAAACAGATTTAAAAAAAAAAGTTCTAGTGTGTACTCAAACCAACCTTTGACATTTGCCAATTTACAAGTTTATACAATGAAAATTTAAATTGAAGATTTTTAGTTGAGCTTTTAAGAAAAAATGTGTTGAGGTCCGATAAAACTAGTCGAATATTTGAAAAGATACTATGAAAATTTAATTTGCTGAGGTCTCGGGACTAAAGAGCTCATATTTGAAAATTTTGTTGTTAATTATTTATTTCTGGCAGCTTTAACCTTCTTGATTATTCGCTGCCCTATATCTGAAAAAAAAATCCTGATTTCATGTAATATTTTACATGGCATATCCAAAAATTGCAAATATCCATTAAACAGGATTCAGAGATACGATTTTTTGAACATAAAACTGGGGTTCTCGACTCGCCGCACGCAAAAAGTAATCTCAGTTTTAGTGAAAAAAGTAGTTTTTTTCTCGTTTTAATGGATATTCACAATGTTTTAATAAAAGTTATGTAAAGTATTACAAGAAATCAGAAAAAAATATTTTCAGATATTAGCTCGTTGGTCCCGAGACCTTCAAATCAGCAAAAAAAAAATTTCATAGGAATGGTTTTTTCGGACCTCAACATATTTTTTCTTAGAAGACCAACTAAAAACCTTTCTTTTTAAATGTGGCGCTTTAAAATTGGTTCAGCCGGAGATATTACGAAAGGACCGCCCTTTTTAGTCTTTTTTTGGACCACCCTATTTCGGATAGGAGCACCTTAATCGCCAAACAAAAAAAATACGGGTCTTATTATTTTGGTCAAGAAACTCCTTTCCAAATTTGACCCAAATCGGATCATTTTTGATTCGGATCCTTCCTGTTTGACATGGAATCGCTGTATAATACTACAACCTTTAGTTCAACATATTTCAGAATATAACAAAAAAATAATTCATAATTTTATTTCTATCTATCATAATTAGTCTTTCGAATCCTTTAGGAATATAAATAAATTAGCCGAAATTTTATATCTGCCAAATTGTAGTTAGAGCCAAGACGGAGTTAGATTGTAGAGGGTTAACGACTTTTTTGTCCAAATAAAAGAATGACGCACTCATCCCCCAGCCAGTGGGTGACAAAATGACATCAAACGTTAGTTTGGCTCCTCTTCACGGGTTCGCGGTCAAGCAGCACAAACCAGACTTCGGGAGCGAACCCAACGAATCTCGTAGCCAGAAATAAAAAAAAAGTCATATCCCCATCGGTCGACAAATTTACATAAAAAGAAGTCCCCACTTCTTACACTGACCGCGGTAGAATCGTCTGGAAAGCAACCTGCTGCAAAAGTGTTAACTGAAGATACTAAGTCTAGGTGACTTAGCTCAGTTACACCCCGAAATGACCAGCGCCAAAATCCGTCCAAAATGGATTACTGACCAATATTCAAGGCACGCTACCCTCAGGTTTGGAATGCCAAACGGTGATGATGATGAGAATCCAAAATACACGGTGGCGCGGTGCGATTACGCAATTTGTGAACTGTTCACTTTGCGCGGCTGTTTGGAAATGATTTAGCTAATTCAAGCTGCAAATCGATCGAACGTTTTTGGCCAGACAAATTTAGAGTTTGGGATTTCCCTGAACGGTGAATGAAGTGGTCACGTAAATTGACTTCACTATACACCCAATCTTATCAGTTTTTGGCGCAATCGAACGTAACGTACGATATTTCGAGCCAAACATTTCATTAGGGCACAAAACCAAAACGTAAACATTCGGGATTATTCCACTATTCCACTCATTAGTACACTCCCTACATGCCCTCCAAGAATCAGATTGATAGCAAACAATTTCCTATTGAAAAAATCAAAAACACAAAAGGGCACATAACAATTTTCACTCCAAACCCAAAATAAAAGTTCAAATGTGCCCTTTTGTTTTTCGTTAGTTTTTCGTAGTTGTAGAACTTTTTGTGTTATAAAGTGAACTTTTCATACATTCTTAACACTAAATCACTTCAAAGCAAAGTTTGGTTTACTTTTCACCAAGCATTTCTGTAGAAAAAAAACTTCATCGAAATACACTATTTAATACTGACCCGTGGCCGCTGCTCAGTACACTTTTGAAGAATTTTTCTGTTCTACATACCTTATCTACACCATTCAATCACAAAACTTCACCAATTATCAAAATTTCCACTGAATTCCTCATTATTTCCAACTAAACAAAAGGGCACATAAACATCATTCAAAACAACAATCTGGTGACAGCGCTTTAGTGCCCTTTCAGTTCTCTTCGAAATTGCATTTAGAAAGGGCCCATTATGAACAGCAGTTGGATAGCTAAAAGGGCCTAATAACGAGATTTTTTAAAATTATGAGTTTTATTGCGAAAATCAACATAAATTAAGAAGCAGTAAAGCAGAGTTGAGGATAATGATGTGTTTTATCGTATCATCAGTAAAAATACCATCAGTCAAGCTTATTTTTTAAACAGGAATTGAAACAAGTTGTCCATTTTTTGCAAGCGATTTTCTCGAATCGCGGTTTTTGCTTTTGTGCCCTAATGAAATGTTTGGCTCGATTTTACGGCGTGCATCAATCAAAATTCACCCAGATAAATATATACTTCCACTGCGGAAGACCGGAAATTGCCCTCTTAAGCTGAAACAGCTGATTTCCGATTGAGACGAGTTGATACATTTGTTTGGCTTAGAGCAGGGGTGCCCAACCTTTTGGCCCTGCTGGCCAGATCTGATAGTGCTGAACTAGTGGCGGGCCGGAACTAATGTTTAATAAAAGTTAAAAAAGTAAACATTTTTTTATAAAACTTATTTGATTAGATTGTTTCAAGTAAACAAATAAATAAAGAAGTGCTGCAAAAATGATTCATATATCTAAATTTAAGAAAGAAAAAAAACAAAGAAAACTTTCACAGATGTGTTTATTGGATTTATTTTTATTTTGTTTTGGGTAAAATTGTATTGTAATTGTTTTTGTCGATTGAAGTTAAATACCCTGATATCATTAACGAAAAAAAAAACATTTAAATTGCAAGTTTTTTTTTAGTTTAAAAAATCAACGAGACAAGATAAAATTTATTGAAACGAAATTTGGATTCAAATCTTCTTAACAATTAAAAACTAATTTTACGTTGTAGTGCACCTTTGTTCGTTGTTTTACGATTGATGATTTTAAAGACACGTCAATAATTCTTCGTATTTCTTAATAATTATTGAAGTTTTTGAAAATAATTTGTTTTTTTTTTTTTTGCTATATCTTAGAAATATTTGCAGATTTTTATTTTCAATATGATTAATTTGCTTTTTAAAGCTTTTTTCCAGCAAAACTTTATCACTGAAAAGTTGTTCAGAAAAAATAAATTATTTTTGCTTTATCCATATATGAAAAATCAGTTTCAACATTCCAACGCCCAAGGCTCCAAAAAAGTTGGAACGGTAATTTCAACTCGCTGGTTCTCGGGCCTAACTCAACCAATCAAGATGATTCTTCTTTCCAATGATTTGTTAGGATGTCTAGATGATTCTAGAACTTTGCAGAACTTGATTTGATCAAATCTGTAATTTTTGCGATCAAAAACATCGTTCCAACTTTTTTTTTCGCGTTAAAAAAAAATTCGCCGAAAATTCCGTGGAGGCAGCTTTTTAAAAAAAGTTGGAACGATGTTTTCGGTCGCAGAAATTACAGATTTGTTCAAATTAAGTTCTGCAAAGTTCTTGAATCATCTAGACATCCTAACAAATCCCTGGAAAGAAGAATCATCTTGATTGGTTGAGTTAGGCCCGAGAACCAGCGAGTTGAAGTTACCGTTCCACCTTTTTGGGAGGCTTGGGCGTCCGTGTAAGTTGAGCATGCGTTGGGCGTTCCAGTGTTTATCAAAATCCTTGAGCAATTCTCTACCAAAACCGGAAATGGGTTTTATTTGTATTTTTTTATTTCACTCAAACTTTGTGGGGGCCTTCCCTATGACCAAATAAGCTATTTTGCGTCATTGGTTCACCCATACAAGTCTCCATACAATGTTGGCAGCTGTCCATACAAAAATGGTATGTAAATATTCAAACAGCTGTAACTTTTGAGTAAATTTTCTGATCAATTTGGTGTCTTCGGCAAAGTTTTAGGTATTGTTGAGGACTTTTGAGAAAAAAATAGGTACACGGAAAAATTTTTTTGCAGATTTTTTAATCAACTTTTTTTCACTAAAACTCAATTTCCCAAAATACGTATTTTTTGATTTTCGAGATTTTTGACATGTTTTAGGGGACAAAAATCCGCAACTTTTGAGCTATAGAGAAACATGGTCAAAAAATCTGCCGCCGAGTTATGATTTTTTGAAAAAATTGTGATTTTCGGAAAAAATCGAAGTTTCATGCAAAAACAAGTTTGACATTATTTTTTAATGCAAAATTGAATTTGCAATCGAAAAGTACTTTACAGATTTTTTTGATACAGGGCTCCGTTTTCAAGATGTAGCCACCGAAAGTTTGATTTTAGCGAAATACTTGCAGTTTTTCGATTTTTAAAAATAGTGACCATGAGTGACCATTTCTAAAAATATTTTTTTTTTAAAGTTCAGAAAATTTGCTAGAAAATTGTCTAAGAGACATTGAAGATTGGACATCGGGTTGCTGAGATAGAGCCGCTTTAAGAAAAAGAAACACGAAAATTTAAGTTGTCTAAATCTCACCAAAACAACCCACCATTTTCTAATGACGATATCTCAGCAACTAATGGTCTGATTTTCAATGTTAAAATATGAAACATTCGTGAAATTTTCCGATCTTTTCGATAAAAATATTTTGAAAATTTTTAAATCTAGAATAGCATTTTAAATGGGCGTAATATTCAATGTTTTTTTTTCGTCATTTAATGACGATTTTTTTTCGTTGTCATTTCTTTATGTTTTTGACCCCCACAACTACTCTAAAGTGATTCAGTATCTAAGATGGCGGTCAAAATGGCAGAGATTAAATATTGAGGAAATGCATTTGGTAATTTGACAGGTAATCAACCATTCATATTTTACTAAAATGGGGTCGCAGAATTCGTATTTAATGACAAAAATAAGAAACAAAAAAAATGATTGTCTTTTTGTTCTTGATTCGATTTTTCGAAGACAGTCTGGACTGTATGTGAATACCGACTCTTATTTTTCTTATTCGTTTCTAAACTAATCATAAATTATTTTGATCAGCTTTGTGAAAAAAGTACACCGATGCCAGTGGGCTGAAGTGCATTAAAAATACCACCAAAAAGCCAATAAAATTTTATAATATCATTGTATGGATCGAACGGGATCGCGGAATTGTTTCTCTTTCACCCAACAACACCCTTGGGTAAGCGAATTTTACTTTCTCCGGTGAACCTCCACCATACCGCCGACCGAGTGATAAAGAAAAGAGAGGTTCCCGGGCTGGTGGTGCTCGCCCAGGTAAGCACATGCAACCAACAACATTCAGCATAAGTCCCCCTCCCTTCTTTCTCTTAAGGTCTACCTCCCTCTCACAAGATGATCCGATCCACGGTCCGAAGCATATGCAATGGTGCAAGAAAACACGGATGTTATGATGGGTCTTTCGAAGCGATCGACTGTTTAACACTTTCCTCTGAGAAGAAGAGGGAGGTGATCCGGCTTGTGCAAAGGATGAACTTTTACCTTTGTGCATGGCGAGATATGGAAATCGTGGGTCTGTCTGCTCCTCGCCGGCCGTGGGAAGATCCGGTTTCGTATAGTGTGCAAGTTCTGCATTCTCGTATCGAGTAGCTATTCTAGTAAAACTATCGAAAAAAATATCATTGCATTAGACGAATTTGCTTGTCGAAAAAAAATATCATTGCATTAGACGAATTTGCTTGTCATTAGTTATACTTCCTTGATATAAATAAACTCAATCGAGTCAAAAATATGAGCTCCCTCTTATGTTTACAAAAAAAAGTCGGCAAAAGTTGAAAAGGAACACTATGACGAAAATAACACACCACTCTCAACAGGTGAACAAAACAAAATCTAGAAGCCGGACCTCAGAAGTTAGGATAACGCCTTATCGGCTTGTAACAAGTTTATAATTCAAATTGCAGGTCACTTTGATAAAATAATGCAACGTTGTGTCAAATAAAACCAACAAATATTGATAACCTAGAAGTAGGGAAAAGTATAACCATGACAAACACCTGAAGGATCCTCTTATCATTTTTGTTAAATTCAATTGTACTGATAATGGCAACCTATCACAATTGATTTATATCAGCAATGTTTACAAAATATCTAACATATTCTTCAAATTACTTCTATTTTGCCTTTCCGCAATTGTGATCATCATTCTATACATAGAACACCTCTGGTGGTGTCATTTAAAAACAGCTGTACTCCTTCTATTCACAGGCAGGCTGAACAGGTTTAAGTCATGTGAAATTCAACTCGATTAAATCAGATCAAATATGACGTTAGATTATATCAAAAACAACATTTATGAACTATAAGTACCCGCCTTCATCAAATCTTTCAGGTTCGACAACTTCTGGCACTGCCTTCTTTTGTCACTTTTCGTCGAGATTTCTAGGTGGGTTGTTAGGTCATAGAACAAGTATTTTCTACCAAGCAGACTAAGGTATCACGTTGTAATTTCGTTTTATTTACTTTAGTAACGACAGATTTCATTCATAATTCCAATATTCAATAACTTAATTTCCAAAGTGCAGTATGTTCCCTGAAAAAAATAAATGTCTACTCCTACAAAATTTCCAGCCCTTCCTTTAAAAACAAATGCAAAATAAAATCCTTGGCATCTCGACTAGATCCGTTTCGTCAAAACCATTATGCCAAAAAACCTTCGAACGTAAGACCCAAATACGCTGCGTTTGTGGTTACCTGATGCGTGATGCATAATCCGACGCGTGATCGCCAAAGTGGCGTTTGTGCATAAACACAAAAAAATGGTGGAAAAATACTAATTGCAAAAAGCAATTTCAATATAAATCAAAATCTTTTTTTATGTCACAATAAAAAAATTTTTGAGCGTTCAGCTATGGCAAAAAAAATGCGTAGTATTTAAATTTATTGTTTTCTTTTTGCCTTCCCTCAGTGATCACTCGAAAAAAAACGTTACTTAATCCACCTTTAGGGGGTTGGTGCCTTCCTCTCATTTATAGAGTGATTCCAACCCCCCTAAATTGTCCACATGTTTATGGATCTCCCCTAACGTTATCGCAGCACCTAAGGGAGCGTTCTTTTATTACGTAACGCAAAATTTGGGATTTTTGACCCCCCTCCCCCCCCTTTGTAACAAATCGTAACAGATGAGCCATCCCCCCTACCCCCCCTGTAACGCGTAACGCAAGGTCTTTTTGCAAATTTTTATGAGTGCTTATATGAAAATTTTGCGTTACGTAACAGAATTTTTCAGCACACCCCCCCTCCCCCAATTTTCGTAACATTTCGTAACAGACACCGACACCCCCTCCCCCCCCTAACTGCGTTACGTAATAAAAGAACGCTCCCTAAAGACCCAGTAAGAAATACGGGGCCGATCGGGTCTGATCGTCAGAGCGACGATCAGTCCTACAGGGGCCGATGCGGGTCTGATTTTGAGACACGCATCAGACCCGAATCAAGGTATTTTGCACCCGAAACGTCAACCTGTCAAGGTTGTTCGAACATCGCAAGAGGCCTACGTGCGGGGGCGATGTAAGAACGACGTAATGGTGAAAAATCGGACGTGCATCAACCTCTTTTTTGTGTTCTTCTTCTTCTTTTTTTGACAACTGTCATTGGATTTGTTGATATTAAAACTGTCATTTTTGCGTTTTTATTTGTTTATTTTCATAGTAATTCAGTAATAAGATAAAATAAACAAGAATTCAAGAGAAAGCTGCTGGCACGTGAGGACCGGATCCGTTTGTTTTAGACCTGGAAACGTTCGTGCAGCATTTCAACCTTGATTCCGAGGGCACCGTCCGCCGAGCCTGTCCGTGCAGCTTCGTTCCGAGGGCACTTGTAGGTTGGCGACCACCCAGCAAGCAAATTCGGTGCTGCCTCTCTCCGATGGAACCTCGAGGTCCATTGCCGTTTCGCGTGGCAATTCCGGATTGTACGAACCTACTTGGGAGGAAAATAAACAATTAGTGCACTGAATCAAGCAAATGTTAGAAATAAATTACCGAAATTTGAAAAGTAATAGGCCAGAAACGTGGACAAGATTCGGCCGTGCAGCTTTTAATCCGTCGTTCCGTCCAGCGTAATTCAGAGGGAACTTGAGGGCCAAGTTCGTCCATCGAGCCTGTTGCGTCAAACGACGTTCCGAAGGGACTTGCAGTTTGACGACCATGCAGTGTTGTTCTGAGAGCTCTTACAGATTGGCCGGCATCCGGCGAACCTGATCCAGAGCCATGGCGACCTTTCCGCGAGCCTGTTCCGTGCTGCTTTTTTTTAGAGTACTTGCAGGACCATGGCCGTTGCGCGTGGCGTTTCCGGATTGCAAGAACCTATTCAAAATGATAAAAAACAGCTATTGCTGTGATACTGGACGGAAATATAACAAGAGAATTACCTCTGTAATAAAAACGGATTGGCCGGGAACGCGAACCGATTCATCATTTAATCCGTCGTCATGAGGGCACTTGTAGGGCGAAGGCCGTCCAGCCAGCGTGTTCCGAGCTGCCTCTTTTCGAGGGTGACAATCCGGACGAAACGTGACTTGCATGTTGCGGCTCGCGAGGCTAATTCCGGTGGGAAGCGCTACGGACCCCTCGATGTTCGGTCGTGGCCCTAGAGTACCTTGTGGTGAAGCCGGCTGGGATCATTTCCACACCCAAAAGAAAGGTTTTTGAACTGGAAAGGGGGAAGGTTAGTTTGAAAGATTTCAAGGATGATAATGCAGCGTTGCTTTCGTCGTCACTTACCAGGTCATGGTCGTCCCGAGTGGCATTTCCGGAGAGCAGCAGGGGGAAGGTTCGTTCGTTTGTTCGCCTCTTTTCAATTGCGGCGTTGTACGGCCACCACTTCATCTTCATCATCTTGCACGATGGCTGTTAAAACGATCGTTCTCCTCCTAGTCGTTGCGACGCTTCATGGTCTTCGGTGGGACCATGTCACCGCGGTCTCGATCGCTATGATCGCTTGCCGTTGTTTTCCTGGGTGTGGATGGACCGCGAATCGTACTGCTGCGCAAAGGGAACGCCCTTGCCATCACCTGCTTTTGCTACTGGGCCGGTGAACCATGGTTGCTGGTAGTGCTGCCACTGTTGGTCTGATCCCGACTACCGTAATGACTATCCTGCGGTTGACTTCCCTACAGACTATTTCCGGAAGGATTTCGCTTCTTGAACCTCGGCGGTAGATTCGTTTGGAAGTTCGTTCTGCTGATCCTCATGACCGGGCTTGACCGGTGAATTGGGAAGTCAGTTCGCGCGGCGCTTCGCTGATTGTTCTTATCAGTGAATGTCGTTGCGGAGTCGCGAATCGGGAGCATGCCGTCCCTGATTTACATCAACGCGTCCCAGGCGGTTGCCTGCACGATTCGACCGAGTGTTGAATGAGGCCGGATTCCGGGACTCGGACTCGATATACGATATGGTGGTGTTTTGATTGGCGGGGTGCCCGGGGTGGGGGTGCGACCAGTTCCGCTGCTTTTGTGGGAATGTGGGTGCAACGGAAATGTTCGAGTGTTCTTCCCTTCCTGAACTGTTCTAGTCCGTCGGTGAACCTCTCGGAACCGTCGAGTTCAAACAGAACGATTGCGCTGTTTACTTCCGGGATATTTTTACGGCGGATCAAGGGCAGGGTGAGCGTAACGGGAGTATCCTGCGAGCCAAAACATTTTCCTGATAACGAGGCGACACGAGACTGACGGTTCCAGCGCGATCTCAGCTTGAAGAATCTTTTTGGCGGACGCATTCTTCGGCGTCCTGGCCCGCTGGATGTGTTCTAGTCGATCGACAGAGCACAATGGAACAGGTCGCCGGGTGCAAATCCTGACTACCGAATTTCCTACTTTGTGGAGATGACGCCCGAATTATTTGACCTAGAAAAAAAGAAGGTTAGTTCGGATTGGGAGTTAAAAAATACTTTTACCTGTGTTCCTGCAGCACCGATTCCGCTTCCACTGACTGCCTCTGGGTCACTTCCCAAGTGGTCCACTACGAGGCCAAAGCTTGGTTCTGGAACGAATTAGTTGAGTCCCGGAAGTCAAATATCGTGTCCCGCGTGTCTTCTTGATCTGGTTAAATATGCCAGTCCCAGAACCAATTCCAGGTTGAACCGGGCCACAACGGAACAAATCTGTGAAAAATTGTAGACAAAAGTAAGCAATGTGATCATGTTACAAAAGATCATTCAATTTATCATTTACCGCTGGTCAAGGCTGGTGGCTTGTCTGCCCGCTGGACCGGTCACGGCCACTAGTCAACCGGAAGCCGGAAGGTTGTTGAAGTTCTAATCGGTCGACGGTTTCGCGGGTATACAATTTCCACCGGCGCGGACGAAAGGTCAGTTTGGCGACAGGTTACGCTCTTTTGCAGGATTGTGCGTTTTAGGACGCAGACTTGCGTGGCTGGTACGTTTTGGCCTACGCCGCCTTGCTTGGGGTCATCTCAATGGTGAGTTTAGTCGGCTTCCAGCATCCCTACGCCCACTGGCCGCCGTGACGGAATCATATTCTGCAGCTACACGTCACAACACTACAACGTTTGGCGGATCTCGCCGAAACCACCGGTTCAGAGCGTTGCCTTTTTTTTGCGGTCACCTTCTGCGTCTCCGGATCGGTGTACGTAGTAAGCCGGAGACGGTCGTTTTATTCCTGTTTGCTTGTAGCGTTGAACTTGCCGCACCAACAGTTTCTGCTCCGTTTTGTTCAGCGGATTGGCCGCAATAAGGGCCCGTACATGTCGCTGGGTGCAAATTTCGTGTTTGTTCTGCCCGGAAGAGGAGAAGGTTAGTTCGGGTGAAAGACTTCAAAAGACTGTTGTACCTTTGCTCGTGCAGTACTGAGTTCGCTGCAACCGGCTGCCGGTGAGCCACCTCCAAGGAGTTCCAGCTACGAACCCAAAGCTTGTTTCAGGGACGAAGTAGCGGATTCGTTCAACTTTGCGGTGCTCCCGGTCATGCGCCGGTTCACGGCCTGCGTATCCGGCAAGCCAAGAGGCCGCGGCGTTCGGCAAATTCACGTCACTCCGCGTGGCTCAACGGTGGTGGCGGAACTCCAAAACTGTCTTCCGTTTCCCTGCTTCCTAATGGTGACGTTCGAATTATTTGACCTGAAAAAGGGGATATTTAATTTGGGTAGAGAGGTTGCAGATATTACTGTTTGTACCTGTGCTCCAGCAGCACCGGATCCGCTGCTACCGGTTGCTTATGTTCATCCTCTTCGTCGTCATCATCCGACCGATTTCCCCACGGATCAGACCAGCAACTGGAGGTAATGCGACGCTTCATCATAAAATCGCGTGGGACCATGTCACTGCGGTCACGATCGTCCCGTTCGCCATGATCCATTCCCCGACGTTGCTTGACCCTTGCCCATTGCTGGGTGTGGATGAACCGCGGACCGTACCACTCTTGCCGCCACCCTGCTGCTCCGTATTCACCCTTCTTACTCTTCAGCTGCTGCTCCAACTCCTGCAGTTTCCTGGCCGCGGCCTGTTTACGTTCCATCTCCCTTCGCTGGTCCTCCTCACGACGCAACTCGAGACGTTCCTTGGTCCACGACCTCCGACGCAGGCGTGGCCATTGACTGACGGTCGATGGTGGGCCGCTGAACGACAATCTCCGGCTCTATGAACGAAGCCGCCGCCGACGAAAAGTCCCGCCGGTGTTAGTCGTGATCCTGGTGCTGGTCTCGTTGCTGCCGGGTGGCCAACCTTGGAGGTTACATTTGTTCGCGACAGCCTCGTCACGATATTTGCCACACGAATGCATCGGAAAATAGTTTGGTCCATGTGATTGCTGACGATTCGTACTGTGGCCGCCCGAGATGAAATCTGATTGCAACCTGTTTAATCCGCCTCCGCCAACACTGTTGTTTCGCATTCCACGATTGTCCCCCGGTCGTCGTTCATCGGTCCCGACAAAGGTGGACCGTCCAATGTAGGCGGTGGCGATCCGGAACTTCCACCTGCGCCTCCGCCGCCACAATACGGTGGCATCTGCGTACGGAACTGCGTCGTAACGGAGCATGCTGCTGTTGGGGCCCGGACCCGCTTGGTTGCTGTCCGTCGCTCTGAGAACACTCTTGTAGTGCCAAAATCGTCCTTCAAACCTGTCCGCCAGAAAACGGAATCACCGGAGGTTCGCAAATGCCCTGAAATAAATAAATGAAAGAAGTTAAGTTTACAGCAAACAAAAAATACAAACTGCCAATAAACCTACACGCCAAACTTTTGCGAAGGAAAAAAACGTACACGCCACGTTTTTTTTTCGTTTGACAGAACTGCCGAAAAATTCGCAAACATGAAGGAGCGAGATAGCATGCTTAGCGAAACTTCGATGAAAACACAAAGCATGCTTTCTCTTTCACTCTAATGCGCTGCATACAGTTCATCGAAATTTTCCAAAAACATCGTTGCCTTACAAAACATCGTGGGTTTACGGACTTTCGATCTGGGGAGGTTCTAATAAAAAAAACAGACTGCCTACAGACTTTTTGTCAAGATTATACAGTCACCGCCTTTGAGGAAAATGGCATCCCTCTACACGGCTTTTTCGTGGCGATCAGACCCGACCATTTGAGGTTATGTGAATTCAGACCATTTTTAAACTGCTTGTAATTTAAGATAGGTAAATCAGATCTTAAAAATTCTTAATCCACAAGAAACGTAATTTCAGAACCTTTCTAAAAATATATAATATGGCAGGTTTTCATGCAAAAACCATCCTCTTTGCAAATTGTAAAATTTATATGCAGCAGATTTTTAAGCATAACATTTGATGTGCTTTACCAAATCTTATAGATTTCAATAGGCACTTATGGGACCCCAAAACGAATCGAATGAGACCAATACAGTCAAAATTGGTTCAGCCAGTGACGAGATATTCCAGTGACATTGATTTGGTACACATGTCTACATACAGCCAAACACACAGACATTTGCTCAGCTGGTGATTCTGAGTTGATATGTACAAATGAAGGTAGGTCTAGGAGGTCTAATTAAAAAGTTCATTTTCCGAGTGATTTTATAGCCTTTCCTCAGTAAGGTGAGGAAGGCAAAAACTTCCTCAATAAGCCACCTAGTAAACCTTCATGTATATATGAAAATCGCCTCAGAATCCATAAATCCCTATTGAAAGTTTGGTTAAGTGCTATAAAAGTTATACACAAAGGTTGATTTTCAAATTAACTCAACAGTTCTGCTCGGGTGTATAAAATCAAAACATTGACTTTCGAAGTTTTACAGAAATATTTGGAAACTACCCTTAGGGACCATCCATGAACCATGTGGCCACCTTGCCGGGGGGGGGGGGGGGGGTTTAGGGATGGTCCCTTAAAAACCTTTTTTATAGGGTTCAGGAAGCTTTTCCTTTTATGTTGTTGTGAGTAAGGCAACAATCCAAAGTTGTTTTTCCTCTCTGAATGACAAAATTAGGTTTTACGCCGTGAGGTCATTTGACAGCTCGTTATACCAAATGTTTTTTTTTTGGTCCATTGGCAAGCCCCGATAAAGTTTCAGCCAAATCAAAAAATAAAGGAATATAATTTAATTTTATCGGCTGATTTTGAAGGGAATTTCTCTGCAGGACAAAAAATTGTTTTCAATCCACTCGAAAACATATTACAGTCCCCACTCGATTATCCGAAGGCCTCGGTAAAATTTCACTTCGGATAATCGAAACATGATTTTTGTTTTATTTCTTTGTCTGATTTTTTATTGTCGAGCTCAAGTGTGACCCCTAAACTACGCTAAAGTGATTTAAAAATATTATATCCAAGATGGAGGCCAATATGGCGGTGACGATATATTGAAAAATGCATATTATTATTTAATGTGAAGACTACCATCATTGTCATGATTTTTCCCGGTACGAGAATCGAACTCACGACCTCTGGATTGGAAACCCAGCACGCCGCTAGTCGAAACTCATCCCCTACCGGTCAGTATTTCCCAGTGAGCACATTTACTCTTTTAAGGGATCTGACTTTGCCGAGCCAGACAGGAATCGAACCCATCACCTTCCGCTTACAAGGCGAAACCCGTAACCTCACGGCCACGGAAGCTCGGCCAAAATCAAAGATATAAATTTTGCGTCGCTTTCAATATTTTGACAAAAATTCTTCAACAAGTTGTTCTGAATAGTTCCTACACATGCTGATTCCTTTTGGTCACGATTATCCCATTCCTTGTTATGGAAATCGTCATTAATCAATGATTGCCAACTAGGACGTCAAGTATTATACCACAAAATTATATAAACTTTTAAACGCATTTGATTTAGATCGAAAATTCTTTCAGTGGCTTCAAGAAGGCAACAACCGGCACATGCTGATTCATTTTGGTGCTGAAAATCGTTAAATTGAATTTAATACAGAATATTTTATAGTGATGATCAATTTTCTTAATAGACAACCAACTATTCAAATTTGTCTAAAAATTGGGTCGTTTAAAACAAGAAAAAAAAATGTTCCTAATTCGATTATCGGACGTCCCATTCAAACCTTCGGATAATCAAAAATTCGGATAATCGAGTCTGGACTATAAAACAAATGTAAAACCATGCCACGGTGTGTTGCTTAGAACAACATAAGATAAAAAAGACAGGTCGGATATTTGGCATTTTGAAAAAAAATTTGGAAAAACAAACTTACTGCCAATATCATACCGGTCATAAAAAATAAAAATAAAACAAACTTGTAAAAGAAACTTTTTTAAAATTCTAATTTTATTTACTACACAAGTTTATAATTTCCAAAAATACACTTAAATTAAAAAAATAATAAAAAAACAGGCCAGAATTTCAACATTCAATAATTATTTTTCAAAAATTCTAGGTTTTGAAGAAAATATTTTTTGCGGTAATGTCCAACGAAAATTCACAAAACCTCAAAATATTTTTTAATTAGCTCAACCATGTTAAAAATGATTATGAATGCGCTTTAAATTGTTTTAATGTTTTCAGCTGATTGCACTTAAAATTTCATTGAAATTTAGAAGTTTCTTAAAAAAAAAATTGCCCCTGATTTTTCGGACCGTTTGTTAACATTGGAACGCCCAACGCATGTCCAACTTACACAGACCCACCCAAGCCTCCCAAAAAAGTTGGAATGGTAACTTCAACTCGCTGGTTCTCGGGCATAACTCAACCAATCGGGACGATTTTTATTTCCAGGGATTTGTAAGAATGTCTAGATGATCCTAAAATTTTGCAGAACTTGATTTGAACAAATCTGTAATTTCTGCGACCGAAAACATCGTTCCACCTTTTTTAAAACGACTGCCTCCTAGGAATTTTTGGCGAATTTTTTTTTACACGCGAAAAAAAAAGTTGGAACGATGTTTTTGATCGCAAAAAATACAGATTTGATCAAATTGAGTTCTGCAAAGTTCTAGGATCATCTAGACATCCTAACAAATCACTGGAAAAAAAGAATTGTCTTGATTTGGTGAGTTATGCCCGAGAACCAGCAAGTTGAAGTTACCGTTCCAACTTTTTTGGAGCCTTGAGCGTTGGAATGTTAACGGGGGGAGACTGAATTTTTTTAAAATATTTGCAACAGCCTTAGATGTCAATATTTTAACCCTCTAACGCCCAGAGCTGTTTGCTTATCGTAAAAATAGTAAATGGCTAAATTTTGGTACAATATTGCAGGAAATACTTTACTTTGACCCACAAACATCGAATTCGTGCAAAAAAGTTGAATTTGAAGTGGTGCACCAGAGCACCATCAGGAAGATGAGCTACTTTTTTTTAAATCACAAAGTCTCGTTTTTTTCAAATCTATTGGTTCAGTTGTTTGAAAATGCTTCGAAATGTGTTAAAAACTACTTATTCTTTGCTGTAAGACCATATTTCTGAAGTATGAATTACAAATTCAAAAATCTCTGCATTTTCAGATTACTTTGATTGGCTCATTAAAAACTCACAAACAACCATTTTCATGAAAAATAAGGAAAATAATAAAACCATCGGTCTAATAACAATGTTTTGTCTTGTTTATGAATAGTCAAAACGTTTATAAACTTTTGTTTTGGTTAAAATAAGCTTTTTCTGTAATTTAGAAAAAAGTGCTCCTAAATATTTAGTTGCTCATATGCCTAGGTGGTGCTCTGGTGCACCAAATGAAAAAGGTTGAAAAACACTCAAAATCGGCCAAACTCACAATGTTATTCACAGAGGTTCTTGTCCAAGGTTCAAATTATAGCAAAACATTTTTTGTTTCATAAAATTTTGTGTTTGGTAATGTTTACGGGCTTTTGAAAACAGGTCTTATTTATTTCCCTAAAATTTGCCCATTTTTGTTTACATTTCGTACTGTAACTTTGCTTGTGCTTGACCAAATTTGATAAAATTTGGGGAGATGTTGGTATACATCCTACATGAACACCTGCAACTTAAAGCACAATGAAAAGTTGTGTCAGTTTCGAGATATTTGAGTTCAAAGTTTTGGTGCTCTGGAGTAACCATGGGCGGGAGAGGGTTAACAAGCTCAAACGAATCTTCACCGTAGGACCATTATGCGATTGCAATTTCGCCCATAAAAAAAGCCAAAGGTGTAACAAAACCACGACTAAATACGCTGCTGCTGCTGGCCGGGTTGGCTTTTGCTGGTGTGTTTACAATCGCGGCACGTTCGGCTGTTTGTACTGCTCTGTGGTACTGGTGCGAGTCAGATCTCCAATCTGAAGCAGCAGCAGCAGCAACTACAAAAACAGTCAGTCCGCCAGCCAGCCAGCCAGCTCTCCGACATCCGGGTTGAAATCTGTGCAATAAAGCGACTAAACACAAACACCACTTTGCATACTCTCCAGCGCGGCACACACTTCGAGTTGAGCCAAACCGTACAACACCTCACTCCAGGCAGAGAGAGAGAGATAGAGAGAGGGAGCTCAAAACACCTTTCCAGCGCGCGGATTCCGCGGATGGCTCAA
Source organism: Culex pipiens pallens (assembly GCF_016801865.2). NCBI lineage: Eukaryota > Metazoa > Arthropoda > Insecta > Diptera > Culicidae > Culex > Culex pipiens. The sequence goes on from NC_068939.1 coordinate 179,489,141, forward strand.
AGACGCACACTCGACGGTCAATGACGGTTGGTGGTGATTGCGATGGACGAGCCGCGAGTGGACTCTTTTTCGTCATTCATTATTTTACCTCCGTCGCGGGGTTTTCTTGAGCTCCGTTTTGAAAAGCACCTTTATTGGGGATAAGCGTTTGCTTTCGAATCTTTTTAGTTATTTTTTTGTCCAAGTGTACTTTGTTCAACACCGTAAAGTAATCGAACAATATTCCACAAACCACAAAATACGAACAAATATTAGCGATTGGTTCATGAGCCAAAAATAGGTGCATTGCCCCTAGCTACATAACCAGTCAGTGTGAGAAGGATTTGGACTTATTACCAAAAGGCGGATGTAGCAGACTAGATGTCTGTGGGTAACACTAAAATTGATTATTGTAACTAAAGTTATTAGATAACATTCAAGGATTTGAGAGTAAAAAATACATAAGATACAAATTTCAAGTCAAATTTATACGTTTAAGCAAAAAGAATCTCAAAATGCTTTATACATTATAACAGTTATATGCTACTGTCACAAATTTGAAAAACATATATCAATGAATTTAAAAAGTTAGTTAACTATAGTTCAGAAAATCATGAAGAAAGTCATTATTTTAAACTTCTCAAAGTGTCATGATTTTTTCAATGAACATGATTTTGAATCGGAAAACGGAATGCATTTTCGGATTCTTTGGACAATTTTCCACTAGGAGAAGGTTAAAAAAGTTTGTAAATAATAAATAATATGTGTTTTTGAAACACAATTAAAAAAAAATCTCCAAATTTATAGGCAATTTCAGTTGAACAAATTTCGTGTAAAATGTGAAAACTTGTGATACGTGCTTTGAATTCAGTATAAAATGCAATATAAATCGATAATTTTATAAACAAAACTAGTTTTAACAAATTTCATGCAAAATTTCGACTTTTTAACAATTTTACCTGAAATTTATATGTATTTTGCTAAAAAGCTTAAACACAGTTAACTAAATATAAACATTGTTTTTATTTCTTAAAAACTATATCAGCTACTTTAGTGATGGTACATTTAACGTACAAATAAAGTTTGAACATCTTAAATATGATTTTAACAAGAAAAACTATGACTATCAAAGTCACCCCGGAATTAAAACTAAGAATTTTTAACGTAACTATTTTTCTAAACATTATTGAAAAAACTTTTTTTCCGAAATAGTGCATGGACTTTGTGTGGCCTACCCCAGTACATATTTTAAAAATAATAATCTTGAGTAAAACCTTATCTGTTGGAAAATGTTCTAAAAACAAATTGAAATCCTATCAAAGTCACCCCGGTTTACGGTATATCAATGAATTTATGAAAATCAAACTAAACATAAATTAAAGTGTCAAAAAATGGTTAAATGCAAAAGGCATGAAAAATAATGATATTGCCCCAGAATAAAAAAAAAACAAAGGTTTTTTCAGCAGGTGAAGTTGAGAAAAAGTAGGCAAACTCATTTTTTTTCACACACAAAAAAAATCGATATTTAGTAAAACAATATTTTGAAAAAAAAAATCTATATTTTTAATGATCAAAATTGTATTTAGAATCAAAAAGTACTGTACATAAATTTGATAAAGTGCATCGTTATTATTCTTCGAATTCTTCAGAAATGTTCTATAAATTTGTCAGAAAAGCTTTGAAGATTGGACCTCTAGTTGCAGAGATATAGTCACAAAGAAAAACATATGAACCATTCTCTGAGATTTTTTCGTAACTTTTAATCTGGCTGAAACTTACGCCATTTTGCATCATGAGTTTGTCCATAAAAATTTGGCAGCTGGCCATACAAAATTTGTATGTCAAAATTCAAAAATCTGTATTTTTTGAAGGAACTTTTTGATCGATTTAATATCTTCGGTAAAGTTGTAGGTATGGCTGAGGACCATACCGAAAAAATGATACATGGAAAAAAATGCTGACTGCCAAAAATCATTTTTTTGTCAAAAAAAACTTGATTTCCAATAAAAGACTATTTTTTACAAATGTTTTAGAGGACATAGAATGTATTTTTTTTTAGAAAATTCCATAAAGTGCAAAAGATTCGACAAAGTTAAGTATTTTTTTTCTAAATTATATGATTTTTTAAAACAATAAGACTTTTTTTAAACTACATCAAACATGCAATCAAAAAGTACTTAAGTGAAATTGTGCATCGTTTCAAATTAAAGTCATTTTCAGGTAACTTTTTTTGAAAAATAGTCGCCCTTTTTCAATTTAAATAAATGGCCATGTTTGCCCACTACTAAGAAAAAAAAACCTAATGCTGAAAAAATCCTACATTTTGCTTCTTGTTTTGGTTACTGAGACATGGCCACTTAATCCACCTATGTGGTTGGTGCCTTCCTTACTTCTTGAGAAAAAGGAATCACACATAGATCACGAAATAATTGACATCTAGCATCAAACATGTTTTTGGTACGGAACCAAGTAGAGGGGCAATAAGCATCTCCCAAGAAAAGCGGTCAAGAAACGGCTTCACGAACAGCAGAACAAAGGAGAGGGAACGATTTTTTGGGTCTTTTCTTTACTCTCTCTGGCTTGCTTTCGCTGCCAGTGCTACCCGTTTGAAATTTTTCTAGACCGGTTCCTTCCGAAGTGCGTATACCGCTAAAACCAAAATATCCGGTTTCAAAAACGTACATGAATATCACTTCAGTAATCGAACGTTGAGATAGGTTTAGATTTGAAAGGGTTGCCAGATCGTCAATATTTTGTACACTTTGGACATTGTTCGGTTTTCGATTTTGAGTCGATACCTTGGTCGATACGAGCTCTCTGTGAAAATTTAATTTTTTAGCAGGATTACTCGGTGAGAAAATTTACGGCTCTTTTCAATAAAAATGATTTAATTAAAAATGTCAAAAATAAGTGTTTTAGCCTTTTTCAAAAGGTTATCCTTGATTATAAAATTTCTAAATATTTATGCCACAAAAAAAAAGTTGGTAGTGTTATTTATTTTGATAGTATATTTCAAAGACCTTTTTAAGAAAGGGGCCAATGTTTACGATTTGGCAGCCCTGTGAAATATTGTAAACACTCAATAAAACTCAAAAGGCCGGATTTCATTAGTTTCGATGAATGTCTTACATTTCCGTAAATTGTTAAATATTTATATTGAATACTTTTCCAATAAGTTAAAAAGGTTGGAAATCATTCAAGAGAGATATCAGATCTGATAAGTTGTAGAAATTGTAAAGAAAGACAGTTAGAAAATCCGATGTTATTTGCTTCCGGAATCAAACTTCTGTGATACGCTGGATATGTATTTGAAAGACTATTCTGAAAATTTCATCAAAACCCGGATAGGCGGTAATAACAAATTTCATGCCAGTTCAATAACACATTATGTTAAAATAACAGAAAGTGTTATTGAATCTTCTAGCTAAATCCATTATTTTGTTGTTATTGGATTGTTACTGTGATTATAGAGTAATGACATTTTAGGATATTTTTCGAATATGTCCGTGTTATTATTTTTTGTTATTTTAACAACTAGTCCGACCATCCCAAGAACAGTTGACGATCAGAACTGATTCTCTCAGGTTATTATTAGACTGTATTTGAAAGACTATTTTTAAAAATCCATCAAAAGTTTGAGGAGCAGCCCACCCTGTAATATGATTTTGGATGGAAAAAAAATCAAATAAATGTGAAGAAGGCTGGTTTGGTTTGTTCCAACATCCCGCCGACGCCTTTCGAAGCGGATATCCCATAAGTAAAAGATAACGCTTGAATCCGCTATGGATGCATGCATCAATTTCACTTTTACATCCGGCGTATTTTTATTTTATTTACTTTTTTTGTTGTTGTTCCCCACCCGCACCACCAAAATAAAGGGGGAGGGAAACGGATCTCCTCAAAACCAACAGTCCAACGGGGTGGTGACCAGCGATCGGCGCCGTCGTTCCAAGTTATGAATTATGATCATGGCGATATGGCGACCGCCGCCGCGCGATCCAGCAAACGACGACGCCGGCAGGGAAATTCCGTCGCATGCTTTCTTTTCTTCTCCTTCTTTCTTTGGCGGCGGAGTCCGCGCACCGCTGCTGTTTCGTCATCAACGTTGGTCCGTCCGTCTTGCATGCACTTTCTTTTTGGGGCCAGAGTTTCGTTGGTCGCGCCATTTTTGACGCTGGTTCCGGGATTTACCCACGTGTCGTCTATCCGGTTCAGATGATAAACGGCGGATTTGCAATTAATCGTTGGATGTGGAGGTTGAATCATCAATTTTATTATGTCACAGTATATGACCCCCCGCATAAAAATGTATGATGATTTGCACTGTTAAAACCATCCAATTACAATACATATTACAATATTTATGGTAAGTTTATTGTTGACTTTTTCGAACTTTACTGGAATGGCGATGAAGCTACTATACAATTCATGGTTACAGCTAATTGGAAGGTTTTGTTATTGGAAATGTTATAAATGGAAACAATAAAACTATCGTAAAATGCATGAATATAGCAAATCTTATGGTTTTTGTATTGGAAATCTCATAATGCATTTTTTCCAATTTTTTTGTTACATTACGTTCATTGTAATGTTATAGTTGCGTAGTGTGAACTTTTTTCAACGATTTTTTTAATTTGAATCATGTAATAAAAGTATTTAAAACGAGTTATATTTTAAAAACAAAACATCACAAACGATTTTGTGAAAAGCTCAAATCAAATCAAATAATATTAAAAACTTAAGCATTAAAACATTAATTATTTAACTGTTCCCTCACAAAAAAAAATATTAAAATATTAATTTATTAATATATTGATATATTAATATATCAAAATATTAAAATAATAAAATATTGAATTATTAAAATATTAATTTATTAATATATTGATATATTAATATATTAATATATTTAATTTATTAATATATTAAAATATTAAAATATTAATACATTTAAACATTTAAACATTTAAACATTTAAACATTTAAACATTTAAACATTTAAACATTTAAACATTTAAACATTTAAACATTTAAACATTTAAACATTTAAACATTTAAACATTTAAACATTTAAACATTTAAACATTTAAACATTTAAACATTTAAACATTTAAACATTTAAACATTTAAACATTTAAACATTTAAACATTTAAACATTTAAACATTTAAACATTTAAACATTTAAACATTTAAACATTTAAACATTTAAACATTTAAACATTTAAACATTTAAACATTTAAACATTTAAACATTTAAACATTTAAACATTTAAACATTTAAACATTTAAACATTTAAACATTTAAACATTTAAACATTTAAACATTTAAACATTTAAACATTTAAACATTTAAACATTTAAACATTTAAACATTTAAACATTTAAACATTTAAACATTTAAACATTTAAACATTTAAACATTTAAACATTTAAACATTTAAACATTTAAACATTTAAACATTTAAACATTTAAACATTTAAACATTTAAACATTTGAACATTTGAACATTTGAACATTTAAACATTTAAACACTTAAACACTTAAACATTTAAACATTTAAACATTTCAACATTTCAACATTTCAACATTTAAACATTTAAACATTTAAACATTTAAACATTTAAACATTTAAACATTTAAACATTTAAACATTTAAACATTTAAACATTTAAACATTTAAACATTTAAACATTTAAACATTTAAACATTTAAACATTTAAACATTTAAACATTTAAAAATTTAAACATTTTACCATTTTAACATTTTAACATTTTAACATTTTAACATTTTAACATTTTAACATTTTAACATTTTAACATTTTAACATTTTAACATTTTAACATTTTAACATTTTAACATTTTAACATTTTAACATTTTAACATTTTAACATTTTAACATTTTAACATTTTAACATTTTAACATTTTAACATTTTATCATTTTAACATTTTAACATTTTAACATTTTAACATTTTAACATTTTAACATTTTAACATTTTAACATTTTAACATTTTAACATTTTAACATTTTAACATTTTAACATTTTAACATTTTAACATTTTAACATTTTAACATTTTAACATTTTAACATTTTAACATTTTAACATTTTAACATTTTAACATTTTAACATTTTAACATTTTAACATTTTAACATTTTAACATTTTAACATTTTAACATTTTAACATTTTAACATTTTAACATTTTAACATTTTAACATTTTAACATTTTAACATTTTAACATTTTAACATTTTAACATTCTAACATTTTAACATTTTAACATTTTAACATTTTAACATTTTAACATTTTAACATTTTAACATTCTAACATTTTAACATTTTAACATTTTAACATTTTAACATTTTAACATTTTAACATTTTAACATTTTAACATTTTAACATTTTAACATTTTAACATTTTAACATTTTAACATTTTAACATTTTAACATTTTAACATTTTAACATTTTAACATTTTAACATTTTAACATTTTAACATTTCAACATTTTAACATTTTAACATTTTAACATTTTAACATTTTAACATTTTAACATTTTAACATTTTAACATTTTAACATTTCAACATTTTAACATTTTAACATTTTAATATTTTAACATTTTTACTCAAAAATAGAAAAGGCATAAAATAATAAGGATCCCAAAACGAACACACCATGACACCTGACGTCGTCGCCTGAACCGTACGACGCTCCCAAACGAACGCACCATGGTTGAGCGGGTTGAGCAAGCTGTCAAATTTTTTCACTCGCGATGCGTGTTCGATCCTGTTTTGTTTGGCCGCAGTTTCAAAAGTTTTAATCGAAATGAAATCGCGTGTGCTTGTGAAAAACCAAACTCCCGGCGTCAAATCTGCCGGGTGACTGATCCGGGAGGGAGAAGAGGATTAGTGTCAGCAACTTTTGGTGAGTATTTGGACCGGTGAAGAACATTAATGCGTCCGCAATTTGGGGCAGATTCCGTCGCCATCGTCGTCGTTTGAAGTAGGTACGTGTGTTTTGGTACTTCTTCCGGACCGGTTTGGAAGAAGTTACCAGATGCGTCCGGGATTTGTGCCAGATTCTGTTGTCGTCGTCCTTCCGGACCGGTTTGGATAAAAGTTGCCAGATACGTCCAGGATGTGTGCCAGATTCCGTCGTCGGTCATGTGTGGGTGCGTGTGTTTTTGAACTTCTTCCGGTTCCAAAGAAGTTGGCAATCGCGTCCAAGATTTGTGCATCGTCATCGCCGACGTTTGTAGTGTTTGTGTGTGGTTATGTTTTGGAATTTCTTCCGAAACGGTTTGAAAGAAGTTGCCAGTCGCGTCCGATTGTTTATGCCGCTCACACGTTCCGTCGTCGTCGTTTGAAATGTATCCAGCCCCATTTTTATAGCCCTCTTAGGAAATACCTTTTTTTCTATTTTACAGGATCCTCAATCGTCAACGAATCGGAAGAGCTCCGGGATGTAAATATCAGGCGTTTCATGAAATTTGGAGATGGCGGAACCCCTCCTGCAGCAGCAGCAGATGTTTGTCATGGTCTGATGCACTAAGTGATTTGTTTAAATTTTCAAGATTCTTTCCGCAAACGTCAAACCATAAAAATTATTGCCGGATCTTTTCTGGAAGAGATTCGGCACCAGTTTGTACTGATTTGACGTTTGCTGAGGGTGTCGAAAAGTTTGACTAAGTCAACTGCTTGCAAAAAAACAATGGTCAGCTTTGGTAACTTTCTTAAGTTTATTTTGTGTTTTTTTTTCTTTTACAGGAGGCATTTGCAATGGTGCGGAGCTATTTGATTACGGGACACGGAAGCTTGATCAACGAAATGAAGAATTCAAAAGTTAAGATATCTTAGATTTTGAAATTTAGCAATTTAAACATTTGAAAATTATACATTTAAATATTTTTTTTCAAAACTTGAAAAAAGAAAATTTAAAAATTTAAAGCCAATTGAAATTCTACAATTTCAAATCTCCCAAATCCTGAAAATATAAAATTAAAAAAACGACGGTATAAAAAATTAAATTAGAAACTGTGGGTTCAAAAATTCAAATACACTCTGCATTCGATTTGATAATTTGAGAAATTTAAAATAAAGGGTTTAAATAAATTTTAAATTTAATAACCAAAGTTTTTGTTTAAATATCTTGAATAAAAGCATGTAAGAATCTCAGAATAAAATCTGAGAATTTTGATCTGGGGGGGTGAATAGAGCGGTTCAAAAGCGGAACCGTTTTGAACTGCAAAGCGGAGCCATTTTACTGTTCGCCAGAAGCAGCAAGTATTGTAATCATTCATTAGGGAAATTATTGTAAAAACCAAATATGGTTGGTTGGTTTTCTTTTTCTTTTGATATAGCGAACCTTTTGTAATTATTCTCCGAATCTCCATAACCATTACCAGTAAAGTCGTCGTAGAGCCATTCTTTCTCCAATGAACCCACTTCCTACTGGCTATTTCTCCCTTTTCAGCGCTCATCCGGAGGTCGTCTCCAACAATTGATTCCGCCCGAATTGTGGGCACGATTCGCTTTTTCTAGTACAAAACGTTATTTATTAAGACTTGTACTTTGTCTCAAAATGGCTCTTGCTTACATTTTGTTCCAAACCGACTTCGCAAAACTTCACCCACTTCTGACGCAGTTATTTGTCTTCCGAAAACTTGGAAAAAAAATGCGCACAGAAGATTTCAAAACAAATTATTCAAGTGCAAAGAAAAAGTCACGCTTGTGCTCATTCGAAAATCACGTTACGCATTCTCTCGTCTCATCCCCCAGATTTTGATTATTTAAATTAAGATTTTTCTTAACTTAATTGTCTTCTCATTTATTAACACTAACAATACCAGCAAATCAATCCGGAGTCTCCAGTCGACAAAAGGTACCGGCGGACAGACTGAACACACCACGGCATCACCCACCCGAGGGGGAACAGGAACCGGTCTCGATCGAGGGTTTCAAACGGAATCGAAAGCGAAAGAAAACGTCGTGGAAGGATTCCTTTTGGCGATTTGCAAAAAGCTGAAGAAGGCGTTAACAATTCATGAACAAATAAACAAAGTGGTTCAATGTTGAATATAAATAACATACTATGAATAACAATAAAACTACTGTAAAATTTACTTTATTTACTATTTATTTTAATGTCCGAAAATAGTTTTCACAGTAGCATTTAGTGGGGAATAAACCATAAAGAATTATAATTTTACTGTGTAATTCATTGTAATGCTTATTAGTTTTATTGTCCGCATATAGTTTTTACCGCATCATTTACTAGATAAAAAACCATGAAGAACTGTAAATTGACTGTGCAATGCATTGTAATGATTGCTGTTTTTATTATTAATGTATGATGATTTCTATAGTCAGGACGAGTTTTTGGATGAAAAATGCAACATTAGATTAACAGTAAAATGCGTCGTATTTGGTAAAAAAATGTATGGAAAAATTTCGAAATTTTTATGGTACCGGTGCATAACAACCCCCCTTTTTTATGGTAAAATCCCAAAATACGACGCAAATTATCTTAAAAAACGATGCTGTCTACTGTTAAAACACTGTCAAAATGACAATATATTTTATCGTTTTGTAACGTTAAAATTTACTGTAAGTTCATCAGAAATCTTTATGCGGGCCTACACATGATTTTTTTTTCGAATTGTACATATCTGGAGTTTTTTTTGAAAAGGTCCTATAAACAAAATTTCAAATTTTTGCTTTTTGGGTGTTTTTAGAACCGCCTTGAGTCAGGGGTATTCAAAAACACCCAAAAAGCAAAAAATGAAAATTTTGTTTATAGGACCTTTTCAAAAAAAACTCCAGATATCTAGTGTATCCGTAGATCTCTCCAACAAATTTTGAAGAAGCTAATTTTAAATTAGTTTCGACTATCTGAACGATACTTCCTAAAATTGCTCAACACTTTTTATATAATAACATGCTAAATATGCACAAGGTTAATTTTAGTTGTGGTTATTATAAGAATTGAGATTTCCTGATGATTTTCCTTTAATCATAATAATAATTACGTGTCCTATGTGCAGACAAAAGTCGTATAAAAAAAATTCAGGCAAAAAAATATAAAAATTTAAATAACAAGCTATGGTCTTAACATTTGAATGAAAAAAGTATTTTAAAGTGCATTTTACACCTGCCCTGTTGTTTTGCAATCCTTAGTTTTCAAAATATCCATGTATTGAAGAGATTTTTTTTTCGCCGAAAAAAAAACTTTTTGCGGTACTGTACATTGGAATTTCACAGAAAATTGAAAATGTTTCTGATCGATTTCAGACATGCTAAATATGATTTTAAAAGCAGGAAGATGCATTTCTAATTGTTTTCAGTTGGTTAGACTTCTATTTCCTTTAAAACTTTTAAATTTTCTTGAAAAAATATTTTTTTGTCCCCTGATTTTTCGAACCGATTTTGGGGCGACGTAAGCTTTGAAAAATATTAGCAACGGCCTTAATACTGTTAAGTAAAAGTAATTGTAATTTTATTTGGCAACGATATCCTGTTAGTTAGACTTTTTAAAAGTATAATATGGTTAAAAAGAACGTTGTGGATCTCTACAATAATTCTGGGTAAAACTAATAAGTCTTATTTTCCTACAATTTAGGACTCAATAAGTTGTCCCACCAAGAAATCTTTGTTTTAATTTTGAATAAGCATTATTAAGCCATGTTTTTTAAGCTCACAGAACTTTAATGTAAGACAAAGACTGAATCTCCCTCGCCGCATCAGCAAACAAACTTCTTTTTTAAGCCAAAGTCAACGATACATACCTGTATTTGGCTGATTAGATCACCACTCACACCTCCTGCTGCCCCACCTCGGACATCGCCAAGCTGCGAATCGCCTCCAACAACACTTCCGGATAGCTGCTCACTGTACACATGAAACGTCGCAAACTGGCCGACCTCTTCGGGGCGCACTGGAGCCAGCTCGGGGCCCAGCTGAACCCCAAACAGCACCGACAACTTTTCGACGATGTGGTCCCCGAGACACTTCCGACGGATTCGGACTACGGATTTTCCCAGGGCGGAATACGGTTCCATCGCTACTCGCAACAACAACAAAAATCTCGCGGAAATCACCACATTACAGTACGATTTGAGAACCGAGCACCGGAACGCGGGATTCTTTGCACTGGTTGGCCATTTGAGCAAAGATTCGGAAGATTCCGAGGGCCCACCTTTTTTGCGACGAATATTTTTGTGATCACAATTTCTGCATCAACATTCACGACTCGCACGTCACTTTGCTGTCAAACTTGGCCAAGGTAGCAGCGGTGCAAGGTACAGACGAGAATAAAATCGAGTTGGTATTTGTGTGACAGCCGAGATGGAGGGGCAGGACACTATTATAGAATAATTAAATTATATTTTAAATACACAGGTTAGCGCAATATCTATATTATGCATGGGATTATGGGAACTATGACAGTTGAGGACGTATTAGACTATGACAAACAAAGAAACAAACTTTTTGACAGTTTGCCTGCATTTGTTTGCAGAAACGTAAACCTGTATTGTCTTTTTCAAGCAGAACATAACTAAATTTGTCGCGGCACTCTCAGCAAACGTCAAATCAATACAAATTTCTGCCGGATCTTTTTCCGGATATCTCCCGGAATGATCCGGCAGCAATTTGGAATGGTTTGACGATTGCGGAGGGTATCAAAAAAATGAAAAAAAAAACACTTCGTGCATCAGCCAATCCAGGTTTTTAAGCGAAGATGGCGTTCGAATGGTGAACGTCCGAAATGTCAAAATCGCGCAGTAGCACCAACATTATAAAAAAATGTGGCTGTCATGCCATGGCACACTTTTTCCGTAATGTTGGTACCACTGCGTGATTTTGACATTTCGGGCGTTCACCATTCGAACGCCATCTTCGCTTAAAAACCTCGATACATTTGGATTTGTTTGCGAGTTTGCCGCAATCAAGTTTGCGAGTTTGCCGCAAACAAGTTTGCGAGTTTGGCAAACTGTCAAACACAAAATAGTGCGAGTTTGTTTGTTTGCCATAGTCTAATGCCTCCTTTAGTAAAAATCTAAAGTTTTATTTGTAAATGACCTGTAAACATAATAGGAAATTCCATAGCAAATAGGGGAAATTCTCGTATGTTTTGCAGGTTAAGCACTCGCACCCTACTCCATCAAATTTGCTAGCTGATTTTCACTATTTAAACAACTTATTTTGTGAAACTGTTGATAGAAACTTGTTTGCTCAATTCCTGTTGAGCTATTTATCACTCAATTTCAGTTAAAAACGTAATTGTAAATAAATTAAATTAAAAATCTAATGTTTTGCTAATGTTTTTTCGTGCTTTACAGTCAGAAAAATGTCTCTGTTAGCCATGAGAAAGTAAAGTTATTGACAACCAGAAGAGATTTCTTAGGAAAAACTTTACTTAATCCACCCTTAAGTACGGTATGCTGATCGGAAGGAACGCGGTCAAGAAATGTTGCGTGTTCTTTTCGTGACCCCCCCAAGAAAAGTTGACAGTTCGGTATGAGCGCGATTGACGGTGTGCGCGCTTGAGGTTCTTTCGAGGAAAAAATAAAAAGATTAAAAATATTCAAAACTTAAAATTAAATAGATTAAAAATGTTTATTCAAAAACTTTTAACAACAATTTTAAACAAAATTAAGAAATCAATAAATAAAAGCAAATTTAGAAATTCTTAAATTCTAAAACAACAAAAACTAAAATTAAAAAAATATGTAATTATGAAATAAGGAAATTAAAAATTAGGAAATTAGGAAACCAGGGAATTAGAAAATTTGGAAATTATGATATTAGCAAATTAGGCAATTATGAAATTATGAAACAAGGTAATTAAGAAATTAGGAAATTAGGAAATTAATATGTAAAAAAATTAGGATGTTAGGAAATTAGAAAATGAGGAAATTAGAAAGTTAGGAAATTTGGAAATTAGGAAATAAGGAAATTTTTTAGATTAGGAAACTAGGAAATTAGGAAGTTAGGAAATTAAATTAGAATATTAGGAAGTGAGGAAGATAGGAAATTGGGAAATTAGGATATCAGGAAACTAGGAAATTAGGAAGTTAAGAAGTTAGGAAATTAGGAAATTAGGAAATCTTAAATTCTTAAATTCTTAAATTCTTAAATTCTTTAATTCTTAAATTCTTAAATTCTTAAATTCTTAAATTCTTAAATTCTTAAATTCTTAAATTCTTAAATTCTTAAATTCTTAAATTCTTAAATTCTTAAATTCTTAAATTCTTAAATTCTTAAATTCTTAAATTCTTAAATTCTTAAATTCTTAAATTCTTAAATTCTTAAATTCTTAAATTCTTAAATTCTTAAATTCTTAAATTCTTAAATTATTATTTTTTAAATTCTTTATTCTTAAATTTTCATTCTAGATTATTAAATTTTGGAAGAAATAGAGTTTTCGATTGTTATAATTTTGAAGTTTTCGTAAATTTGTATTTACGAATTTCTATATTTCCGATTTTTTAAACTTTTGGAATTTCGACTTGTACAGTCATCCCACATATTCGGAACACCCACAAATTCGGAACACTTTTGTGGTAATTTGTCAATAGGATGCAAAATGCAACTTTTCTGTCGACCCTGCTATTTTTAAGACCGTTATTTTGACATTCTCTTGCTATTTCACTAGTAAAAGTAGCACTTTTTAAACAAAAAACAGCATTTCAAGACTATTTTATTCAGAGCAGCAAAACACTGCCTCCAAATTGCCTGTTCCATGATTGTGGGATGTTATTGTGCCTCCCACAATTGTGGAACACCTGTATTTAACTGATATTTTTACAAAAAAAGTTATCAGACCATTCATAAAACTTTACTAAGCATGTGTTTTATTGGTTTCAGAGTGTGAGGTCATTATTTTGTAAAAAATATGTACTCCAGGAGAGAAAAAAAATTTTGTTTACATCGTAAGAAAAAAGTGTTCCGAATTTGTGGTTTTCAAGGGTCAATGTTTTTCTTTAAAAACATGATATAAAACGTCAAAAATTACAGCCGGTCTATACATCAATCGAAAGATCGCAAGAAAAGCTTTCACATGAAGGTAAAAGCAAATCATTATGTTCAATTATCGATTTTCTATGACTTGTTGAACATTGGCCGATCCGTAAACCGTTCCGAATAAGTGGGATGACTGTACATTCGTTTCGAATTTTAACATTTTTGATCTATTGAATTTATAAAAAACTTTAATATTAAAATTATTATTCAATTCTGCATATTTTTAATTTTGATTTTCCAAATTTCAGTTGAAATTTTCTTTATATTATTTAAAAAAAAAAGTTATTTGAAATTTCTGAAATGTTTTTTTTTCATCTTTTTGAATTTGTTGTTTGGTTGGATTCCAAAATTTCAGATTATTATTGTATTTTCAGTAAGAACATAGATATTTGTATGATTATTGTCAAGTTTAAATTCACTCTGATTTACTTCATTTTGGTCCCGCGAGTGTGGATAAATCGGACAGCGCAGGGGACTCATAATCCAGAGGTAGCTGGTTGGTACTAGCAATAAATTGTTGGTGACACGATGGCCGACATCTATAAAGACAACTTCTTTTTCTACTCCATTTAGACCAAAAAACTTAATCTGTCCTTTTAGTTTCAATCTCGGTTTCAATATTCTGCTTTTTGAGATTCGTCGAGAATTTTAAATATTATTATATCCAATACAAAATTATTAAAACGTTTGTAATTATCAGTCGCATTCGAAAAGGAAAATTACAATTCTTTGATTTTTTCATCAAAACATATTACAAACAAGCACCGCGCGAAGAAACGTCAATCGCAATCTTTCCGTTTCTGTTACTTTTCAGCTGCGTATCGCTTAAGAAAAAACTTTTCGTGACCCTTTCCTTGACCGTTCCTTGGGCGTTTTTTTGTATGGAGTTTTGCGTTCCTTCCCATCTGCGTATCAGCCTTAAACAGAAATTGTTGGATGGTTTGGAACAATTTGAACAAAAACAATAAGGATGTGATATAGCATTAAAAACACCGTTATTTTTTGCATGCACTAATATCTTTAACTCTTTATTAACTATCAACCCATTGAAAATACACGTGTTCTTATAGATTATTTTTATTTTGTTATGCGTGTAAAATGCGATACATATGAACTCACTTAGTTATTTTTGTTTTATCATGAATTTATTTTATTTCGAAATTTATTACACTTTTCAAATTACACATTTACCATATCTTTTCCAGAAAAGAAACTTTCAACAGTTATTGTTTCAAAGTTTTTTATTTATTTTCAAATTTTATACAAAAAAAAATATAAAAGCGTCGATTTCTTACCATCAATCCTTATATTTTGCACGTATTTCGTCGTTGAAAAATGTTTCAAATCAAAAGTTAAATTATGAAATAAGGTAACAACAACTAAGGGCAACTAAAAAAAGCTAATATTTGACTAAATAATATGTACAAAACCATACTTCCCTAGCGAAACCAAAATCAAGTTCATTTTCTTTCTTTGTTTACAAATTACCGAAAGCGAAATTAATTCCAGGTGGTATATTTATTGCATCGAAGTATTTTTGCACCCACATTTATTCCGCGCAGTTCTGAGGAGGAAGGGGACAATGGTTAAATTTTATTTCCACTCATGTTTCTTCAAAACTACTACAAAACTTAAGACTAGGTGTTCAATTCAATTCAATTAAAAAACTCGTGTGATGCTTGGTTTTTGTTTCTTTGTAGTTGGACATTTTCCTCGAAAACTGAAATGACTCAAAGTACACAACTAACTTAACTGCTAAAAGGGATGATGGGGGGATGTTGTAATTATTTTTCTAGTTTGCTTAAAAAAAAAGGTTATCCCTTTCCCGAGCGAGCGCGCACGATTCCCTCCGACTCTTAGTTGGGGGGACCATTCCAGGGGCCGGCTGGAACCAGGGATTGTATCACATTTTTTTGTTTTTGTTGTTTTTCTTCACATCATTCTTCGATTCTTCACTCTGTCGCTTCTCGCGCACACTCATTCAATTCATGGTTTGTTTAGTTGAACGTACTTTCTTACATTATAGAGCAGAGCCCGGATTGTTCCAATCCGTTCTCGACGCGAGGCTGCCGGATGAATTCAATACCGTGCAGACTCGGCTTCAAATCATACGCAAGATCAGTCGGTTCTTCTTCGGTCGCCGTGACCGGGCCTTTATTAGATTCTTCTAGGTCTTCTTCATGCATCATCATTATCAACTGGTTGCTGCTGTTCTGGCTGTTGTCACCGCCGCCGTGCACGTCGTCCAGGTTCGAGTACAGCAGGTCATCGCAGTTACTGTCGATGTAGTTGTTGTTGCCGCCGCCGCCTCCACCGCTGACCAGAACCGCAATGCTAGAACCACCT
Organism: Culex pipiens pallens; assembly: GCF_016801865.2. Classification (NCBI taxonomy): domain Eukaryota; kingdom Metazoa; phylum Arthropoda; class Insecta; order Diptera; family Culicidae; genus Culex; species Culex pipiens. The sequence continues at coordinate 179,505,490 of NC_068939.1, forward strand.
CCGTGAGAACTTACGCTATTGCTAGTGGCTGCTGAGGCTGAGGTGTTTGTGGTTTTTGCCTTTGTGATATTGATTTTGATGCGGTTCGTAATGATACTGGTCGCGGGTGCGTCCTGCAGCTCGATGTTTCCGTCGAGCGATGGCTTCAGCTGACTCTGGCTGGTGCTCTCCAGTGCTGGCGTTGGCGACGGAACCGCTTCCACGTCAACGGTGTCTAGGTTTGGGAAAATGAAAGCGATCAGTAATCGGCTGGAAATCGACGGAATTTGTAAACAGTTTGTGTGCTCTTACCTGTGTCTTTGGAAACATCTTCCACCATAACCGACTGCTCGAGCGTACCCACGTCCTCAAACTGGGCGTCCTCTTCGTCGATCTCATCGTCATCCTTCGGTTCCTCCTTCACCTTGATCGGTTGACTAGTTTGGGAGCTCTCGTCGGGACCACCGCTGCGGAACTCTTCGCTTTCGTCCAGATCGTTCACGGTAATGTTCTCTATCGTGGGCTCCTGTATGGCAAGGTCGTCATCGATGCGCGTCTCGATTATCTGCGGTTCCGCCGATTTGCTGGCACCGTCTTCACCGCCCGCAGCCGATTGCGTTCGGCCGTCCTCGCCCGTTGAGTGCGAGTCCAGCGTCTCAATGTCGTCGTCGTCGGGAATTTCGGTCACGACTTCCTTCGACGGAGGCAACACAATGACGTCGTCATCGTCGTCCATGATGATTTCTGTTGGGAATTAAGAATGACATATGTATTAGCAACTGAAACCTTCCACGAACATCCAACAACTTACCCCTGGCGGTGTCGTCAGCATCGCTGATCACCTCTTGCTTGATCTTCACCTCCTCGACGTCGTCATCGATCTTGCTCTTGTCCGCATCGTCGGTGGTGGCGTTCATGGCGGTCTCGTCGAGCGTCAGCGATGCCTTGTAGTCCTCGTAGCACAACGGATGGTACGTGTTCTCCTCCACCCTAGTAGCATTCCGCAGGTGCCATTCTTCGGTGTCTTCGCAGTAGAACTGCTCAAACTCGTCGTGGCACATGTGGCACCGCTTGTCCGCCTCGTCCGAGCCAGCCGGACAGCTCGGCACGGGAGACTCCACGTTGCGCCCACCCGTATCGCCATCGCCGTTGAACTCGGTCTGCTCGGTTTGTTGCGTCTCGAACCAGTTCTTCTCGCGCTCCTCCAGGTCTTCGATCTCCTCGTACTGGATCCAATCGGACACGTCGTAGTACCACTTGCGCGAGTGTGCCTTCCGGGCGGAGTCACGATCGCGACGGTTCTGCCGGAAGTGCCAATCCAGATGCTGGCTGTACTTCATGGTTTGTTCCGGCGGGAACCGGACGCCGCAACTGCTGCACTGCATTCCACAAAACAGCTGTGAAACGATGGCCGATTGGCGCTTCTTGAGCTGGTCGGCTTTGTTCAGGAACACCGGTTCGATTTCCTCCAGCTCTTCTTCGAGGGCCTTGTCCAGCTTGCTGGCGACCGAAGTGGCGGACGTCGAGGTGCTGGCCGGAGCGCTGTTGCTCTTGGAGAGAATTCCGGCAGCCACGATTTTCTTGTACAGCTCGTCGATGTTGATGTTTTGCAGGATTGGGATTGCGGTGGAGTTGGTCGCTGGAGGCGCAGCTATGGCCGGTGTTGTCATGATTGGTGCTGCTGCTGGTTTATCCTCGGATTGAATCTGGTAGCCGGTCAAGTTGTTGGACACGTTGGCTGCGGGGATCGAATGCGGCATAAGGTTCGTCAAATAGTCCAGCCCGGTGACCATCGGTGGAACTATCAGTGGCGCTTGTTGTTGGATGGCAGGGAACAAATGATTTGGTGGACCCGACATGGACGGCATCACGTTGCTGAGTTGAGGCATAAACGGTGGCAGCATACTTTGGTCGCGGGGTGGCGTCCGCAGGTCACGATGTAGTGGCGTTCGGATCATGTCCCTGATGTACACCCGGCCGGCCACAACCAGCTTCGGGATTGCGGTGAATCGGATGTAGAAATCCTTGCCGCGTAGTTTGAACACTTTTGGCAGCCCACCGAACTCAACAGGATACGGATGATCGTCCAAGATGACCGTCAACAGAAAGTCTGCAAACTGCAGCTTGTGGATCGTGCCCTGTATTTCAAACATTTGCACCTGCGAGTCCAGGAACACGGGAATGATCGTTTCCGCATTGACGATCATGTTGATTTTGCCAGCCACGAGATCGTTGCGACTGTTTCCAATCTTGACCTGCGGGGCAGGTCCGCTGATCTTAAAGACGCGCGTAATGCCGTCCAGGGTGATGTTCGACGGGGGATCCCCAAAGTAGCACTCGTACCAGCTGTTGTCGATGTACAGCTCACGCGTTGGCGCACCCAGCTTCATCTGGTAAACTTTACCCTCGATCGTGATGGACTTGTAGCATTCGTTGAAGCTCAGCTCGAACGAGTCGCGATCATCGACAACGACCATCCGAGACCCCTTCTGAAAACCGATCTCTTTCGGTTCATCCCAGCTCATGAAAATGACCGCAATGTCGTCGTAGAACCGGATCTCCCTCTGGATACCGTCGATGTTGATCGTACGAACGCTGTCGTTCAGCTTGGCCACGCCCGGCATCAGCATTGTCTGCATCGGACCACCCACGATGTTGTTCATGCCTATGGGCGGCGGATAGTGCGGCCGGATCGGTGGCGGAGGAATCATGTTCTGGTCGATCCTCGAAAACGGCGCCTTTTCCCACGGGTTCAGCATCGGAGCTGGCGGCCGATGGTTGATGATCAAACCGGACGGTGCCGGTACGCTTTGAACTGGACGATTTGGCCAGGCCGGTGCGGGTTGCACCACCGGTTGCGGATTGAAACGAGCATCTCTCGGACGACGTGGATCTCGCTGCCTCAAATCGGCCGCCGTTGAATTGGCAAAGTTTGGCCCCTCCAGTGGGGCAACCTTGCCACGGAAGTCGTTCACCACCGCTTGCGGTGGTGGTGGCACCGTCGACTCTTCCGCTACCGGCAAAGGACTGCGCGCTTTTTCGTCGTCAATCCGGATGACTTCGTCCGGTTCCTGCTGTGGAACGCCCACTTGCTGCGAACGCTTCATCAGTTCCATACGCTGGGCTTGGCGAATCTTTTGCGTTTCGTTCAGCTGAATGACCTGCTTCATCAGGATGTTGTACTGCTCTGGGGTTATCTCGCCCTTTTCCATCTGCTCCTGGGCCTGGGCGATGATGGTTTTAATGTTGGCGTTCATGCCGTCCTGGGAGTTGTCCTCGTCCTGAAGCTGCTGCTGCTGCTGTTGTTGCTGCTGCTGCCGCAGGTCCACATCCATCGGCTTCGGTTGATTGATGGAGCGTCGACGTTCTGCGGGATCATCTGGAAACGAAGAAAGCGTTCAAATCGAGCTGAATTTCTCACGGAAAAGACAAAACTTACCCGGTAGCTTGTTGTACAGCAGTGGCCGACCAAGCTTGTCGCGATCCTTGTTCTTGGCCGCTTCGGCGATCTTCGCTCGAACCGCTTCCAGCGCGGCCTTCGAAGAAGGCAGCTGCCGCTCAGGAGATTCACTCAACTCGACGACCGCTGCAGCGACGACGTTCGTCGGTTCCGTGGAAATGATCGGCGGCGGTGGCGGCAAAATGGACTCCGGATTCAACGGACCAGCTAGCTTGCGCAGATCCACATCCTCGGCGCCAAACAACCTGAAGGGAAACAAATTTCATCAGTGGTCTGAAGAGTGTTGATTCCAAGTTGCGCTTGCACACTTACACGTCGATTTTCTCCGACTTGCTCTTCTTGCTGGCCGGTTGTTCCTCGTACTTGTGATTGCTAGGTCGCTTTTTGATGGTGGAGGTGGCGCCGCCACCGCTCAGGGAATCGACCGTCGTGGACGAGGTAGGTTCAACTATACTACCGGAGCTACCACCGAGGGACTCGGCGACGGCCGACGTTGATATGCCGGGCGAAACGCTGTCGGGAACTGCGACGACGACCACATCTTTGAGCAGCGCCGGTGGCGGAACACGCAGATCGATGTCCTGCGTGACCATCGTCGGCTTCGCGTCTAGCGCCGGCTCACCCAACACTTTCTCTGCAAGATTCGAGTAAAACATTGCGATTTTCGGCATTTTAAGGAGGGGGAGAGCACAAGGAAGGTTTTGTTTGTTCCGACTATTGCGCTAACCGAGGGGGAACTTTGACTGGCGGGGACTTTGAGGGGAGAGGAACAACATAAAACTTGGAAGAACTAACTGATAAAGGACTAACGACAACGCGGATGTTTCGGTCTTCAGATTGGGGCCATCCTTTCGGTGTTTGCTGCTCTCTCCTAAAGTGTGTGCAATATCCTCTGAATAACTGTTCTTTCAACATTGACTAAAAAACGTGGCAGCGAAATCCGTAGAGAGTCGTTTTGAATCATTGCATGTATTCTCAATATTCAACCGCACTAGTTATTAGATGTGCTGACCGTGCCCAAGCACAACCCACATCAACGAATCCTCGCTGTGGTGAGCTTTGCCAAATAGGTCTGGCCGCATTAACAATAGTGATTAGGGGTGTATCGATGCATTGGAATGCAACAAACACTGGGAATGTTGACATTATATGAATAATGTTTTAGTTTGTAAAGGTCAAGCTCATGATATCATTTTTTTTATGGTATAAACGAAATCTATTTTTCGATCGCAATAATAGTTCAAAACGACTCTCTACTGAGCAATTCTTTTAAGAATGTTTTCTTTTTGTTATTGTTTTTTTTTATTTGGCTGAAACCTTGTTAGTAGTTTCCCTGTTACCAGACATTTTTAATTTTATCACTCAAAAATACTAAATTAAAAATGTCGAAAAAATTGTACAATTCTAGTGAATTCCCCTTATTTTGTATAAATTTTTGATTGAGAAAGTAACAGTTCTCAAGTTTTACACAATTTCTTAAACCTCCAATATTAGTTGGGTAATTCTCCGCCAACTCCTACAGCAGTTGCCCCCTCTCCAATTTCCGTTAAACTTTGCCTTAAGGAGTAATTTTGGTCCCTGATCAAGAATCCATTAAAAAAAGTTACAAAAACATGTACATAATTCATACTTAATTACTAATTAAATTTCCCATTGAGTAGCAGTAGCAAAAAATAGCAGCTATCTTAAAATTTGTTATTTGTCTTTTTTGGTGAAAAAAATGTTTATGTTTTTACACAAAAGCCCCTTTAATACTAAATTTTTATTTCTTCCTTCACAGTTTAAACCACAAATCACAAAAAAATCGTGTCTTAGTAGAAATCCAGAAAAAAATAAAGAACTCGCACCGCCACATCGTCACGAGTAGACTTCGATCTTGGATTCGTGATCAAGGACCAAATTCTCAAAACTGTTATAAAAGAAAATTTACAAAAAAAAAAACCTCCCAAAATGAGCTTTTGAATGCCATTGTAATAAAGATTTATACCCCATTTTGAAAATTGTTAAACAAGTATATAAAAATACTGAATACAAATTATTATTATCAAGGCCAATGCACATTTTATTTGAAATTTGTGTCTCCTTCCCGCAAAATTTTCCCAAACAATTAGGGGGCAATGAAAAAATTATTGCCAAAAAATATTTTTAAGAAAAATACTAGTACAATTAAATGCAAAATTATTTAGAATTTATTGTACATGTTTATTGAATGGTACACTTGTATTATTTTTACTAAATTCAATTTTGTCTCAACAGTTCGGAAAAACGAGACAAACTTTTCATGAAATCATTTCAATTTTGCAGATGGCCTATACTCTAAATAAATTTAAACTTTGAAAAATATTTGCAACGGCCTTTGTGTAAAACAACTTTACTGATGTACAATGCAACACTTATGTCATCAAAATGTTGGAACCGTGCCAAGTTCATCATTTTTTTTTTTTTTTTTGCAAATCTGGATTTTTTTTAAAAGGTCCAATAAACCAAATTTTAAGTTTTTACATTTTGGGTGTTTTTTAATATCCCTGACTCAAGGCGGTCTCAAAAACACCCAAAAAGCAAAAACTGGAAATTTGGTTTGTTGGACCTTCTAAAAAAAAATCCAGAAATAGTTTTTAGTTTACTAGACTGCCGTTCTAAGCATAATTGTCCCATGTCATTTTTTGACGATTTTGACCTTTTGACATTTTTAAGTTTATTTTGTCGTATACTTTTCGAAAAACCCATAAAATCCAGTACTTTGTTCGGAAACTCATCAAAAACAACACCAAGTCTGTTTGTCCCATCGTTACACTTCTACGCATAATTGTCCCACCAAGTATTTTCTTTCACCGAATCATTAGTTATACGAAGCATTGAGTCTTGTTTACATACTTTATAGCAATAGGATCATAAATAAGAGTGATAAACTGCTAACTGGGACGATTGGGGACACATAGGACGAATAAGAACCCACGGGACAATTATGCGTAGAAACACAAAAATCGATCGAAAAAAATCAATCGCGTTTTTCTCAGTTGAACTTTTTTGAACATGGGACAATTATGCGTAGAACGGCAGTATATTAAGCGTTGAAAATAACGTGCAATCCCTAGGACTTTTGTATATTTTAAACTTTTCGAATATAAGAGTTGATAAAAATAGTTTTTCACGATTGCCGAGCCACGTAGCCCAGTGGTAACGCTTCCGCCTTGTAAGCGGTAGATCGGGGTTCAAATCCCGGCTGGGACCAACACAACTGGTGATCTTTTCCCTTCTGGATTCGATTGCTTAGTAAAGGGAAGGTAGTATATCGTCACAAACTGGACCTTATCAAGACATTAACCTCAGAAAAAAATACTTAAAGCTGCCAAAACTACTTCAAAATATCTATGGACTAACTTATAATGGGAAAATGGGCCCTTTGGTCATAGCAAAAATACTCACAACATTTCAGCCAAATAAAAAAGGTGTAAACATATTTTTTACTAGAAGTCCCAAAGAATTGCTCTTTTTGTTTCGGCCAACAAAAACCTTCCGAGCGCGAAACTTACAATCGATGCATGGAAGAAGACGAGCAAGTACCGTGAAAAAAAGAACACAACACAATTTCGAATATCGCGCCCACCCACACAAACACACACGTGAACATAAACACTCGCAACACATGGGAACGGCAAAACTAGAAGAGGTGTGTGTTGTAGAACTCGAGAGAGAGACAGAGAGAAATAAGTCCACAATATATTTATATATCAAAAAGAGGCGGAAAGAAAAACTACAATTTGCTCCAAATGCCCTCTTTGGTGTGTATTCGCACAATCAAAACTGCTTTTATTTGGCCATAGTTTCAAAGGTCGTGTTAATGCTCTAGTCTTATGTACGCTATCGGTGTGGAAACGACGACCGCCGCCACTCGGCAATACTGGCATTATTTCGGACAACCACACGAAATGGCACGAAAGCAACGTTCGCGGCGAGCGGACAACTTGCACCACCAACGCCGGCCAGATCGATCGACCTGGCCACGTGGCCACGCACGCCTTTTGCACACTAGAACTTAGAGTAGATAGTGAAGGTAGTAAATGGTGTTCACTCTTACTTTGATCGCCGGCCACGGGTTTCATAACTAAGTTTGCCTGTTGATGGTGGTCTAGCTTCAGCTTCTTCTCCGGCATCAGCACGCGGAGATCGACATCTTTCGACTCGTTGGTGATCGGCACCACCAGGCTTTCGAAGTTGGCCGCCGGTGATGCGTTACGGTTGGGACTCTTGGACGATTCCCGGGGACGGCGGATGGCACTTTTGATGCTTTCGCTGCTGCTACTGCTGGAGATCTTGTTGTGCTTGCTGCTGCTGCTTTCGCGTGACTTGGGCGAACTTTTTTCGTTACGCGACGGCGACTTTTCAGCCGAAGATGACTTTTTCTTGGAAGACGGACTCTTCGAAGGAGACGACTCGGAGGAGGACTTTTTCTTATTCTCGGACGAAGACGACTTGAGCGAGCTGGTCTTTCCGAGTCTGGTGTCATCCTTCCGGTCTCGCTTCTTTGTGGGGTCGTACTCGGCCCGCGATTTCAGCGAGGGGCCACCGCTGGTGGTTGTACTGGTTACCTTCTTCCGATCGGCGTCTGCTTGCTGGGCCTTGAGCCGTGGATCGACCCGTTTCGGTATGCGACCGAGGCGTCCGCTGTCCGGCTGGGCAGGGATCTGTACGCCAGCGACGACGGTCGAGCTGACTCCGGCAGTGGCCGCCGATGGCGCACCAAGGGCAGCGTTGCGACGCGCTAAACGGGGGTCACGCGATTTGACCAGGTTGATCATTCCCTGGTTCGGAGGCAAAATACGACCACGGGGGTTAGGAACTGTGGCGGCAGGTTGAACAACCGCACTCGCCGGTCGTTTGAGCTCTGAAGTCGGCTGCAAAAATAAAGAAAAGAACACACAATTAGAATGACATTCACGAGAAGTTTTACAATAACTAACCTCTTTGGAAACGCTTGCCGTTTGCAGCACCAGTTGCTTCTCTTGCTCTTCGATGCGCTTCTTTGTGGCAATCAGTTCCAGCTCGAGCTTTCGGGCCTGTAGTTCCAACAGCTCGCGCTGCTTGTCGCGAAGCTGCTGTTGCATGTCCAGGTTTGGCTCGGGAACCTGTAGATTGAATCGAAAGCGTTAAACATGCACATTGCAAACGTCGAACCACCTACCTTGTTCTTGAGAAACATCGGGTTCACGTGGATGGCCGGCGACTTGGGCTTCAGCTGCGCCGTAATTGGCCAACCCGGGTCGATCGAGTTGATCTTGATGTCCAGCGCGTACAGCTTGGACTGAGGGAACACCTCGTTCCACGTCTGGCGCAGACTGAACATCTTCTCGCGGACCCGCTCGTTCACCTGTGGGGGCAAATAAAACAAAAATCGTCTTTAGTTTGGTACGCGCAGATTCAGCGACATGTCGAATTCAAGGACTTACCGTTTCAAACACCCCGCAGAAGGTGCTTACGATGACCTGACTGAACAGCGACTGGTACTGCTTGCCGACGTTCTTGACGATCGAATCGATGAGGTACAGGATCGGTAGCTTGACCTCCGGCTGAACCTAGATTTGACGGGGCAAAAGCAAAAAACGGGGGTATAAAGATTGAAGCAATTTCGACCACATTACCGTGTCGTCCGTTGTGCTGTGCCGAGCACACGGGAGAAGAGTAGTGATTTCCTTGCCATCACGAACAAGCAAACGACAGCTCACGCGTCAACTCGGGACGAACAACTTCACACGCACGCACATAGATCGATAGTTTAAGGATTATTTTTTAAAGTTTTTTAACACACTATAGCTTCGGTTCAGAAATCATTTATGAGTCCACAGTCGAGAGGTGTAATCTTTCTCAAAGTTTCAATCGAACAACGAACCCCCTAACCCTCTAACGCCAACGACAGGACAGCACCATTTTCACGATTAATTTTCTCAGATGTGAGGCAACAACTGCTTCTTCTACATGTGCTAATGTAACATATAAACTCCAGAAGTTGGTTAATAATTAAATAATTTAATCCAGATTGATAAAATACGAGGTACGTTTCAAACCAAAGCTAAATAAACTTTTTTACTGAAATATTCGGACCCTTTTTAGTAGAGGCATTGAAGAGTTAGTTAGGATAATCAGAACTACTGTATAACAATACAATTATTAAATAATGAACTATAGTTATGGCATATTTTAGAAGACTTCATGGTAAAAGTAAAACAAGGTTCAGCCAAATTTTAATTGTAATTGTAAATCTTGGGCAGTGTGAACATGTTTTAACAAGTTTACACAATTCTTTGCCTTTGAAACTTGTTCTGCAAAGATTAAGTTTTTGCCGGTATCATCAAGAATTTTGATTTGATTTATCTTTGGGCGTTAGAAGGTTAGTGAAAGATTAGAATCAATTAAGATTTTTTTTTAAATGCAAAAAATATAAGAAAAACATCGTGAAACATTCAACCTTATTTTAGAACTCCAGACTTTTTCTCGAATTTTGATAGGTATTTCTTACATAAAGAATAATTGTTTTAAAAAAAAATCAGTACCAACCATTGAACTTATATTTTTCTTAAAGCTTGTAAAAAAATATTTGCGATGACTAGATGTATTCAGTATAACCTTTTTAAAATGAGCTAAAAAAGCATTTGTCGAATTTATGTTAAAATCGTTCCTCGAAAAATGTGATTAAATAAAAAAACAAACAAAAATTATGCTGGTCATAATCACACGGTACGGTAGAAGCAAATACAGTCTAGACTCGATTATTTTCGAATTGAATTGAATAAAAAAAGAGTTTTTCTTATTTTTGATTGTCGAGCATAAGTATGACACTACGCTAACCTGATCTAGAATTTTTAAATCCAAGATGGCGACCAACAAGTCGGTTTTGAAATATTGACAAAATGCATTTTGTAATTTAATGGACTCTTAAAATTTGACTAAAATAGGGCTGCAGAACTCGAATTTGATGATAAAAGTAAGAAAATAACAACAAAACACGAAAAAAATGTTTTGTTTACGATTCGATTTTTTTGAAGTCTCATACAAACCTTCGGTAAATCGAACTTCGATTGATCGAGACTAAACTGTAGGTATTATAAATCGAGACGACCCATGAGAGATACGCAGAAATTTACGTTTCACTTTTCTGATTAAGAATATGTACGATTGAAAATATCGTATCGGCAAAAATTACGTTTTTTCAGAAAAAAAAGTTGTCCCATATAAAGTACCGTCAGTGGGGTGACATTGGGTCTGGGGGGTGAGATTGAGTCAAAGTGATTTTTTACGGATTTTACCATTTCCCAGGTTCTTTTCAATGAAACTGAATTCTGTTAAAAGGGTTGAAATCTCGTTCTTGGAGCAAATTCTGTTATTTTGGCAGCTGTCTAAAGTTGAGGTACGTTTTTGGCCAAAAATGACCTCTCGAAAAATCATTTTTCTAATATTTTTGTTGGAATTGCTCGAAAACTACCCAATTGTTTGAAAATCTCCACTTCAAACATTGTAGCATGTCAATACGATTCCCTCGAACAAGAAACACTGTGGGATGACCTGTTTTTACCATATCGTTCATCATTTTAATTTCCCAATGTCACCCCCTAATCGGCCCGTGGCCTAATGGTAACGGCTTCTGTCTCACAAGCAGAAAGGTTCAGGGGGATTTGATACCTTAGAAATTTGGAATCAGGAACTTGAACTTTGAATATGAACTAAAACGAAATTGAATTAGGTGGGATTCGAACTCACACCTCTGGATTGGTGGTCTGGGACGCTAAGAAGGTTTACACTCTAGCAGTGAATTGATCCGTAGTGTTGAAACATGGTATCTTCTCATATTAAATACGCGCTGATCCCTACTTTGCCTGAGGGGATTGGAAGTCTAAATATAAATCGAGATTCCTTCAGATGCTTGCTTCTATGTTTAGGCGAGGCCGAACATTGCTCAGCGACATCGGAATTGGACCGCAAGGAGCTCTGTCATTCTGAAATGGGTCGTTGGAAGCAGCGCGAGGGCTATCACCACTTAATACCCGGGACTGAGATAAGCTGTATCAGCATTCGGTATATTACACAGTCTGATACACAGTCTGGGAAAATGTTAGTAAACTATCTAAGAACAAACCTACGTTGAAAGATTATCGCTGTTATTTACATTGGTTTTGTTATTAAGAAATTACGAGAGGTGTATCGTTTTTTTTTACCCATAGTCACCCCCACTGACGGTACTATTAGAGCAGGGGTGCTCAAAGTTTTTGAATGGCGGGCCAAATTTGAAGCTCACATGAGCTTGCGGGCCATATGAGAAAAAAAATATTTTTAAATTTAAATCAATAAAAACTAAAAACAAAATATTAGAAAAAAAAATAAACAGTTTTGTACAAAAAAGCCTCCAATCAATTGGATTTTTTTTATAAAAATCATGTAATCTTTCATATATTGGTGAAATCACGATTGTTGAAATCGTGATTTCACCAATATAATGATATTTTTAAAGTTGTATTTAAATTGATTTTTTTAAATTAATTTTTTAAATATATTTCAGAAGGGATGACACAAACTTTGTAAAAGTGTGTATTTTTATTTAAATTTTGTGCAATCTTTATTTTAAAAATTTTGCTTAAGGATTTTTCAAAATTTTTTGCTCCAATTGGGTCTTGAAATGAAGCTTAGATTGCTGATATTGTTGTTTACAGCGATAAAGCTTATTTTTCTGAGTACAATGACCCTTTGTACGACCACAAAGAGTTTAAAATGGATTTTTAAATCAATTTGGAAAAATTAACCTCGCGGTCCTTCTTGACAGAAAAGTTCCTACTTGACACCTCGTTTCATGGGAACCATAGTTGATCCATCGAAAAAATGTTGTCTTGACATTTTTTTTTGCATTAAAATGGAAAAAAGGGATTTGAAATGGTTTTTGATCGTGTTTTTTACAGGAAGGTGCTGTGTCCTATCCCTCGCCTAGACCAGACCAAAATCCATGATAAAGCTGTCAGACCAAATCTGTCAGACCAAGACTGTCAGACCAAAGAGCAAAAAATAAACAATCTTGGTATTCGACGTAGGTGCACACAAATCAAGAAAAGAAAATTTGAAAAATAAATTTTATTTTTCCAATTCAATGACTGGTTTTTGGACTGCAAAATTTATTTTACGCCAGAAAATGATTGAACAGTGCGGCGTCCTGCACACCGACAATTAAATAAGCAGATAAAAGCCTTATTCTTCCGCTTTAATTTTTGATAGCGTTTTCGGTTTACACCTGAACAATCTTGAAATTATTTATGCGGATTTGTGATTCCTCTCGTTCCATCATTCCCTTGGTTTTTTACCGTTGTACATAAAAATTGACGTAGGGCTTTAGTACCCAATTTTAATAAAATTTCAATAAATGTTGATGAAAATTTTGACATAATTTACTCTTTTTAACCACATTTAAACCAGTTACGGTACGTGTTAAAATAGGCATAAACGTAACCTTAATTTCCAGGAATTATAAAATCATTTAACGTGAAGAATTCCATCATTGCCATGATTTTTCGTTCAATAATATAAATTTTGCGTCCCTATCAATATTTTGACGAAATTCCTTCTACAAGTTGTTTAGAATAGTGCCCTACACATGCTGATTCCTTTTGGTAACGATTATCCTTGCAAAGTTATGGAAATCGTCATTAATCAATGATTGCCAACTAGGACGTCAGTGATTGTAGCACAACATTATATAAATTTTGAAACACATTTGATTTAGATCGAAAGTTCCTTCAGTGGCTTCAAGAAGGCAACAACCGGCACATGCTGATTCATTTTGGTGCAGAATTTCCTAAAATTTAATTCAATACAGTGCATTTTAGAGTGATGATCAATTATCTTTGAAAATGATCAACGGCTTCACCTTAAAGGGCCATTTTACATGATCATCCAAAATGGGTCCGCGGGCCACAAAAAATGACCTCGCGGGCCACGTTTGGCCCGCGGGCCTTACTTTGGTCACCCCTGTATTAGAGGAAGCGCATGGCGACTCAATCAAATTTAAATAGTTTTTTTAATATGTCTTATTTTTAAATATTTTGCATTTCTTTCACCTTTAACTAGGTATTTAAATTTCAAAAAAGTCTTTTTTATCCCAAATTTTTTACTTTTGCCCTCACGGGTTTCAATCTTTATTAAAGAACACATTTTCTATAAAAAATCGAATTTAATCAACAGAATATCAGGAAGGTGAAACACAACGTGTAAATCGCCCATGGATCATCTTGATTTATAATATTTTTTCCGCCATACACCATCGTTGACACTTAGTTTTACAAACTTTTTTTAATTTTCCTCACATTTATTAAGATTTTTAATCATTCTAAAATTAAATAAGGTAGCGTTAGAACCTTGAGTTCTCAGTGATGCGCTCAAGTTAACAATTTCACAAATTAATTCTTCAATTAGAAAGGTATTCTCCAGATTTTTCCGGACTTATTGACAAAAATCAAAAATTCTCGTCTTTTTCCCGAATTTTCAGGGATTTTGGCGAATTCCCAACTATTCCCCGATTTGTATGTCCACCCTGTTTTGGGTCACAGCCCTTGAAGTTTCCGTCCTTTCGTGGTCACGTTTCCCGGCAATTTGAAACACTTTTTGCAGTTGTAGCAATCCTTCGGTTTCTTCGATCCTTCTGACTTGAACGAGTTGAACTTGGCCAAACTGTACAGAACTTCCGCTAACATAGCATTCCCAGACGCCTCAAATCCCATGATTAGTAGCTCGTAGTACTACGCAAATCCCATACGCAGAATTCCCGCCAGTCAGGAGTTGTCCACCCTAATCCCGATCGCAGCTAGACTTTGATCTACCTAAGCTGGCACAGGTGGCAAATTTCACGGCCGTCGCAACCATACAAGACGCCGGTAACTAGAACCGCTATCCAGAAAAGCGTTCTCCAGTTTCTCCCAAGCTTCCGCGCTGCGGTGACTGCGTCTAGCATACGTGGTGTCCATGCTGTATCAGGAAGTTTGTTCCATATTCTCCTAGGTTGCCGATCTTCATTAGGTCCACCTCAATATGTTTTTCCCAATCGCTGCACGCTGCTTTCTTGCTCGTCTGCCGGTAACTGGCTGTCCTGGCAGGATGGTCCTCGTCCGTTATGGCGATGTGGCCGGCTCACCGGAACCTGCCGATCCTAGGTCGAGTGACGATGGTCGGTTCCTTCTAAGGTGTACGTACTCTACCGTAGATCTTCCGTTCGAACACTCCAAAGGCTCGTTCGTCTAGGTGTCGCAGTGTCTAGGTCTAGTGGCCATAGAGGGCAATCTTTATAAACAGTGTCTTGTACAAAGTCAGCTTCGCGACACGTTGCACTCGGTCAGATTTCCAGGTTTTCCGTAATCCAAAAAGGGCGCGATTTGCTGAGTGGATACGAGTCTGGATATCTAGGCTGGTGTCGTTGAGAAATCGAGAGCAATAAACAGTTACCTTCCTTATCACTCATTCCCTTTAGAATGTGACTGTTTGTTCGACTATTTAAACAGTTTGAGTTAAATTTTAAAAAAAAATTATGTGCTTTGTTTTCCGCGATTTTTTTGATTAGCTGGTTTTCAGTGCAACCTCCAAAAATCGAGAACGAGAAGACCGACAAGAAGGCACATTTGCCCCCTTTGAAGCGCGAGCAATAAACCATTCCGATAAACAGAAATTAAAAAGGGTAAAATAATAATGAAAGTTTGTGCAAAAATAAACAACAGTTTGATGAATGTGTTCTTGTGATCAATTGAAAGAGGTTTCGATTACAAATGGTTTATTATTGGCACCCGTTTGTTTCACGCGGAGCTGAGAATTTGTAAGCTGTGAAACACTGCGTTTTTTATTTTTTGTTTTGTTTCGTTAGAAATATGCATTTTCAAATCTTATTCTTAGCGAAAAACGTTTTACTGTTTTGTAAAAGGTTAATATATCAATATATAAATAGAATCACAGCACGAGTATTTTTTTAAATATTTTATCAGTCTTTTGGTTTGTTGTGTGCAATGAGCAGGATTATTTCGCGCGGATTTTAATTGTTGCTGATCGCAATCGCTACGTTAGTTACAGTTCAGCTGGCAGTCGAGGTTGCTGCTGATGAGCTCCACTCAAAATTGAAGTTTGAGCAGCGTTGCAACCGTATGTTTTGTTCTCAATGCCAACGACGTTCGTGATTCCTTGAACTAACGGATAAAGCCGTAAATTTTGGTTCACAACGAGTCAACGCAGGCCAGCTTTTTGCAAAGAGAAAGGAACTTTTTAAACAGAACGTGCTAAAAGAGGACGCGCGCTACGGTGAAAGTAGTTCGCAATTTTGAGTTCTTGACTTGGCATGAAGGGGGGGAACCCCGCACAAACAAGTGCAGTACTTTGGACGAAACGAAACCTGTTCATCACACACTACCGATGGGGAGTTGGGGGAATTTTCGTGGCAGTTGTTTTGTTTTTCTTCTTATTACAACACGATTCAAACGCAAACGGTCGCGTTGACACGTTTGCTCTTTTTTTTTCTCCTGCTAACTTGCTGTTTTATCAGCAGTTGTGTGACTGATTGGTTTACTTGATATTGATGCCGTTTTGTTCGACAGGCTCAACGTGACTAGAACTAGAGTGTATGGCTCTTTTTTGGGGTGGGCCCAAAATGGTCGTGTGATAAATACGTGATAATGGTTATTTGAGAGGGAAGAGTATAAACCTGGGACAGATGCTTCTCGACGGCGTTCACGATGATCGGGGCGTAGTCGAGGTTCTCCTCGGCCAGGATGGTCAGCATGTTGATGAGCGGCTTGCTGTTGACGTTCAGATCCGCCAAGCTGGACAGATACTCGGTCTCGATTTCCCGGGCCCGCTTATCCACGGCAGCCTGGTCCAGGGTGGCAGCCGCCATGATTGCACACTACCGCACTCTTTTCCGACGACGACTCACTAAAACTGCTCCCACCTGTGTGGCCGCGCGGACGGAACTGAACGCACACTGAGCTCTGCGCGCGCTCCAGCCACGAACTTAACACACTCTCTCGCACTCACTCACACTAATCTTCTTCTTTTTTTATTGCTTCGATGAAGTTGCTTCTGCTTCAGCTGCCGCCGAAGGTTGTGTTTACTCTCGGGAACAGCTGCTAGCGTTGCTCGATGAAATTTTCCACGAATTGGAGCTGAAAAAACGGAAAAATGATTAAAATACGTTTAGCTATCGATTAAACTAGAACATCACAATTTCGCAATTAAACGCTTTCTTCAACATTGCCATTGAGCTTGCATAACAATTTCACAAATCGATCGACTCACAGAAAGTTATGTCAACAACTAAAATTTTCATTGCCAAACCATGAAATTGCACAACAAAAATCTCACACCAAAAACTGCAAACGTTTCAAAAGTTGCTCACAAACGGACAAAAACACACTCCCTCCGCCAAACGAAGAAAAAAATCATCAACGTTGGCGACGACCGACGACTCAACCTAGCGCTCCGCCATCTTTGACACAAGAAAAAAATGAGTCACGGTCAGCGGGACCTCCAGATTTCGGCCAAATTTCCGCCCCAAAATCAGCGGCATCCACAATTTTCCACCACCCGCGGTACGTACCTTTGCTGGGGAACAAAATGCGCTGCTTTTCTGAAAGTTTCAGCACATTTTCACTAGCTTTTCAAGGTTTTTTCACTGCACGTACGAGATTCGCGTGCGTTTCATCTTGAGCACTGTTGGAAATTGCTTGGTCGACTGCAATGCGAATGTCGACTCGGCTCGAGAAAATGCCGAAAAAGGGCGCCGGCAGGGCTGCCAGCGAGCTGTCGGTAGAATTCTGACTGCGCGTGCACGCTTATTCTTTGATAACTAAAATTGGGTACTAAAGCCCTATGTAAATTTTCATGTACAACGGTAAAAAACAAGATTAAAAATTATTTCTGATCACTTTTTTTCATTTTAATGCAAAAAAATTTTTTGACAGGACAACATTTTTTCTATGGATCAACTATGGTCCCCTTGGAACGAGCTGTCAAGTAGGAGCTTTTCTGTCAAGAAGGACCGCGAGGTAAATTTTTCAAAATTGATTTAAAAATCCATTTTAAACTCTTTGTGGTCGTACAAAGGGTCATTGTACTCAGAAAAATAAGCTTTATCGCTGTAAACAATAATATCAGCAATCTAAGCTTCATTTTAGGACCCAATTTGGGTTAAACTATTTTTGAAATTTTATGAAAGTTTCGCTTGAGTTATTTAAATTAAAACTAAAATGTGAATATTTAAAAAACATGTCAAGACACAAATTTCGCAGTTTTAAATAAATTTGGTCAGAAAGATGAAAGTAAACTTTAGCATACAGCCATACAAAGCACGTCAGAGAACAATTTCTGATCGCTTTTTATATTTGGGCGAAATAGGTATCGAAAAATAAAACAATTTAAATTTACCTGTGATTGATGAATCAACTGAGACCCTGTGTGACCCCATAAGGCTTTCTAGGCCCAGTGAAAAAAATATAATTTAATTCAAAAATGACGAACTCCTCGTCACAGTGTTCTGATGCAATTGCATTTTGCTTTTTATTTATTTATTTAATGTAATAAGGTTAAGATAACAATAAATAGTTTATTTTTATTTTGTATTCATTGTTTATTATTTACAGTAAATTTCCTAAAATAATTTAAATTTACTTTTTCACAAGCTTTAAGCCTTCACCATCAGGAAGCAATCAGCCGAAACCTGCTGAATGCCAGCAAATCGAAACGATACAACGCGGAACGGAATGGCCAGCGAGAACCATCTGGTGTAGATGCTGCATGCAGCTTCAGGATCGTCTCATCCGGGCCTGGGATCGTCCTTGCCTTGGTGATCTCGATCTAGTTCAGGGATGCCAGGTACACAGATTTGTCGGTGTTTCACAGACTTTTGAAATTGTGTCCAGACATTTTGTGAAACACAGACAAACACGGACTTTTAAATTTTGACACAGATATACACAGATTTTCAAAAAATGGAGCCAAAATTCGATTTTTGAAAGTAAGGACGGCTTTGACAACAACCACATGATGGTTACATGATTTTTCAGGTAACATCAACGTGTGGATTATTTTGAGTGAAACAATGATCGAGCTGTAGCTGTCACAGCCCTGCGAAGTATGTTGGCTGACATATCGGGCAGCCAGTCAAAAAAACCAGCTAGAAGTCGCCTGACAAAAAACTTTTGCTAGAAAGAGATAGGAAACCTGATGCAAACAAACGTCCAGCTGCTAGTCCAGCTGTCATGTAAACATAAGGTCTATTCCCGTACTTGCAGAATTGCAGAATTTCTGCAGCTTCTGCAGAATTCTGCAGCCAGCAAAGTCACTTTTTTGCAGCACGTTCCCGTACTTTTCAGCTCGCTCTCTTCATCTCTCTCTTTTGCAGAAGTTCTGTAAGGAGAGAAACCGCAAAACTTTTGCCTGGGTAGCGCGTTCCAGTACTTTTTCTGCAATATTGTACACAGCTGAGTGGATTTACTCAAATTGGGTATTAAAGTTGTTTAATTATTTCAAAATATTAAAAAAATGGTTCACAAAAAAAGCAATGAAAGAATTCTTAAGTTAAGTTTACCTCTATAACGAGGATATTATTGTGTATGCAGTACAACATTTTATTTGAAAAATCAAGGATGTATTATTTATTAAGTAACTAGAAATTCATAATAAAATAAATGAATTATGTCTGGATGTCACACGAAAGAACAACGGTGACGCAGCAAAATTGACAAAATTTAAAAAAAATGAATCAAAATCTCAAAAAATTTTAAACACTTAAATTAGGAAATCAGGAAATTACAAAATCCATAATTAAAAATATTTAAAAAATACTAATATTTTCAAATTGAGAAACTTTCAAAAAACATATATCAGATTTTAAAAATGAAAAATAAAAAAAGAATAATAAATCACAAATTCAAAGCTTAAAAAATCAAATAATTAAGGTTGAAAACAAAATCGAAATAAAAAATCAAAAGTTTGAATATTTATGAGTTCAGAACACCAAAAATTCAAAAGCTACAGTTAAAAATAATAAGATAGAAAATTTAAGAAATTATAATTTCAAAAATAAGTAAAATTAAAAAATTCTGTAAATCAAAAATTTTAAAACTCAAACATAAATAAAATAGAAACAGTCCAAATTTCCAATCTCTAGATCATCTATTTTCTAACCTAAAATATGACTTCAAAATATGTGTGTTTTTTATGATTCAAGATGGCGAAGAATTCAAGAATTTAAGAATTTAGGAACTTAAGAATTTAATAATTTGAGAATTTATGAATTTAAGAATTTAAGAATTCAAGAATTTCAGAGTTTCAGAATTTTAATTTCGACAAAATTACATTAATTTTTTTTTGTTCATATAAGAATACAAATTGGTAGCACCGTTAAAGGTACAATTTATTATTTGCCAATTAAATTTACCTATTATTTTAACACATATATTTAGTATATTCAAAATCAATTTAAGATCAAAAATTATTCCTAAACAAATATTTATTTGAATTTATTAAACTCAAAAGAAATGTGTCTTTTAAAAGTTTTTAAAACAATTTGTTTTTATAGTACTTTTTTTTAGTTGAGGTACTAGCCGTGCTGTAATACTATGGTTTAAGCTTTCAATTTTTTTTTTATCAGGTAAAAATAGTAACACTAAAAAAATCGCTTTATCATTTACATGACTGAACTAAGCCTGAAATCGTTAACATAAAAAAACCAGACATAAAAAAACTACCCCAAAATCATTTATTATTACAACTAATAATAAAATGCTTGATTTCACCCAACTTGCAAATTTTATGTAAGCGTGTACTCAACATCCATCACACCAAATTGCAGTAACTTTTCAACAAGAAAGAGAAGAGAGAGCTTGCAGAAAAGTACGGGAACGGTTTTGCTGCAACTTCTACCTCTCTCACTGCAGAAGTTCTGCCTGAGAGAAAAGTTACTTTTGTTGCAGAAAAGTACAGGAACGCTCTACTGCCGTTTTTGTGCAGAATTGCAGAATTCTGCAGTACGGGAATAGACCTATACTTTGAATGTGTTGGCAAATTTGTGACTAGAAAGCCTTATAGAATTTTTTCATAAAAAAAACGCAACAACCGATTCTGTGTACGCACCGGATGTTTCGTTTAATGTAAGGTACGCACTTCGGAAGTAATCGGTCAAGAAAAAAATCAAATGGGCAGCAGCGGTAGCGAAAGCAAGTCAGAGAGGGCGAAGAAAAGCCCCAAGAAAACATTCCCTCTATTTTGTTCCGCCGTTCGTAAAGCTGTTTCTTGACCCCCTTTCTTTTGAAGAGCATACCAGTCCTAAAACATAATGCGTAAACGATTCGAATTGAATTCCGTTTCAGAATTCCGATTGAGTTGACTGGGATGTGACTGAGATGCTTTATGTCAAGGGTGGTTCCCCCATAAACCACGTGGAAACTTTTTTCCCTTCCCCCCCTCCCCCCACCCCTGTTAAGCGGTATACGCACTTCGGAAGCGGCAGTGCAAGCAAGACAGAGAGGGTGAAGAAAAGCCCCAAGAAATCGCCCCCTCTCCTTTGTTCTGCTGTTCGTACAGCTGTTTCTTGACCCCTTTCCATCCGATCTGCATACTAACCTTTAGGTGGCAACCGCGAGCAGCTTGGTGGCAATGGGTTTTTACGTCTAATCTCAGAGTGCCTGGATACGCTGGAGGTTTGATTAGATTGGACATTAAATACAATATGTATTTGGTATTTTTTAATTTATTAAATATTTAGTATTTTAGATTTTCTTCTATTGTTTTGAATTTCTTGAAGAGTCAGTTTGTTTGGTTTTCTTTTCTATATGATCTTAAGTTTGTTTTTATTTTTTTGATTTTTAGTTTTAGATCTTTTAAATACACACACAAAAATATTACTGTAATGACAAAAGTAGCCTACTTTGAATTAAAAATTTACCAAAATTTTGTAGTGCGCCATTGCATTAGAATGCATTGAAACATCACAAGCGTTAAAGCGGCCAGGCCTGCTGCCCAAATTCGTATCGCAGAGACATGATTCGATGAAGTGGGTTGAGTTTGAGCACGGAGTGTTCAAACAACAACACAATTCTGAATCGACAGGGGAGGGAAGAAGCGTGGGGACACACCACCATACACTCCGAGATTTGGTTGTATTCGCTGGGAGCACCATGCTAAGAAGGTTTGGTACTCCGGGACCCTCTGGGATGGGTCATTGTATTTCCACAAATGCCCTGGACCTTGCCCTGGACACTAGTTGCCCTGGACACTAGTTGCTGTGCGCCACAACTCGCTTACAAATTGTATCTAATATAATAAAATTCTTGAAATTGAAAAGTAATTCATAAATTTAATAAATATGAAAATAAATCATGGAAATTCTTAAAGCTTTTACATTTAATGTAAAATTAATAGAAAACTAAAATAAATACATTCAAAAGTTCAAAATATTTTCTAAACTTTTAAGTTATAAAAATTATATAATATTGTTTAAAATCTAAAATTTAAAAATTATACAACATGAAAAATATATTTTTTGGTAAATCCAAAATATTTCAAAAACTTTAAATTATTTTTTATATTTTTCTCAAAAATTGCACCCTGAAAGCATGCAGCATCAAAATTTGTCGGTACAATTTCCGTGCGGTAAAATGACCAACACCGGCATCAAGAAATCTGTCAAAACGTGCGAAACAAAATAATCAAAATAGAACTGAAGTTTTCAAGCTTGATTGTTTGCCAAATTTAAATTGTTTGCTCAATTAAAATTGTTTATAAAAATCGTTAAAACACTCCCAAGTCTTACATTAAATTTGAAAGGCTTTTTTAAAAAACCACTCAAACAATGCCCCGCTCCTACTCCCGTCGCCGATCCCGCTCCAAGTCCCGCGACAGAGACAAGTATCATTCGAGCAGCAGCCGCCGGGACGGCGGTGGATCTTCCTACTCGTACCGGGAGGACCGATCGTCCAAATCACGTTCCGCCGTAACCAGCTCTTCATCCTCGTCCCGACATGGATCTTCGCGCCATCATCACGGCAGCAGCAGCTCGAGTAGCCATCGGCATCACAAGAGCCACTCGAAGGAACCCAGCAGCAGGGAGCATCATAGCAGCCGGAACCGGTCTGCATCAAGGGAACGTCACTCGAGGAAGCGGGTCAGCAGCAGTTCGAGTAGCAGCAGCAGCTCGTCGGATTCGTCCAGTTCCAGCTCTAGCAGCTCGTCGGGGGGATCGAAGAAGGAGAAGGAATTTGTGTTTAAGTCGATGGAAGATCGGCCCGATCAGCAGCAGGACAAGTCGGCGGCGCTGGCCATGCTGGACGAGGACGGGTTTGTCCCGCAGGCGTTTGTCTCGTCGAGGAAGCCGGCGGCGGCGGCGGCGGCAAGTGCAGGTGCTCCCGGGAGTATTGTGATTGATTTGGCCTCGCAGACGATTAAGATACCGAAGGCGGAGGAAGCCGAGGCGGAAGATCCGCTGTTTCATCCCAATGTAAGAGTTTGAGGGGTGATTTGAATGTTTTTTGTCTTATCTTGTTTTTCCTTGCAGTTTTTCGGAAACGACGATGAACGGATGACTCGCTGGGTTCGCAAGCTGATGGCGTACAGACAGATGGCTTAAATTGGAAGGTCATCGGTAAATTAAGGCTCCCTTCTATGATCTATAATAAACATTTAATCTACATTGAACGCCGTGTTCCGTTAAAAAATATCCGAGCCAGTTTTGCGCGTCCTTTTCCAAGCCTCGTCGGGGCTAAGCGTCTCCTCCGCTGACGGGACCTTTGGCGATCCATCCTCCTCCAGCGCTCCACTCTTGAAATCGTCAATCACCTTCTGGGCGTAGATCGCATTGTACAGATCCTGGCTGGTAAACTCCGACTGGATCACATCCGGCGCCCGATACGATACGTACGGCTTAAACTTGCACCCCTCCAGGTTGGGCACGATCAGTTCGGGAATTTTGGCCGCGATTTCCACGTACCGCCCATCGGCCGTGGTCACGCCGGTGTCGCGCACTCCCCGCTTATCCACCGGCATGTCCGGGTACTGGTCCGGGTTGGCGGCACGCAGCTTCTTGAAGATGCGCGTGCCACGCTTGTTGTACAGCAGAAACTTGCGGAAGTTGTGCTTGCCGGCGGCGACCGTCGAGGTGCTGATGCCGCGCCGGATTATGTTGAACATTTTGAGTGTGGAGTTTGAAAAATCAACGAAATTTTGAAAAAGTTCACTGAAGTTTGTTTACGACTGCCTCATTTTCAGCACACGAGATTGACGTTTTGGGTGACGTAACTAATTTTACCGAACGACATTTTCAATTTTACCGAATAAAGTTGTGCGTTTTGTAATATTTGCACAGTCCCCAAGTGATGTAAACAGAAATATTCCGGTCGTCAGAATTTCGTTGAAATTTGCATTTAAAAATAGTTTTTTTTTAGTTTAAGAATTCTAAAATGTACAAAGCACTTTTAAGCTCAATAAGAGTTTCTAGGTCAACAAATTTACGAAGCATTTATCACTTGACTCGAGTCAAAGATGTGGCAGCGGGAGTGCATTCCGAGGCAGACAAAATTCAAGTCAAGGTTCAAACAAATCTGAGCTGAATATTCAAAATTCAACAAAAATAATTAAAATTCTAATCTTTTAGGGTTGGGTCAAATCGGTCCGCAAAATGAAGGACAACGTCTTCCTGGACGTAAACGACGGAACCTGCGGGCACAACCTCCAGCTGGTGGTCAGCAAACCGCAGCTCCAGAACACGGCCTACGGCTCGTCCGTCGTCGTGACCGGAACGCTCGGACGGACCCCAAAAAATCAGCTCGAGCTCAAAGTCGACTCCCTGCAGGAACTTGGCGCCTGCCCCCTTTCAGAAGGCTACCCGTTCTACCCGAAAAAATCCTACCCGCCCGACTACATCCGGAACCATTTGCACCTGCGGCCGCAGGTCAGTTCGGTGGGGTCCACGCTGCGGGTGCGGCATCAGGCCACCAAGTGCTTCAACGATTATCTGGACCGCGAAGGCTTCATCCAGATCCACACGCCAATCATCACGTCCAACGACTGCGAGGGCGCGGGAGAAGCCTTCCAGGTTCGTCCCGCAAACGACGGACTGCTCAAGCAGATGGCCAAAAAGGGCGTCCCGCACGACCAGGCGTACTTCGATCGTCAGACGTTCCTCACCGTCTCCGGCCAGCTTCACCTGGAAGCGATGGCACACGGGCTGGGCAAGGTTTACACGTTTGGACCGACGTTCCGTGCGGAGAACTCCAAGTCCCCGATTCACCTGGCCGAGTTTCACATGCTCGAACTCGAGGAAGCCTTTATGGACTCGTTGGACGCGCTCGCGGACCGAATCGAATCGATGGTCAAGTGTGTAACGAAATCGCTGTTGGAAACCTCCTCCGATGATTTGACTTCCGTCAGGAAGCTAACAACCGATTCAAACCTAGAACAATCATTCACCTGGGTGGACAAACAATTCCCGCGAATCACCTTCGAAGAAGCCATGCAAGTACTACAACAGCACAAAACCAAACTAAAATCACCCGTTTGTCCCGCGGACGGAATCAACAAGGAGCAGGAACTCTTCCTGGTTGACCACTTTGCAAGTCCGCTCTTCGTGACGAGTTGGCCCAAAGCGATCAAGTCCTTTTACATGAAGGAAAACGCCGCCAACCCAAAGCTGGTGGACGCGTTGGACTTTTTGGTCCCCCACGCCGGTGAGCTAGTTGGGGGAAGTGTCCGCGAGTGCGATCACGACAAGTTGGCGGCAAAACTGCCCGACCGGGAGGCGCTCGGGTGGTATCTGGAGCTGCGCAAGTTTGGGTCGGTTCCGACGGCCGGGTTCGGGCTGGGGCTGGAGCGCTATCTGGCGTGGGTGCTGAACGTGCACAATGTCAAGGACGTGGTACCGTTTCCGCGGTGGGCGCACAATTGTGCGATGTAAATGCGAGGGGAAATATAGAAAAACTTAAAAAAAGAAAGGCTTTTACTTAATTGAGGAAACTTATTTGAAAATCTCAGACCCCTTAAGCGCCTTTACTTTTTTGCATTTTCTAAGAGAAGAGTGCGAAAAGATTCGTCAAATATTACAGGGTGGTCCCACCCGTGTGGATCAATCGGACCGCGCACTGGACTTACAATCCAGAGGTTGCTGGTTCGAAACCCGCGGCGGGCGCTATAAAATTTCTTTGTGTAAATATGGGTATCCGGCTTAGGAGCCCAGGGCGGCGAAGTCCTTCGTGGTGATTATTGCATTCGATCGTAATATTACGATCATAATTTGTCGACTCACGATCGAGATTTCTCAATAGTAAGATTACGACTTACCATCGACAAATCTCGATCTACCATCGAGAAATTACGATCGTAATTTTACTGTTGAGAAATCTCGATCGTGGATCGAGAAATTACGATCGTAATTTGTAATACCATTTTTTTGAAAAAGATATTAAAGATTCCAATTTTTTTTTAAAAAATCATGAATTTAAAAAAATTTCAACAAACTTCATATTAAAAGTTTCAAAAATTTCAAAAATTTTAAAAATTTCAAAAATTTTAAAAAAGTTAAAAAATTCAAAAATTTCAAAAAAATATTTTTTTTTTAATTTTTAATTTTTTAATTCTTTAAAACAACTTAAACTTTTGAAATTTGTAAAATTTGTAAAATTTGTAAAATTTGTAAAATTTGTGAAATTTGTTAAATTTATAAAATTTGTGAAATTTGTAAAATTTGTAAATTTGTGAAATTTTGGAAATTTTTATTTTTTTAAAAATTTTTAAAATTTTTGAAATTTTAAAATTTTTAGAAATTTTTAGAAATTTTTAAAAATTTTGAAATTCCTGACATTTTTAAAAATTTTGAAATCTTTGAAATTTTCAAAATTTTTGAAATTTGAAAATTTTTGAAAATTTTAAAATTCTTAAAATTTTTGAATTTTTTGAAATTTTAAAATTTTTAAAATTTTTAATTTTTTGAAATTTTTGATTTTTTTTTAATTTTTTGAAATTTTTAAAATTTTTAAAATTTTTGAAATTTTTGAAATTTTTGAAATTTTTGAAATTTTTGAAATTTTTAAAGTTTTTGAAATTTTTGAAATTTTTAAAGTTTTTGAAATTCTTGACATTTTTTAAAAAAATTAAATTTTTTAATTTTTTTAAATTTTTGAAATTTTCGAAATTTGGAAATTTTGAAAATTTTTAATTTTTTTAAATTTTTTAAAATTTTTGAAATTTTCGAAATTTTTAGAAATTTTTAGAATTTTTTAAAAATTTTGAAATTCTTGACATTTTTAAAAAAAATTAATTTTTTAAAATTTTTAAAATTTTTAAAATTTTTTAATTTTTTTAAATTTTTTAAATTTTTTAAATTTTTTAATTTTTTTAAATTTTTTAAATTTTTTAAATCTTTTAAATTTTTAAAATTTTTTAAATTTTTTAAATTTTTTAAATTTTTAAAATTGTTGAAATTTTTAAAAGTTTTAAAAGTTTTAAAATTTTTAAAATTTTTAAAATTTTTAAAATTTTTAAAATTTTTAAAATTTTTAAAATTTTTAAAATTTTTAAAATTTTTAAAATTTTTAAAATTTTTAAAATTTTTAAAATTTTTAAAATTTTTAAAATTTTTGAAATTTTTGAAATTTTTTAAATTTTAAAAAAAATTTGAAATTTTTGAAATTTTTTAAATTTTAAAAAAAAATTGAAATTTTTGAAACACATATCGAGATTTTCTCGATCGTCAGTCGTAACTTGTCAATGGTAGATCGAGAAATTACCATCGACAAATTACGATCGTAATATTACGATCGAGAAATCTCGATCGTGAGTCGAGAAATTACGATCGAAATATTACGATCGAATGCAATAATCACCACGCTTGTATATGAAAAGGAAGACATTAGTGGTTGGTACTAGCAATCGTGGTGATTATTGCATTCGATCGTAATATTACGATCGTAATTTCTCGACTCACGATCGAGATTTCTCGATAGTAAGATTACAACTTACCATCGACAAATCTCGATCTACCATCGACAAATTATGACTTACCATCGAGAAATTACGATCGTAATTTGACTGTTGAGAAATCTCGATCGTGGATCGAGAAATTACGATCGTAATTTGTAATACCATTTTTTAGTTTTTTTTTTTTTCATTTAGGCCGTTGCAAATATTTTTTGAAGTTTATGTCCCTCGGCTCTGACCAAAATCAAGGGGGGGGGGGGGGGGGGGGGCAAAAAAATAAAAAAATATAAAAATTGAAATAACAAGCATAGGTTTTAACATTTGGATGAAAAAAGTGTTTCAAAATGCATTTTACACGCTTCTAATTGCTTTCCAATCATTAGTTTTCAAAATATCGATGTATTGACGGAAATTTATTTTTCGCGAAAAAAACTTTTCGTGGGACTGTATATTGGTATATCATGGAAATTTAAAATGTTTTCAAAAGAGTTCAAACATGCTAAATATGATTATAAACGCAAGAAGTGTATTTTAAATAGTTTTCAGATGATTAAAATTTTCATTTTCATTAAAATTTTGAAGTTTTCGGATTTTTTTTTGCCCCCTGATTATTCAGGCCGACTTTGAAGAAGGGGGCGACATAAACTTTGAAAAATATTTGCAACGGCCTTAAACGGAATATTTAAAAAAAAATCTAAGTTCATTTTTTTTAATGTGAAAAAATAACAAAATTGAAAAAATCTAATTTCAAACAATTTAAAAAACTTAAAAATTTCAAATAAAAAAAATAAAAAAACTTTAAAAATTTCAAAGACTTTAAATAATTGAAAAAAAATCAAAAATGACAAAACATTTCAAAAACTTCAAATTTTTTTTAATGTTAAAATTTTTTAAAATTTCAAAAATTTTAAAAGTTTCAAAAATTTCAAAAAAAAAATAAAAAATTTAAAAAGAAATCAAAAATTTCAAAAACTTCAAAAATTTTAAAAAATTTAAAAATTTCAAAAAATTTAAGAAATTTAAAACTTTCAATAATTTAAAAATTTGAACTTTTTTATTTTTTTAATTATTAAAATTTTTGAAATTTTTAAAATTTTGGAAATTTTGAAAATTTTTGAAATTTTTAAATTTCTGAAATTTTTTTAAATTTTTTTAAATTTTTTAAATTTTTGAATTTTTTTGAAATTCTTGAAATTTTTTGAAATTTTTGACAATTTTTGATTTTTTTTAATTTTTTGAATATTTTGAAGTTTTTTAAATTTTTGTGTTTTTTTTTTGAAAATCATGAAAAAAAGTCAAAACGAGCTTCGAACCCATATCGAGATTTTCTCGATCGTCGGTCGTAATTTGTCGATGGTAGATCGAGAAATTACGATCGAATGATCTCAATCTACTATCGACAAATTACGACTTACCATCGACAAATTACGATCGTAATATTACGATCGAGAAATCTCGATCGTGAGTCGAGAAATTACGATCGTAATATTACGATCGAATGCAATAATCACCACGTACGACTTACCGCGACTTACCATCGACAAATCTTGATCCACCATCGACGAATTACGGTCGTAATTTTACTGTTGAGAAATCACGATCGTGGATCGAGAAATTTCAAAAATTTCAAAAAATAAAAAATTCCAAAAAATTTAAAAAAAATAAAATTTTTAAAAATTTCCAGTTTCAAAAATTCTAAAAATTTCTAAAAAAATCAAAAATCTTTAAAAAAAATTTTTTTAAAAGATTTAAAAATTTCATAAATTTTTATAATTGAAAAAAAGATAATTTCGAAGTTCAGTTTTTTAGGGACTGAATAAAAAAAAACCTCAAAAAAATATTTTTACATTCTTAAAATTTCAGAATTTTTTTAAAATTTTAGAAATTTTTGAAATTTGTAAATTTTTGATTTTTTTGAAATTTTCATTTTTTTTGAAATTAATAAAAATGATGAATTTTTATTTTTTTGTAATTAATGAAAATTATGAATTTTAAAATTTTTTGAAATTAATGAAATGATTTTCTCGATCGTCGGTCGAAATTTGTCGATGGTAGATCGAGAAATTACGACCGAATGATCTCAATCTACTACAATCAACCCCCGGTGGTTGGTCACTTTTTCGTTTGACACTTTTTTAGTTTGTACCCCGTTGGTTGGCCAAAGTCAAACTAAAAAGTGCCGAACTGTCACTTTTTACACGGCGCTCACGCACACTATCAAAACAAACGTTTGGTAGGAGGTGTGAGCTCCGTGTAAAAGGGGTGTCAAACTAAAAAGTGACCCCGTTCGTTTGACAACAGTTGGTGTCAAACCACCGGGGTTTGAGTGTATCGACAAATTACGACTTACCATCGACAAATTAAGATCGTAATATTTCGATCGAGAATTCGCGATCGTGAGTCAAGAAATTACGATCGAAATAATACGATCGAATGAAGCTTAAAAATCCGAACCTATTGAAAATAAAAAAAATCGCCTGACTTTAATAAATTTATACCGCTAAACAGCGATGACATTGTTCAGATTTCGAGTACAAATATTTTTAAGCTGGTTTGCCTTGACATATATAATAAAAAAAAAACATGTACTGGGTTGTTCAGTTTTTTTTGAAAAAAAAGTAGATTAGCCATGGTATTTTATGATTTATTTTATACTAACAGTGCTGCCGTTCTACGCATAGTTGTCCCATGTTAAAAAAAGTGCAACTGAGAAAAACGCGATTGAAATTATTCGACCGTTTTTTGTGTTTCTACGCATAATTGTCCCGTGGGTCCCTGTTCACCCCATAAGTCCCTAACCATCCCAGTTAGCAGTTTATCACTCTTATTAGTTATCTTCTTGGTATACAACACGTAAACAATACACAATACTTCGTCAAACTAATGATTTAGTGAAAGAAAATACTTGGTGGGACAATTATGCGTAGAAGTACAACGATCGGACAAACAGACTTGGTGTTGTTCTTGATGAGTTTCCTAACAAAGCACTAGATTTTATGTGTTTTTGTTAAAGTATACGTTAAACTAAACTTAAAAAAGGTGCTGTGGTAATGCTACAGGCATAACCATCATGACGAAGAACTTCGGACACAAAAGTAAATGAATTTTTATAGTTATTATTATTTGCGTTTCTTGGCCACAAAATCAATCACGAAAGAGTTAATTCTTAAGATCTATTTATTTCTGCTCAATGATGGTCTCATGTTAATTTGACGTTGGATAACGGGGGAAGGTACACTCCTGCTACCGGAGCCTCCGGCCACTCCAGGTGGTGGCCACTACTGCCAAAATGTCAAATTTCATGTCCAGTATCAAAATCCCTAAAGTTTGATACCCATATTGCCCCAACTCTTATGGTTCCGCAAATGTCCCCTTATCGGAACATCCCCGGGGCCTGCGGCCACTCCAGGTGGTAGCCACTACTGCCAAAATGTCAAATTTCATGTCCAGTATCAAAATCCCTAAAGTTTGATACCCATATTGCCCCAACTCTTATGGTTCCGCAAATGTCCCCTTATCGGAACATCCCCGGGGCCTGCGGCCACTCCAGGTGGTGGCCACTACTGCCAAAATGTCAAATTTCATGTCCAGTATCAAAATCCCTAAAGTTTGATACCCATATTGCCCCAACTCTTATGGTTCCGCAAATGTCCCCTTATCGGAACATCCCCGGGGCCTGCGGCCACTCCAGGTGGTGGCCACTACTGCCAAAATGTCAAATTTCATGTCCAGTATCAAAATCCCTAAAGATTGATACCCATTTTGCCCCAACTCTTATGGTTCCGCAAATGTCCTTTTATCGGAACATCCCCGGGGCCTGCG
Source organism: Culex pipiens pallens (assembly GCF_016801865.2). Taxonomy (NCBI): domain Eukaryota; kingdom Metazoa; phylum Arthropoda; class Insecta; order Diptera; family Culicidae; genus Culex; species Culex pipiens. The sequence goes on from NC_068939.1 coordinate 179,536,721, forward strand.
GCCACTCCAGGTGGTGGCCACTACTGCCAAAATGTCAAATTTCATGTCCAGTATCAAAATCCCTAAAGTTTGATACCCATATTGCCCCAACTCTTATGGTTCCGCAAATGTCCCCTTATCGGAACATCCCCGGGGCCTGCGGCCACTCCAGGTGGTGGCCACTACTGCCAAAATGTCAAATTTCGTGTCCAGTATCAAAATCCCTAAAGTTTGATACCCATATTGCCCCAACTCTTATGGTTCCGCAAATGTCCCCTTATCGGAACATCCCCGGGGCCTGCGGCCACTCCAGGTGGTGGCCACTACTGCCAAAATGTCAAATTTCATGTCCAGTATCAAAATCCCTAAAGATTGATACCCATTTTGCCCCAACTCTTATGGTTCCGCAAATGTCCTCTTATCGGAACATCCCCGGGGCCTGCGGCCACTCCAGGTGGTGGCCACTACTGCCAAAATGTCAAATTTCATGTCCAGTATCAAAATCCCTAAAGTTTGATACCCATATTGCCCCAACTCTTATGGTTCCGCAAATGTCCCCTTATCGGAACATCCCCGGGGCCTGCGGCCACTCCAGGTGGTGGCCACTACTGCCAAAATGTCAAATTTCATGTCCAGTATCAAAATCCCTAAAGTTTGATACCCATATTGCCCCAACTCTTATGGTTCCGCAAATGTCCCCTTATCGGAACATCCCCGGGGCCTGCGGCCACTCCAGGTGGTGGCCACTACTGCCAAAATGTCAAATTTCATGTCCAGTATCAAAATCCCTAAAGTTTGATACCCATATTGCCCCAACTCTTATGGTTCCGCAAATGTCCCCTTATCGGAACATCCCCGGGGCCTGCGGCCACTCCAGGTGGTGGCCACTACTGCCAAAATGTCAAATTTCATGTCCAGTATCAAAATCCCTAAAGTTTGATACCCATATTGCCCCAACTCTTATGGTTCCGCAAATGTCCCCTTATCGGAACATCCCCGGGGCCTGCGGCCACTCCAGGTGGTGGCCACTACTGCCAAAATGTCAAATTTCATGTCCAGTATCAAAATCCCTAAAGTTTGATACCCATATTGCCCCAACTCTTATGGTTCCGCAAATGTCCCCTTATCGGAACATCCCCGGGGCCTGCGGCCACTCCAGGTGGTGGCCACTACTGCCAAAATGTCAAATTTCATGTCCAGTATCAAAATCCCTAAAGTTTGATACCCATATTGCCCCAACTCTTATGGTTCCGCAAATGTCCCCTTATCGGAACATCCCCGGGGCCTGCGGCCACTCCAGGTGGTGGCCACTACTGCCAAAATGTCAAATTTCATGTCCAGTATCAAAATCCCTAAAGTTTGATACCCATATTGCCCCAACTCTTATGGTTCCGCAAATGTCCCCTTATCGGAACATCCCCGGGGCCTGCGGCCACTCCAGGTGGTGGCCACTACTGCCAAAATGTCAAATTTCATGTCCAGTATCAAAATCCCTAAAGTTTGATACCCATATTGCCCCAACTCTTATGGTTCCGCAAATGTCCCCTTATCGGAACATCCCCGGGGCCTGCGGCCACTCCAGGTGGTGGCCACTACTGCCAAAATGTCAAATTTCATGTCCAGTATCAAAATCCCTAAAGTTTGATACCCATATTGCCCCAACTCTTATGGTTCCGCAAATGTCCCCTTATCGGAACATCCCCGGGGCCTGCGGCCACTCCAGGTGGTGGCCACTACTGCCAAAATGTCAAATTTCGTGTCCAGTATCAAAATCCCTAAAGTTTGATACCCATATTGCCCCAACTCTTATGGTTCCGCAAATGTCCCCTTATCGGAACATCCCCGGGGCCTGCGGCCACTCCAGGTGGTGGCCACTACTGCCAAAATGTCAAATTTCGTGTCCAGTATCAAAATCCCTAAAGTTTGATACCCATATTGCCCCAACTCTTATGGTTCCGCAAATGTCCCCTTATCGGAACATCCCCGGGGCCTGCGGCCACTCCAGGTGGTGGCCACTACTGCCAAAATGTCAAATTTCATGTCCAGTATCAAAATCCCTAAAGATTGATACCCATTTTGCCCCAACTCTTATGGTTCCGCAAATGTCCTCTTATCGGAACATCCCCGGGGCCTGCGGCCACTCCAGGTGGTGGCCACTACTGCCAAAATGTCAAATTTCATGTCCAGTATCAAAATCCCTAAAGTTTGATACCCATATTGCCCCAACTCTTATGGTTCCGCAAATGTCCCCTTATCGGAACATCCCCGGGGCCTGCGGCCACTCCAGGTGGTGGCCACTACTGCCAAAATGTCAAATTTCATGTCCAGTATCAAAATCCCTAAAGTTTGATACCCATATTGCCCCAACTCTTATGGTTCCGCAAATGTCCCCTTATCGGAACATCCCCGGGGCCTGCGGCCACTCCAGGTGGTGGCCACTACTGCCAAAATGTCAAATTTCATGTCCAGTATCAAAATCCCTAAAGTTTGATACCCATATTGCCCCAACTCTTATGGTTCCGCAAATGTCCCCTTATCGGAACATCCCCGGGGCCTGCGGCCACTCCAGGTGGTGGCCACTACTGCCAAAATGTCAAATTTCATGTCCAGTATCAAAATCCCTAAAGATTGATACCCATTTTGCCCCAACTCTTATGGTTCCGCAAATGTCCTCTTATCGGAACATCCCCGGGGCCTGCGGCCACTCCAGGTGGTGGCCACTACTGCCAAAATGTCAAATTTCATGTCCAGTATCAAAATCCCTAAAGTTTGATACCCATTTTGCCCCAACTCTTATGGTTCCGCAAATGTCCTCTTATCGGAACATCCCCGGGGCCTGCGGCCACTCCAGGTGGTGGCCACTACTGCCAAAATGTCAAATTTCATGTCCAGTATCAAAATCCCTAAAGTTTGATACCCATATTGCCCCAACTCTTACGGTTCCGCAAATGTCCCCTTATCGGAACATCCCCGGGGCCTGCGGCCAGTATCAAAATCCCTAAAGTTTGATACCCATATTGCCCCAACTCTTATGGTTCCGCAAATGTCCCCTTATCGGAACATCCCCGGGGCCTGCGGCCACTCCAGGTGGTGGCCACTACTGCCAAAATGTCAAATTTCATTTCCAGTTTCAAAAACCCAAATATTATTGTTCCGCAAATTTCCCCCTATCGGAACACCCCCGGGGCCTCCGGCCACTCCAGGTGGTGGCCACTACTGCCGAAATGTCAAATTTGTCAAAAAGAGGGCGAAGGGGAAAGCAGCTTTCTGCGTAGCTGTGGATTCCTTCACCCCTCGCGTCCTTCCTTGGTTCCGTCCCGCAAAATCTCTAGGCAACACGATGCACGGAATCTGGCCGCTTCCTCAACCCGGATGGGAAGGACAGGTTGGATAGAGAATCACTAATGGAAGAATTTGCCGGGTGAGAGCAGCTACCTCGAGCTGTGAAATCCGTCACCGGTTTGGGGGAGCAGGGTGAAGGCAGCTCGCCGAGCTGTGAAATCCGTCACCCCGCGCGTCCTTCCTTGGTCCCGTCCCGCAAAATCTCCATGGCAACGTCGTCCGATCGTGGATTCCTCGTGGCTGGTTTCCTCCTCGGTCCCGCATCAGCAACAGCAGGAGCTCCTTCCAGGTCGGCGTCCAATATTGAATTGACTTGATTTTGGAACGGCACCTCTTTTTATATCAAATCGTTTTGGCGTTTGGCGAAGCAGCAGCACAAAAGGAATAAATCGCCAAATTGTGTCAAGGCCAAACGCAGGCAAGGCTTTGGGGGCGGAGTCAAGAGAGAGAGAGTGCGCGTGTGTGTGTTGTGTGCGTGCTTGCTTGCTGTGTGGAAGCAGTTTTATTAATTTAAACTCAGTTTTTAAGTGCTTCAACTAAATTTCATGGCCATTAATTAGGTATATTAAGAAAGCTTAAAATCCCCCCTTTCGTTTGGTGGGTACCACTTTTACGTGTGTTGAACAGGAGTTGAGATATTATTGTTGCAAATCTTGCAGTCGCGTTTAATTTCTTTTCGTTACATTTCGCTCCACGAAATTTTGGATTGCTACCCTGTATAGAGCCCTAAGACGAAGTTCTTCGTCAAAATGTCAAAAATTCAAAATCGCCAAAAAATGACATGGGACAATTATGCGTAGAACGGCCACTGTGGTTCTTAAAAAAATCATATTGAAAATGTGTAAAATAGATGGTTTCTTTTCATTTGACTTTTGAAAAACGAACAATCAGTTGTTTTTTTTTTGACATTTTGTCTACCTTTAAATATAATTATTTAAAATTGAGTTGTAGAAGAGCAAAAGTTCTGTAATTCTGTAATTCTGTAATTTCGGAATACATTCGTCCGGCTTCAGCTGAAGATTCATGCTGTCCCATGTTGCATGTTCGAGTGTAGACCTACGGAAAACCTTGCCGCGAGGAGAGGTGAGTGAACCTGTACACGAGCCACCTACGACATAATTCCTCGGGCGGCCCAGGTCAACTCGAAGTTACCCCAGGCACCCCCAGTGCAGGACACATTGGGGGTAGAAAGCGGATAGATATTTCAGTGAATACAATAATTATGACAATATAGTTTCATATAATCCTTATTCCTTAATCTTACCTTTTGACACTATCAAACCTAGCAATATTACTATTGCATCTTACCATTCCCTTTTGATAGTGTCAACTTCAAACCTTCACTCATTGTGCAATTAACACATAATTTCCGCTATATTCTTCATGCGGAATCTTCGTCTAATTTCTTCGCCTTATTATCACTGAACCACGGCGCGATATTGTTCTCACATTTTTTTGAGCTTCAACGACCGATTGATATTCACGCACTTATAAAAATACTTGTTCTGTTTCGCGACTTTTTGAAAAATACACGTGTGTTGGTTGAAACAATGACTTTTTCGGTCATCGTATGCTCGCAAGGTACATGAAAGAGAAAAAGAGAAAAAATGGGATAAGTACAATGTAAAATAAAATCGAACATTGAATAACAGACTAACACAGAAAGAAAGAATACAGAAACCTTATTTTGCAACTAGACAGAACTACCAACTTGTAACGAGAAGTTTACAAGATAACAACTGAAGTTGTGAAATATGGGACAAGACAAACAAACTTGAATAGTTAACATATACATATATTAAAAAAGATTGAACGTACCTTTAATCATATAAACAGTTATGCCCAAATTTCTTACCAAATTATTTTCAGCAGTTACATTTCTACAATAATGAATTGCGATTCTAAGTTAGAATAATTGAGTATTTAAAGTTTAGGGGGTAAGAGACAAGTTATAGCAAGAGCAAAATAAATAGATGGATAGATTTTACTAAATTGTATCTTAAAAGAATAGGAAACATCTATCTTGTTTTGAAAATAGCCAATGCACCAAGAGCAAACATACAGCATGTCACGTTCACACCGTATGGAGTAAATGTGATAAACTATATGTCCACATTCGGGGCACCACCTTTTTCAAAATACAGGAAATGATAGAAGGAAGACCCCATTCTGTATAGTGGAAGATTTCTGCAACACCTTGGATTCGGACCAGACATTTTGTCTGAAATAAGAGAGAAAGACAAATATTAAATTGTGGTATTATCACTAATTCCTATCATCCTTTCACCCCCCAAGACATGGTCTATCCTTCGTGCCTTCGTGTCTTGGGTGATGGCGAATTCTACCTTCTTGAATGATCTTCGGACCACCTCCAACTAGAATTCACAACAGGACCTCCCTCGGCTCCAGTTTACAACATGACAGCGACGAGAACACAGCCGAATAGGAGTTGACAGTATCAAATGCATGCTATACCCTTTGTTTTGCTGGATACTTACTAATAGCAAAGGGCGAGGGTCCTGCGACTCTCAGCAATCATGAATACTGCCCATTTGCCACAGTTGTAGAAGAGCAAAAGTTATAAAAAATATCAGAATGGCAATACTGTAGTGATTGTTTTGGTTTGCCTTTTAAAAGCCTAGTTTAGGATGTTCATTCTACATTAAATTTCTATGCAGGAAAATAAATTCTCCTTTTAAATATTCAAAAACATTGGGGGTTTCTTCGACAGCCAAAACGATTTTTTTTTAATTTCGACTATTGCTGGTTAAACAAAGTTTTATGCATATTTCGAAACTATTTAACTTAAACAATTTTATTTGTTGTTATGAAAACACATAAAAACATCCATATATTGAAATTAGAAAAAAATAAAAAAGAAAATTTCGAAAATGCAGTCTGCTTTCCGATTCGATCTGATTTTAATTTCAAATAGGTATAAATAATAATCCTTTTATTTAATTCAAATAAATTTTAACATTTTCAAGATCATTTCAGAAAGTTTTATTAAAATAGGTTTGTTCTATATATTTATCATTCAAACATTCAAAAGAATCATTTTTATTTTTTTTTTATTTTTGAAGGCCGACAAATTAATTGAATCATCAAGTACAAGTTGTTCCTCTTAGTGAGATGTCAGAAAAAATATTCAGTTATTGAACTTAGTTCAGTTATCACTTTTAGAAATTATAAAATAAAATAAAAACGGACACCAATCTTTGTCGTAATCAAATGTTTAATCAGAACAAACTTTGTTGGTTCTATTATTTTTAACATTGCCGATAATAACCAGCCTGCAGCCTTTTTGAAAAAAAGTTTATGAGAACTATAAAGTTTTGACTTTGTTGCAGGCTAAGAAAAAAAGTTTTTATTAAAAAAGGTGCTGTGGTAATGCTACAGGCATAACCATCATGACGAAGAACTTCGGACACAAAAGTAAATGAATTTTTATAGTTATTATTATTTGCGTTTCTTGGCCACAAAATCAATCACGAAAGAGTTAATTCTTAAGATCTATTTATTTCTGCTCAATGATGGTCTCATGTTAATTTGACGTTGGATAACGGGAGAAGGTACACTCCTGCTACCGGAGCCTCCGGCCACTCCAGGTGGTGGCCACTACTGCCAAAATGTCAAATTTCATGTCCAGTATCAAAATCCCTAAAGTTTGATACCCATATTGCCCCAACTCTTATGGTTCCGCAAATGTCCCCTTATCGGAACATCCCCGGGGCCTGCGGCCACTCCAGGTGGTAGCCACTACTGCCAAAATGTCAAATTTCATGTCCAGTATCAAAATCCCTAAAGTTTGATACCCATATTGCCCCAACTCTTATGGTTCCGCAAATGTCCCCTTATCGGAACATCCCCGGGGCCTGCGGCCACTCCAGGTGGTGGCCACTACTGCCAAAATGTCAAATTTCATGTCCAGTATCAAAATCCCTAAAGTTTGATACCCATATTGCCCCAACTCTTATGGTTCCGCAAATGTCCCCTTATCGGAACATCCCCGGGGCCTGCGGCCACTCCAGGTGGTGGCCACTACTGCCAAAATGTCAAATTTCATGTCCAGTATCAAAATCCCTAAAGATTGATACCCATTTTGCCCCAACTCTTATGGTTCCGCAAATGTCCTTTTATCGGAACATCCCCGGGGCCTGCGGCCACTCCAGGTGGTGGCCACTACTGCCAAAATGTCAAATTTCATGTCCAGTATCAAAATCCCTAAAGTTTGATACCCATATTGCCCCAACTCTTATGGTTCCGCAAATGTCCCCTTATCGGAACATCCCCGGGGCCTGCGGCCACTCCAGGTGGTGGCCACTACTGCCAAAATGTCAAATTTCGTGTCCAGTATCAAAATCCCTAAAGTTTGATACCCATATTGCCCCAACTCTTATGGTTCCGCAAATGTCCCCTTATCGGAACATCCCCGGGGCCTGCGGCCACTCCAGGTGGTGGCCACTACTGCCAAAATGTCAAATTTCATGTCCAGTATCAAAATCCCTAAAGATTGATACCCATTTTGCCCCAACTCTTATGGTTCCGCAAATGTCCTCTTATCGGAACATCCCCGGGGCCTGCGGCCACTCCAGGTGGTGGCCACTACTGCCAAAATGTCAAATTTCATGTCCAGTATCAAAATCCCTAAAGTTTGATACCCATATTGCCCCAACTCTTATGGTTCCGCAAATGTCCCCTTATCGGAACATCCCCGGGGCCTGCGGCCACTCCAGGTGGTGGCCACTACTGCCAAAATGTCAAATTTCATGTCCAGTATCAAAATCCCTAAAGTTTGATACCCATATTGCCCCAACTCTTATGGTTCCGCAAATGTCCCCTTATCGGAACATCCCCGGGGCCTGCGGCCACTCCAGGTGGTGGCCACTACTGCCAAAATGTCAAATTTCATGTCCAGTATCAAAATCCCTAAAGTTTGATACCCATATTGCCCCAACTCTTATGGTTCCGCAAATGTCCCCTTATCGGAACATCCCCGGGGCCTGCGGCCACTCCAGGTGGTGGCCACTACTGCCAAAATGTCAAATTTCATGTCCAGTATCAAAATCCCTAAAGTTTGATACCCATATTGCCCCAACTCTTATGGTTCCGCAAATGTCCCCTTATCGGAACATCCCCGGGGCCTGCGGCCACTCCAGGTGGTGGCCACTACTGCCAAAATGTCAAATTTCATGTCCAGTATCAAAATCCCTAAAGTTTGATACCCATATTGCCCCAACTCTTATGGTTCCGCAAATGTCCCCTTATCGGAACATCCCCGGGGCCTGCGGCCACTCCAGGTGGTGGCCACTACTGCCAAAATGTCAAATTTCATGTCCAGTATCAAAATCCCTAAAGTTTGATACCCATATTGCCCCAACTCTTATGGTTCCGCAAATGTCCCCTTATCGGAACATCCCCGGGGCCTGCGGCCACTCCAGGTGGTGGCCACTACTGCCAAAATGTCAAATTTCATGTCCAGTATCAAAATCCCTAAAGTTTGATACCCATATTGCCCCAACTCTTATGGTTCCGCAAATGTCCCCTTATCGGAACATCCCCGGGGCCTGCGGCCACTCCAGGTGGTGGCCACTACTGCCAAAATGTCAAATTTCATGTCCAGTATCAAAATCCCTAAAGTTTGATACCCATATTGCCCCAACTCTTATGGTTCCGCAAATGTCCCCTTATCGGAACATCCCCGGGGCCTGCGGCCACTCCAGGTGGTGGCCACTACTGCCAAAATGTCAAATTTCATGTCCAGTATCAAAATCCCTAAAGTTTGATACCCATATTGCCCCAACTCTTATGGTTCCGCAAATGTCCCCTTATCGGAACATCCCCGGGGCCTGCGGCCACTCCAGGTGGTGGCCACTACTGCCAAAATGTCAAATTTCATGTCCAGTATCAAAATCCCTAAAGTTTGATACCCATATTGCCCCAACTCTTATGGTTCCGCAAATGTCCCCTTATCGGAACATCCCCGGGGCCTGCGGCCACTCCAGGTGGTGGCCACTACTGCCAAAATGTCAAATTTCATGTCCAGTATCAAAATCCCTAAAGTTTGATACCCATATTGCCCCAACTCTTATGGTTCCGCAAATGTCCCCTTATCGGAACATCCCCGGGGCCTGCGGCCACTCCAGGTGGTGGCCACTACTGCCAAAATGTCAAATTTCATGTCCAGTATCAAAATCCCTAAAGTTTGATACCCATATTGCCCCAACTCTTATGGTTCCGCAAATGTCCCCTTATCGGAACATCCCCGGGGCCTGCGGCCACTCCAGGTGGTGGCCACTACTGCCAAAATGTCAAATTTCATGTCCAGTATCAAAATCCCTAATGTTTGATACCCATATTGCCCCAACTCTTATGGTTCCGCAAATGTCCCCTTATCAGAACATCCCGGGGCCTGCGGCCACTCCAGGTGGTGGCCACTACTGCCAAAATGTCAAATTTCATGTCCAGTATCAAAATCCCTAATGTTTGATACCCATATTGCCCCAACTCTTATGGTTCCGCAAATGTCCCCTTATCGGAACATCCCCGGGGCCTGCGGCCACTCCAGGTGGTGGCCACTACTGCCAAAATGTCAAATTTCATGTCCAGTATCAAAATCCCTAAAGTTTGATACCCATATTGCCCCAACTCTTATGGTTCCGCAAATGTCCCCTTATCGGAACATCCCCGGGGCCTGCGGCCACTCCAGGTGGTGGCCACTACTGCCAAAATGTCAAATTTCATGTCCAGTATCAAAATCCCTAAAGATTGATACCCATTTTGCCCCAACTCTTATGGTTCCGCAAATGTCCTCTTATCGGAACATCCCCGGGGCCTGCGGCCACTCCAGGTGGTGGCCACTACTGCCAAAATGTCAAATTTCATGTCCAGTATCAAAATCCCTAAAGTTTGATACCCATTTTGCCCCAACTCTTATGGTTCCGCAAATGTCCTCTTATCGGAACATCCCCGGGGCCTGCGGCCACTCCAGGTGGTGGCCACTACTGCCAAAATGTCAAATTTCATGTCCAGTATCAAAATCCCTAAAGTTTGATACCCATATTGCCCCAACTCTTACGGTTCCGCAAATGTCCCCTTATCGGAACATCCCCGGGGCCTGCGGCCAGTATCAAAATCCCTAAAGTTTGATACCCATATTGCCCCAACTCTTATGGTTCCGCAAATGTCCCCTTATCGGAACATCCCCGGGGCCTGCGGCCACTCCAGGTGGTGGCCACTACTGCCAAAATGTCAAATTTCATTTCCAGTTTCAAAAACCCAAATATTATTGTTCCGCAAATTTCCCCCTATCGGAACACCCCCGGGGCCTCCGGCCACTCCAGGTGGTGGCCACTACTGCCGAAATGTCAAATTTGTCAAAAAGAGGGCGAAGGGGAAAGCAGCTTTCTGCGTAGCTGTGGATTCCTTCACCCCTCGCGTCCTTCCTTGGTTCCGTCCCGCAAAATCTCTAGGCAACACGATGCACGGAATCTGGCCGCTTCCTCAACCCGGATGGGAAGGACAGGTTGGATAGAGAATCACTAATGGAAGAATTTGCCGGGTGAGAGCAGCTACCTCGAGCTGTGAAATCCGTCACCGGTTTGGGGGAGCAGGGTGAAGGCAGCTCGCCGAGCTGTGAAATCCGTCACCCCGCGCGTCCTTCCTTGGTCCCGTCCCGCAAAATCTCCATGGCAACGTCGTCCGATCGTGGATTCCTCGTGGCTGGTTTCCTCCTCGGTCCCGGATCAGCAACAGCAGGAGCTCCTTCCAGGTCGGCGTCCAATATTGAATTGACTTGATTTTGGAACGGCACCTCTTTTTATATCAAATCGTTTTGGCGTTTGGCGAAGCAGCAGCACAAAAGGAATAAATCGCCAAATTGTGTCAAGGCCAAACGCAGGCAAGGCTTTGGGGGCGGAGTCAAGAGAGAGAGAGTGCGCGTGTGTGTGTTGTGTGCGTGCTTGCTTGCTGTGTGGAAGCAGTTTTATTAATTTAAACTCAGTTTTTAAGTGCTTCAACTAAATTTCATGGCCATTAATTAGGTATATTAAGAAAGCTTAAAATCCCCCCTTTCGTTTGGTGGGTACCACTTTTACGTGTGTTGAACAGGAGTTGAGATATTATTGTTGCAAATCTTGCAGTCGCGTTTAATTTCTTTTCGTTACATTTCGCTCCACGAAATTTTGGATTGCTACCCTGTATAGAGCCCTAAGACGAAGTTCTTCGTCAAAAATGTGTTATTGTTCTATTTGCTGTTATGTGCAATTTTAAAATCATTTTCACAAAAGATTTGAGCCTTATGATAAAATAAAGTTGTATTGCAACTAATGAATAATAACAAGTTTATGTCTAAGATACACAAGATCCATATTGCATGAAGATTATTTATATTATTCATAGAACCTTTTTGAAGCCATGAAACAAATCTGATAAATATCGAATAACAAATTGACAAAAAATTGTTGCAAAATTTTCAACAATGGTATTTGAAATTGTCAAAAGCACACAATTCCAGTTCAAGCCTGGATTAGGTACTTTGTCTAATCTAATCTAATCTAACACAAACGCAGCCAGTCCGATGAAAGCATGCTGGAATGTCTTGTGATTAGATGACGCCCCAAGCACTTTTCTTGTCAATATTAATAATTGCAGTACATCCGAGAACACCCGAAAATGTAAAACAAAAATTAAAGCGGCCAGCCCTACTGCGTTGTGTTTACCGCAGAGAGGATTCTGAGAACGGATCACATTTCACAGAATCGACAGGGGAGGAGGGATGCGTGGACATACCGTACCAAACGCTCCGGTTATTGATTGCATAGATATTGTGTAGAGTATATCAAGTGTAGTAATAGTCATTTTATAGAATTTCAATATATCATTTATCATATTTGTTTTAATAGATTACCTTCATACCCAGCTGAAAAGCTATAAAGTGGTTTGTTATTGATTGAGACAAAGCGAATAGTAATAGAAAAGTTGGGACGTGAAAAACCTTTTTTTAAATAAGAATATTAAAGAAACGGTAAGGCTTTATAGAGCGAGAGACTTAGTTGAGGATTCGAATGAAAATTTCGCGAGATACTCTAGTAGAAGCAGTTAAAATTGAATGAGAAAAAGAAAGATAAGAAAAAGAGAAAAAAAAAAGATAGTGAAATATTTAAGAAAGAAATATCACAAATTCTCTGCAAAAGGATATTAGGTGGAGCTCTGTTCAGCTGGTGTCCTCCGTTGGTTACACTTCTTGTAACGGTCTCCACTTCCAACTGCTGATGTATCTCCATCGGTAACACTTCTTTCAAGAGCGGTTAGCTGCAGTTCGCCTTCAGGATTAGGTACTTTGTATGAATTAAATTGACAAAAAAAAAATGCATTGAATAAAAAAAAACTATTTTCCAGTTTTGTAAATCCGCGCCATCGCAGACCTGGTGCACAGTTTATACTAACAGGCTATCGTAACCAATAAAACAACAAATTACAAAATTACGAAAAAAAAAATATTTTTTTTTTTTACTAAATCCGTGAAATTCGAGATTGTTCAACCACCCTGTATTAAGAAAGTTACAGAATTTAGAATATCGCCGCCGAAAACTTCAATTTTTTCTTCACTTTTTTCTGGCAGCACTTGCTACTACGGCAGAAAAGATTCAGGATAGGCGTCGCAACTACAGATTGTCAAGGCAAACAGATTGGCCAATGTTTCTGGACACCAAACGTGCTGGACACCAACCGCCCTTTACGCCCAGCAAAACTGGCAGTGTTGCAAGCGCAAAACATACGTTGCCAGTGCCGATTTATTTTGCATCGGCCAATCTGTCTCCCTCGACAATCTGTAGTCGCAACGCTCATGCAACCAAGCAAGCTGATGGTTGCCAGAAGTGCTGCTGTTCGTAAAGCCATTTCTTGACCCCTTTTCTTGGGAGGTGCGTATTGGCCCCGTCCCAGAATTTGAATGTTAAGAGTCCAAATTTTAAAATCTTTTTCTTTTATCCAGCAAATTTAAAATAAACTGCGAAAGAAGACAGAATGGAAGTTTGTAATAACCTTGTCCTGTCTCTTCGTAGAACAAAGTTTGTAATTCTATGTTTGAATTGTTTGAAATCAATAAATTTGATTGACACCAAAATTTTCTAGTATTTTATTTGTTTCGGAGGTTGCTAGGCCGTGTCAATACACTTTTTTGTTTTCCAAGCGCAAAAATCCCTTCCCACATGCCCCGTTTCCAAGGGAAACAGCACTCGCACCGCTTGTTTATCGCGTCCAAAGTCAGAGGTCGAAAAAACCTTGTCCTCAAAAGCTGGTTTTCTGGTGACATTGTCCTTCTTAAATTCGGTCTAGAAAAGAATCGATCAGCGCGCAAAATAATGTTAACGAAAAAGGAAAAACTGCTCATCCGGCCGTGGCAAATGCAACGCTACTACAACCATCGGATCAAGGTGGAGACGGCGGGCCCGGCGATCGATTTCCACCCCCCGCCGGAACGGGCCCACATTACGCAAAAGTTGAAAAAGCTCCAGAAGGAACGCGAACGCAAGGAGAAGATCGAACGGGACAACATCCGGCTGCTGCAGCGACTGGGCGCCATCATGAGCAAGAAACGACTGGACAACATCTGGACCCAGGCACGACCCAAGTAAGCAGAGGGCAACACTGATCGATTCTTGGAAGAGCCTCGAGTCCCTTCTCCCTCTCTTTCCAGCTTCCTCAGCCGCGAGTACATCTATCCGATCCGTCCCAAGACGACCGGCGTGACCGAAATGGACCGCGGCCGGCGCCGCTCGTCGGTGCGAACGCTGGACGAGATGGGCTCGGACTCGCCCCAGTCGGCAACACCCGGCGGGCGGACAGTTCGGTGCAGTGCGTGCAACGGGCGGGCCTACAAGCTGAACCAGGTCGCGCCGGAAGAGGGCCGTATGCCGTGGGCACCGCAGCGTAAAACCACCAACCGGAAGCTGCTGAACGAGGCCGAGTCGGAGCTGCACGTCTGCTGTCGGTTCTGCTGCTGCAAGTGAGCATCTTTCTCCTAAAACATAAATAATCAATAATGTTTTCAAAAAACTTTGTGTGGGTGTGCCGGTTGTACGTGTGTGATTCACTATCAATAAAGTTTGAAGTTTGCTGCAGCTGCTAGGTCCTGTCGAGGGGAGTTTCTTCCTTATTCCGATCGAAAAAAGAGATAAAAACACAACACACTTCCGTCTGGGTTTGTTTACATTTTAGCTTGTATTTCACTCTCGCAGAACACCGACACTTAAATCCAAGAAAAGTTCAAACTCACAGCTTCTTACTTCAGTGGAATGAAACGGGAGCTGTGGGTGGCACCAATACCGGGCCGACCGTGCTTGACGGGTTTGTAGGTCAGCGAGAATTCGCCCAGGTAGTGACCGATCATTTCCGGCTTGATTTCAACCTGGTTGAAGGTTTTGCCGTTGTAGATACCAACGATGGAACCGACCATCTCCGGGACGATGATCATGTTACGCAGATGGGTCTTGACGATGGCAGGCTTCTCTAGTGGTGGGGCATTCTTCTTGGCCTTACGCAGCTTCTTGATCAGGGCCAGCGGCTTGCGGCGGAGACCGCGGTTGAAACGGCGCTTGGCACGGCTGTGCATCAGCTCCATCAGCAGGTCATGCTTCATGTCCAGCAGCTGGTCCAGGTCCACGCCGCGGTACGTGAACTTGCGGAACGCGCGCTTCTTCTTGATTCCCTCGGCATCGACAGCATCCGCCATGGTTACGGTTTTCTCGGATGTTCCGGATTAAACGTAAAAAAATCCAGCGAGCACTTCGCGACACTACGTCCTCACACTAGATGTGGAAGAGAAAAGAGAGTTTGACAGCGCGGCTGTTTGCGGATGTGCGAATACGCGTTTTTTGACAGCTCGGAAAAGTTTGCGTTTTTCGGCAACGTCAAGATGATTGACACATGTAGGTTTTTACCGAATCAAAAATTAAATAGATGCAAAGAAAATCAAGCAAAACAACAGTAAAAAAAATATTTGGGTAAATGCAAGGGCATTTCAGTGAGCAAAAGAGTTCCTCAATTTTGCCAAGAGTAACGAGAGTTTCTCAATGTTCCTCCGAGTTACTCCGGTTTGTTTCTCAGCATTCCCACCTACATATTTGAACCTTGTGTTTGAAATAAATAACAACACGCAGAAAAATGTTTTGTAGAATCAGCCTGTACGAGGTTTGTTTCAACAAAAATTTTGTTGAATATAATCAACGCCGATTTTGCGTTGAAACAAACCTTGATTTTTTCAATTCCACAAAAATCTTTTGTTGATTTGAAAAAATTGCTTTGACGTTTAGCGTTGATTCAACAAAAATATTGATTTTCAAATCAACAAAACGTTTTGTTGATTCAAATATGCCTTATTTTTCTGCGTGAAGAGGCCGTTGCCGTTGCTAGGATTGTCGGGGAGGTTGTTTGTTTGAAATAATTTTTAGGGGATCTGACCGCTCATTGCATTTCGATTGCCAAACATGGCCAGAAAAAGGACTTTCCGGGCCAAAATGATTCCTCGCGTTTTGTGGAGACTGACATTTAAGTGCACCGTTGGGAAAAGCTCGTCTCGTAGCGATGTTCCGTTATCAGGTTGGCCCTTCAGTAGTAGCCGGTTAACCGCATCTACCTGACCAACGAAAGTTCGCCTAGACAAGATGGCAGAAGCGTGCTAGGGTCAAGTTCGACGGTCATTGCCCGAAAAGTTGTCGTTTCTGTGTACTGAAGGAAGAGTGACCGAAAATCTGAGCTTTCGGAATGACCGTGGCAGCAACGATCGAGACAACTGGTACGGCACAGGGCAACTGTAGCGAAGTCCTGTCTAAGCAGATTGCCAAACCTGCAACAAACCTGAATCATCGGCACTCCTAGCTTTTTATATTTGTTTGAAAACAGCAAAATTTACAAATACTTTTTTATTGGATTTCTGTACATGTTTATCATATGAAAGATCTTCGTTGGTTGCAATCCTCATCTTCATCGCTCAGTAGCTTGTAAATCCTTCGGAAGTACAACTCAAGTCCTCGTGCGGTTGGCTGATTTTTTCGATGAAATTCTCCAGCACCTTCCGGTGAACCAAAACAGCGTTACAGGGAGCTCGAACCAATCGAATTACGGGTTCCGATAGTGTTGCTTCTAATCAGTGCAATGTTCCGGAGGGCAAGCTTGAATTTGTTGTGCGCAAAGAAGACGGCCGAACTGGAAATAATTTTTCAATAATCAAACGACCAATTCAAGTGAATTCACCCCAAATACTTAATGATACGGCAATTCCTTTCCGGCAGAATATGTTCGCGCTTTTTCCGTCTATTGCCTTTTACTTCCGGTTACCATCGGCGCGTAAAGCGAACGCAGTGCGCGAACATTTGCCCGATTTCGCCGTTGGAAGTTTTTGCTCCTCTCGATGGCCCGTGAATCCTTGTTACAGTTGGCATCGACAATCGGCTTCAGCTCCACACGATGCGAACCCAGATTTAGCACAGGCCGCTGCATGAGTCAAAAGAACACGGTGCCGGAACGCCCACCGGTGGCCACAAAATTGTTTGGGAGACGCGAAAACTACTACAGAACCTGAACAGAATATGTCAGAGTCGGAAAAACATAAACAAACAACAACAACGTTGTCATAGTTTCATAAACCAAGGTATCGATAATTTGGTGGGAACTGAAAATTCTCAGGAGTAAGCTGCGTAACGGGAGAAACTCGGAGTTACTCCCAGAGTTTCTCACTGAATTGCCCTTGGGTAAATGTCTCGAGTTTTTTTTGAAAAGGTCCTATAAACAAAATTTCCAATTTTTGCTTTTTGGGTGTTTTTGAATACCCCTGACTCAAGGGGAGCGTTCTTTTATTACGTAACACAAAATTTGGAATTTTTGACCCCCCTCCCCCCCCTTTGTAACAAATCGTAACAGATGAGCCATCCCCCCTACCCCCCCTGTAACGCGTAACGCAAGGTCTTTTTGCAAATTTTTATGAGTGCTTATATGAAAATTTTGCGTTACGTAACAGAATTTTTCAGCACACCCCCCCTCCCCCAATTTTCGTAACATTTCGTAACAGACACCGTCACCCCCTCCCCCCCCTAGCTGCGTTACGTAATAAAAGAACGCTCCCAAGGCGGTTTCATAAACACCCAAAAAGCAAAAATTGGAAATTTTGTTTATAGGACCTTTTCAAAAAAAAACTCGAGATGTGAGTTTGTTAACAAAGAATGTATCCTGCCTATCCAATTAACTAAAAATACCAAATTTACTCAAATGTCCAAAACGATCAAAATGGTCAAAATAACGAATAATCGACTGAAAATTCCAAAACAACCAAAATAACCAAATTGACCCAAATGGCCAAAACGACAACCAAAATCAACTCGCATTAGTATTTTTAAATTTAGGTTATCCAATTATTATCTAAGTTAATGTTTTAAGCAAGTAAAATAAACAACATTTATAATGGCAAAAATTACCAAATCGACTAAAACTATCAAAATTACCATAATGGCCAAAACGATAAAATTACTAAAATGACCAAATCGACCAAAATAACCCAAACGATCAAAATGACCAAATCGATACAAATGGCCAAAACGACCAAAACAACCAAAATGATTAAAACGACCAAAATGGTCAAAATGACCAAAACGACCAAATCGATCAATGTGCCCAAAACGATCAAAATTACCATAATGGCCAAAACGATAAATTTTTTAAAATAGCCAAATCGACTAAAATGACCAAAGCGATCAAAATTACCATAATGGCCAAAACCGAGGCCAAAACTACAAAATTACTAAAATGATCAAAACGACCAAAATTACCAAAATGATAAAAAATACCAAATCGACAAAGGCCAAAACCTGGGATGGGATAAACAAAGAGAAAAAAACCTATTGTCAAACTAAACCACTTTCAACATGGCCGCTTCTGTCAACCTAAACCAGTCCTTTCTTATGAGGAGAAAATGAGAAGTATTGTAATTTGAGTTGAAAAAAAAAATAAAACAAATTTAAATCAATTTCACAAATAATTGTAAATTGAATTAATAGATTGATTAAAATATTTTCAATTGAAAGGCATTTATTTCTATCGTACACCGAATGTTGACTTATCAGCATTTTCATTTAAAAAATCAATACATTTCATGAACCGACTATTCTTTTGCCCATTTAAAACTATTGTTATTTTTTTTGAGCGTTACATAGAAATGTCATCTAGATTGAACAATATTAAACCTGTGCTTCCCATGAAAATAAAATGTGGCGTGAAGAAACAACATTGTAGAACAGGATTTAAAAAGCAAACAAAAATAATGGCCACACTTTAGCCTATTTGACTTTTTTCGCACTTTATTTCAACACATTGCCACAAATTGAAAAACAAACTTTTATGCTCTTTGAAGTGAATGAATTGGTACAAATTTGAATTTTTGCCAGCCATTTCTTTCGATTCTGACGCCTTAGGGCGTGCGACCTAAGGAATGTTAACTTTCTTTAAAGTTGAGTAAAAATTGCCGTTGAATTCGACGTGCTCCTCTTTGGGGAACTGGGAAAGATTTATTTACTTTCTTTGCGTAACGGGACAACGACAGGAACAGTTCAAAAAAAAATCTCCCCTCCCATTTAATGACTTGCAGGCTCGCTTGCAGGCTTTTTTTTTAGGATTTTTTTTAGATTGATGTAAGAAAACGCATTGAAATCGTATTGCATTTTTCACATCCAAATGAAAATGAAAAATCTTCCATATAAAAAACACATTAAAAATTGAAGAAATGAACATTTTTTGACTCATCTTTGATTTGCCAACCATTTCAAGTAATTTGTATCCGGCAGCTCCTTATGAACGGATCCACCGTAAAACGATGGAATATAAACTCAGGATTCTCCACCCACGTCCAACCGCAAACTTTAACAGCCAAATACAAAAAAAAAAAAACTGCGAGGAGAAACTAAACAACAAGTCATCCACATGCTTGAGCACTGAGTTGAAAAACATCATCAAGAAAATTTGAATTGTCAAGCTATCTGAATCACAGATTGCTTGATATTTGTTTTCGAACACGAATTTTCTTGCAAAAAAACAGAAGAAGAATACAAACGTAAACACTCAAAAAGAAGACTCTATCCAGCCGTCCCGTCCCAGGCCAAAACGACCAAAATTACCAAAACGATCAAAATGACAAAAAATGCCAATCGAACCAAATGGCCAAAACGATAAAATTATTGAAATTACCAAAACTATCAAAATGACCAAATCGACTAAAATTATCAAAACGACCAAAATTACCAAAACGATCAAATTGATAAAAATTATCAAAATGATAAAATTTATCAAAATGATAAAAATAATCAAAATGATAAAAAATATCAAAATGATCAAAATTACTAAAATGACCAAAATGTCCAAACTACAAAAATTAAAAAAACGACAAAATCGATCAGAACTACCAAAATGTTCTAAAACCCAAATCAATCAAAATGGCCAGCATAACAAAATCGACCGAAATGGCCATATTGAACGAGATGGCCAAAACCCAGGTTCAAAATTTAGAAAATGACCAAAATTACCAAATCTACAAAAATCACGACAAAAATAGTCAAAACAACCGAATCGACTAGGGAGCCTGGAGCTTATTAGAGAACGGACATCTCAAACCAAATGTACCAATCGAAGCACGAGAACTGTCAAACGGAGGTACCAATCGAGCAAAATCCTTTGTCTTATGCTCGATTGGTACCTCCGTTTGACAGTTCTCGTGCTTCGATTGGTACTTTTGGTTTGAGATGTCCGTTCTCTAATAAGATCCTGGCTCTCTAGCCAAAACGCCCAAAATGAACAAAAGGACCAAAATGCTATAAATGTTTAAAATGACAAAAAATTACCAAATCGAGTTAAAATGGCCAAAACGACCAACATTGCAAAAACGATCAAAATGACAAAAAATACCAAATCAACCAAATGATCAAATCAACCAAAATTATCAAATCTAAACAAATTAAATTAATGGCCAAAACGATCAAAATGGCCAAAACGATCAGATCAGTCAAAACGATCAAAATGATAAAAAAGAAAAAAAAAGCCAAAATGACCAAAACGACCAAAATAACCAAATTGATCAAAATGGCCAAAACGATCAAAATGACAAAAATTACCATATCGACTTAAATCGACGGTAACATTTCAAAAGGCATCATGTACATTTTGACACTTTCTGGATTATTGCATATTCTGAAAGTTCTCCTAATAAGCTACCTCTGCACCAAAAATGAGCAAAAGTTACTTCAGTAAAGTCTGCTTAATCATAATTTTAAATAAAGTAACATAAACAAAATCTCTGCCATCAGCAGTCCCTGTTTATATAGCCCTGTCAGTCTGTCAAATTAAAAGACTACATGAACCTCGTGACGAAAAAAAGCATCATGAAAAAAGCGCCATGTACATTCGGCGAAGAAAAACGAATCATAACAAAGCGTCCCCCTCAATGACAGCAGGGTGATATAGACGTTGGTGATTTCAAAAGAAGTTATGTTTATTTTTCTCAAATATAATGACCGAAATAATGTTTTATTGAATTTGGATGATCAAGTATCAATAAAAGCAACGTTTTTCATCGTTTGTTATCATTATAGAACATATTATTTTGCTTTTATATTAAAATGGGAATTGAAAATGGATGCTCAACATTCAAATGCGTTTTTCTCAAAAAGGATGGTATGTACATGATGCTTTTTGAAATGTTGGCATCGAAATGTTTTAAACGATCAAAATAACTAAATTGGGTACTAAAGCCCTATGTCAATTTTTATGTACAACGGTAAAAAACACGATTAAAAACAATTTCTGATCACTTTTTTTTCATTTTAATGCAAAAATTTTTTTTGACAAGACAACATTTGAAACTAATGACTTTGGTCAGTTATCAAGGACGGCTAGCTCAGTCCTTTCCAGGACAAAAGACCATCAACTCAAAGGTAGTCGTAGACCAAAGCTACTGACTACTCATCACTCAGGGTCGGCACGAACTACTAAGCGGATTCAGGTAGATACGGATAGGGCATTAAAAATCAAAGAACCACACTTTTCAAATAAAACGTGTATTTCTGTGTAAAGTGTGTGTGTGTGAAGTGTAGTGTGAAGGCAACTCGGGAACCTACGTACCAATCTGCTGCAGCTGGTCCTCTCGGATGAACGCCGTCACGTAATCCTCTCGCGATGGCCGGTCACAGGAGCGCCCTCGACTGTGCCGCCGTACTCCCAGGGGGGGGGGGGGGGTTCGTTGCAGCCAAATGACGGTTGATGGCTGGTGCTGCTGAACCGGAACTCTTGAGCTGCTGGGCTGGGTTACGCAGAGGTAGGCCAAGCGGGCGTTGCTGGTCCTACTTGCGTCAGACGTCTTCCTTCAGTGGCGTATTCGGCGGACCCGGCACCTGGCCGATCTGGTCTCACCGAGAGGGGAAATCTCCTTGGTGATTATGGCGCCCGCGCCAGAGATGCTGATGGTCCTATTACTGTTAGGTGCAGGCAACGGCTCCTCCGCGCTTATAGGCCTGGACCGACCGAAACCCGTACGTCGTCGAGTCGAGCGGACTGTTAACTTCCGCCAAGCACTTCCACTTCCGGAAGGCCAAGGTGTGAACAGCGCAAAGAACGGCACTGTCACTTGTCGACCTCGACTGATCGCACGGACGTCTGTATAATAAAAGAGGCCGATCTTTGGGATCGGCGAGCCAGGTAGACTTCTCCCTCCTATTTTCCCTGGAGGGAAAACCACCATTTTCCATCCCACCCATTGTGTACCGTCTCGACGCGACGCCGTCAAGAACGGTCTTGTTCGCAGCGGTACGAAAATCCCTTCGCTGCTTTGTAGGGTGTGATGTCGTATGTTGGGGAATTAAATTAAAAAGTGAAGGTTCGTTCAAGAATTGTAACCAACGGTTACACATTTTTTCGATGGATCAACTATGGTCCCCTTGGAACGAGCTGTCAAGTAGGAGCTTTTCTGTCAAGAAGGACCGCGAGGTTAATTTTTCAAAATTGTTTTAAAAATCCATTTTAAACTCTTTGTGGTCGTACAAAGGGTCATTGTACTCAGAAAAATAAATTTTATCGCTGTAAACAATGATATCAGCAATCTAAGCTTCATTTTAGGACCCAATTGGCCAAAATGTCCAAAACAACCAAAATTACCGAAGCAACCCAAATGACCGAAACTCGAGCTCTCGGGTTTAATTACCAAGTGCGTACCGAGGAGCGTAAACTTTCCGAAGTGCCATGGTAAACTTCACAGCATTTGCACATAAATTTTAACACCATCTTGCTGTTTGACAGCTCGATATTTTTTCCTCCAAATTCACCATTTCTCTCCGTGTCCACAAAAGTTTGCGTTCGCCGACATCCGACCTAGGGCTGTGCCAGCTGTCAAAATCGGACTTTGACAGCTCCGCGAACGACGACGACGACGACGGGAGGACTCGCCAGAAGCGCAGAAAAATTTTGATCGCGAGTGCCATCGCGCGTATTCGCTGACTCAAGCAAAGACAATTCGTGCGTAAATCGTGCGTCGTCATTACGGGAACGATCGGGAGGATTAGCTGGTTGAAGGATACACACAATTGAAGGGAAACAAAACGGGAGCAGAACGGCTCCAGAGGACGATCCCCGCCTGCTGCGAACGAGAGCTCAAACGAAGAACCGATAGTGAGGAGGAGGAGGAGGTGGTCACGAACAACCACACACAAACAGGCACACACACAATCTAGTAGGCAGAGTGTTCTTTTTTTTGTGAGTGTTCTCAGCCAGGCCAGCCAGCAGCAGCAGCACCAGTGAGGAGCAAAAATGGCGTCGATAGATTCGCAGATGAAAAACCGAATGCAAGGTTTTAAAAACAAAGGAAAAGATCAAGAGGTGAGTGTTTTCTGGAAGTTTCCGGGTGCGCTCGCTCATGGAGCGGCGATTGGGGCTGGTGTAACGAGCTGCGAAATTATGCGACTGGATCTCCGGGAAATGGGAGGAAAAAATCCGGAAGGACATTTCGCAACTTTCCGATTTTTGTTGTTGTGCGATGTTGCGAAGTAATTTCCGGACGGCACCCGCAACCTGCGGCAGTTTCCGGCCGCCGATGGCTATTAAAACGAAAATGAGTTTGACCTTCGACGGGGTCTCTGTTCCTTTGGCGGAGAGAGAGAGAGGAAGAGTAAAAAAAAAAATCGAAAATGAATCAGCGAAGGCTGCTTTGATCGTGTTGTCTTCTTTTTAACAGAACGACTTGGGTGGAATTTTGGAAGGAGCTAAAAATCGAGCCAAAAACCGAAACAATTCCAACCAGAAAAGAGCTGCCTTCAGCTGTGATCAGTCGTCGTCGCTGTACGCGTGCATGTGTTCGTTTTGCTTTATTTATTAGCTGTCTGGCTGGTCATCGCGGGCAGACGTGCACCGTCAGCAGTGTCGTCTGGGGTTGACCCCGGCGGAGAACATTAACGAGAGAGAGAGAGAGAGAGGCCCTTGCTGTTGATGAGTCACGAAACAAACTTGGCGATTAGTCGTTAGGTTATTCGAAATTATCTATAAAGTCTTTCAAAGTATCTTAGAATAGCTTAGCTTTATTCAATAACTTATCTTCAATTGCGTTGCAGATCTCAAATTGCTCACTCCTAATGTAAACATCCACTAACTAAGCACTCTTTGTTTACAGACTCATATTGGCCCATTTACAATGTTTTACTTGATTTAATCAGAATGGCGTTGAATTACTTCGTTCATGTTAGTTCAGTTCATATTGAAAAGTACCTAATAGAATGTCTATTATAGAAATCGTATGATGTGTTTAGTGAATGCTTGTTTTGCTTAAAAATGCATTCAAGGTATCTCCTTGTTATGGAAAAACTTCCTATGTGGTCAATATTATTCATTCTTGGTACTTGAAGTTTACGTCGGTATTAGGAAAGGGCGCATTGTACTTCGAAGTTCTTAAAGTTTTTAGTTTGTTCTGAAAAATTAAGAAAATCAATGGGAATAAAAGACTAATCGACAGAAAACATTCTGAAATGCATTTTTGCGCACAGATAATCATATTTCGACGCCAACATTTCAAAAAGCATCATGTACAAACCATGCGTTTTGAGAAAAACGCATTTGAATGTTGAGCATCCATTTTCAATTCCCATTTTAATATAAAAGCAAAATAAGATGTTCTAATAATAACAAACGATGAAAAAGGTTGCTTTTATTGATACTTGATCATCCAAATTCAATAAAACATCATTTCCGTAAATTTATTTGAGTAAAACAAACATAACTCCTTCTGAAATCACCAACGTCGATATCACCCTGCTGCCATTGGAGGGAGCGCTTTGTTATGATTCGTTTTTCTTCGCCGAATGTACATGGCGCTTTGTTCATGTTGCTTTTTTTTTCGTCACGAGGTTTATGTAGCCTTTTGTTTGACAGGTTGACAGGGCTATATAAACAGGGACTGCTGATGGCAGAGATTTTGTTTATGTTACTTTGTTTAAAATCATGATTAAACAAACTTTACTGAAGTAACTTTTGCTCATTTTTGGTGGAGAGTTAGCTTATTAGGTGTACTTTCAGAATATGCAATAACCCAGAAAGTGTCAAAATGTACATGATGCCTTTTGAAATGTTACCGTCGATTTAGCACTTGTGGGCTCGTTTAAAAATATTTTTAAAATTATGAAATTGATTTGTACAGCACCGCAAAAACTTTATTTCTCGATACAAATAAAAACGTTAACTAGTCCGCCTTAAAGTGGTTGGTGCCTATCATACATTAATATACTCTTGAAAGGGTTGTCAAATTTTTAATCCTTCGTATTCGTTTTAAAGGTCTTTTGATTGCCCATCAACGGGTAATGGGTCGCATGGTCGATCCGGACAACGTTTTCATCAAAATATCTGAGATCCGGCCTAAAAAAAGTGTATAAAGTGCAAGTGCTTATAACTTTTGATAGGGTTGTCAGATCTTGAATGTTTTGGACTCTAAATGTATAAAATTTTTCAGACTTCAGTCAAACTTGTTTTTTAACATAATTTGCATAACTCTTGCATAGCTCTATAAATTCCAATAGCGACGTATGGGACTCCAAGACGGATCGAATGAGTCTAAAACGGACAAAATCGGTACGGCCAGTGCCGCGATAATCAACACAGAGACTTTCTGCTCAGATTTTGGTCCTTAAGGAGGTATTAGACTATTAGAAAGGGATCAAGAAATGGCTTTACGAACAGCAGAATAAAGGAGAGGGAACGATTTCTTGGGGCTTTTCTTCACCTTCTTTGGCTTGCTTTCGCTGCCGCTGCTGCCCATTTGAAATTTTTCTTGACTGGACTGCCGTTCTACGCATGATTGTCCCATGTTCAAAAAAGTGCAACTGAGAAAAACGCGATTGAAATTTTTCGACCGATTTCTGTGTTTCTACGCATAATTGTCCCGTGGGTTCCTATTCGCCCTATGTGTCCCTAATCGCCCCAGTTAGCAGGTTATCACCCTTATTTGTGATTATCTTGCTATACAACAGGTTAACAAGAAATAATGCTTAGTTAAACTAAAGATTCCGTGTAAGAAAATACTTGGTGAGACAATTATGCGTAGAAGTTTAGCGATGGGACAAACAGACTTGGTGTTGTTTTTCATGAGTTTCCGAACAAAGTACCAGATTTTATGCGTTTTTCTTAAAGTACACATCAAACTAAACTTAAAAATGTCATAAAGTCAAAATCGTCCAAAACTGACATGGGACAATTATGCGTAGAACGGCAGTGGATCCTTCCGAAGTGCGTAAACCACCAAACTCGCAAACAGAGCCAAATGTATGCAGGCTGACGTTTCTGGCAAACAAACAAAACAAGCAAAATGTCAAAAAGTGTGTTTGTGTGCGAGTTTGTTTTTTTTTGTCATAGTCTAATACGTCTTTGAGTAGAGATGTATACGTAAAGGTGGGGCTAGGAAGTCTAATTAAGATGTTCATTTTTAAAATACAACTGAACAGGTGCATTATGTCTGCCTACATACATTTTGATATTTTCCCAAACATTTTGAGCTATTATTCTAAACAATTAAAGGGGCAACACAAAAAGATTGTGTAATTTTTCAGTAAATTGCACAAAAAATATGTTAAATAGTTGCAAAAAAAGGTTTTCAATAATTATTCGTCCAATTTCAATAAAATTTTAATAAATTTGGTTATGCCTGAATCAGATTCATAACTCAAATGTCATAATTTCGAATTTCGAGATGAAAAGTTTCTTTGGGCAAAATATGTTTGAAGTTCAACCCAGAAAAAAGTATGTATGTTTTTTTTAATTAGTTAATACCTTTGTTGTTGGTATTTTTACAGATTTCTACTTAAATATAATTTGAGTGATTTATAACTCATTTCTAGAAATGTTAAACGAAGCCCCCAAGGGTCATACTTTGGTCACCCCTGATTAAAAGGTTGTTCAACTATTACGTCCAGTGTTTTTCGGGTTTGATAACTGTCACAAACTCTAGACCCCCTACCAAATAGGCATTCCTTCCTATAGCTGTTCCACTGACGGTCTGGAGGGATCCTACAGTGGCCATCATATGGTCATTATGGGACGATCCACAAACCACGTGGACACCTTCGGAAATTGAAAAAACTTTTTTTTCTGTATGGAGCGTATGCAATTGCCGGTATGTCCACGCATCCTCCCTCCGCGGTTGTTTCTGTGAAATGTCGTTCATACACACAATCTGACTTTGCGGTCAATGTGGTCCAGATCGCAAAATTAAGTGGAAAATAGATTTTCCGAAAAATGGTGAAATTTTGGAGCTCTTGTGATTTTAGAGGAGTTGTTGCAAATGAGCAGTTCTCTAGGATTTCGGTCATTCGATTTTTTTTTTGTATTTTTTAATCCGACTGAAACTTTTTTGGTGCCTTTGGTATGCCCAAAGAAGCTATTTTGCATCATTAGTTTGTCCATATAATTTTCCATACAAATTTGGCAGCTGTCCATACAAAAATGATGTATGAAAATTCAAAAATCTGTATCTTTTGAAGGAATTTTTTGATCGATTTGGTGTCTTCGGCAAAGTTGTAGGTATGGATTCGGACTACACTGGAAAAAAATGATACACGGTAAAAAAAATTTGGTGATTTTTTTATTTAACATTTAACACTAAAACTTGATTTGCAAAAAAAAACAATTTTAATTTTTTTTATTTTTTGATATGTTTTAGAGGACATAAAATGCCAACTTTTCAGAAATTTCCAGGTTGTGCAAAAAATCATTGACCGAGATATGTATTTTTGAATCAATACTATTTTTTTTTCAAAAAATCGAAATTTTGGTCGCAAAAATTTTTCAACTTCATTTTTCGATGTAAAATCAAATTTGCAATCAAAAAGTACTCTAGTGAAATTTTGATAAAGTGCTCCGTTTTCAAGTTAAATCCATATTTAGGTGACTTTTTTCAAAATAGTCGCAGTTTTAAATTAGTGCACATGTTTGCCCACTTTTGATAAAAATATGTTTGAAAAGCTGAGAAAATTCTCTATATTTTGCTTCTTCAGACTTTACTTTACAGACTCATAAAACATTTGTGAAATTTTCCGATCTTTTCGAAAACAATATTTTCAAATCAAGACTAACATTTCAAAAGGGCCAAACATTCAATATTACGCCCTTTTAAAATGTTAGTCCAAATTCATAGAAAGCATTTGAGCAAACCTTCAAAAATCAGTTTTTAGGAATTCAGAATTAAGTTTTAGAGAAAAGTGATATTCGGAGCACTTTTAGAGCTCTATAAAACAAACATTTTTATTTTTTAACAAGTCAATTTGAACTTTACTTTACTTAATCCACTTTCAGGTGGTTGATGCCTTCCTTGGATTGGCAAGCCCTTTAACTTTCTAGAAGTCAAAAATATTCCTGAAAAGTTAGATTTTCAAAGCCACCCGTAAACCGTCCTTATTTTCAACCTAACCAAAAGTTGCCCCTTTCTATTTGTAACAACACTTATAAAGACATTAAAACTTCACAATTTTTCGGAAAATCCACTTAATTTCACTTAATTTTGCGATCTGGACCACTGTACAAGGCAAGCAGTAAAGCCAGGTATAGCCAGGCATTAATGGTTGTGCGACATAAATTTTGATGTTGTGTAAAACTAAACATGATCGCTTTCTTTCTTTCTTCTTTTGCAGGAGATGCGAAGACGTCGCAATGAGGTGACAGTTGAGCTACGCAAAAACAAGCGCGAAGAGACGATCCTCAAACGGCGCAACGTGCCCGCGACGCCGGCCGAATCGACAGACGAGGACGACTACACCTCGCCGACGAACCTGAAGAAGCTCGTCGACAAGGCCGGAAACAACGCCGACAAAGAGGAACAGCTGGCCGCCGTCCAGGCCGCCCGTCGGCTACTCTCCTCGGACCGCAACCCGCCAATCGACGCGTTGATACAGAGCGGAATTCTGCCGATCTTGGTGGGCTGTCTGGATCGCGACGACAACCAGCTGCTGCAGTTTGAAGCCGCCTGGGCACTGACGAATATCGCATCCGGAACATCAGCCCAAACGAACCAGGTCGTGCGCGCCGGTGCCGTGCCACTGTTTCTGCGTCTGCTCGGTTCCCCTGCCCCGAATGTGTGCGAACAGGCCGTATGGGCGCTCGGAAACATCATCGGCGATGGCCCGTGCCTGCGGGATTACGTCATCAAGCTCGGCGTCGTCCAGCCGCTGCTTTCGTTCATCAAGCCAGAGATTCCGATTCCCTTCCTGCGCAACGTCACCTGGGTGATTGTGAACCTGTGTCGTAACAAGGATCCACCGCCACCGGTCAACACAATACTGGAGATTCTGCCGGCGCTCAACATGCTGATCCACCACACCGACATCAACATCCTCGTGGACACCGTGTGGGCGCTCAGCTATCTCACCGACGGAGGCAACGAACAGATCCAGCTGGTGATTGACAGCGGTGTCGTGCCCAAGTTGATCCCGCTGCTGTCGCACGTCGAAGTCAAGGTCCAGACGGCGGCGCTCCGAGCGGTCGGCAACATCGTGACCGGTTCCGACGATCAGACTCAGGTAACTAGGTTACTCGTTTTGTTTTTGAGTTGTTGAAATTTCAAGTTTCAACCATTTTTCCAGGTCGTCCTGAACTGCGACGCCCTTTCGCACTTCCCGTCGCTGCTGAGCCACGCCAAGGACAAGATCCGCAAGGAGGCGGTCTGGTTCCTGTCGAACATCACGGCCGGCAACCAGGCCCAGGTGCAGGCCGTCATCGATGCCGGCCTGCTGCCGAAGATCATCGAGAATCTGAGCAAGGGCGAGTTCCAGACGCAGAAGGAGGCGGCGTGGGCGATCAGCAACCTCACGATCAGCGGCAACCGGGAACAGGTGGCGCAGCTCATCAAGGACGGTGCCATCCCGCCGTTCTGCGACCTGCTCACGTGCAAGGATACGCAAGTTATCAATGTGAGTTGTTTGGGTTTTTTTGGTGTGCTGCAAGTGGGAGAGTGTTGACCTTTTCGCTTTGCTAGGTTATCCTGGACGGCATCAACAACATGCTGAAACTGGCCGGACCGCACACGGAGGAGATTGCCAACATGATTGAGGAGTGCGACGGAGTGTCCAAGATCGAGATGCTGCAGAACCACGAGAATATCGAAATCTACAAGCTGGCGTACGACATCATCGAGCAGTTCTTCTCGGACGAGGTAAGATCCGCTTGCTTTCTCGACTACCTTGAGGTGAAATTAATCTCTCTCTCCCCCCTACAGACCGACGAGGCCGTGCTGGACGAGCTGAGACCGGCCGTCGACGAGAACGCGTTCCAGTTCAACCAGAACCCAAACGTGCCCCGAGACGGGTTCAACTTTTAAAACAAGCACACAAACAACCTAAGGAAAGGAATCCCGCGATCCGCGACTGGCAGAGGACTAGCAACACTAGCAAAAACACACACAATATCTTCCCCCTCCCTCCCCCGTCAGAATCTTATCCGCGCGCTATCCACACACACACTCAACGCCACGCCGCTGCAAGTTTTAGTTGGTCATGTTTCAAAATTATCGCCACCACCACCTTCGCGTGCGCGTTTTCGAAGAGGCCGGATGATTCGACGCCAGTCTCCTCTTCCCGGACGGAAAAGGTCGCACGCGCGCGCGCCCAAGCAGATAAGAAATGCTAGTTTTTCTTAGGATTTTCTGCAAAACTAATTAAAAAGAAGAAGCAAGTTAATGATATCTATTTATTATATAAACAAAACAACAGAACACACGAAGATAAGAAAAAAAGGATTGCGGAAAGGACAGGTTAATAGAGGACAAACGGACGACGAAGCTGCATCTGCCATTCATCGTACACACGCACTCACCACACAAACACACACACAAATTCATACCCATCTGAAGACGCTTATACACACGTACACAAACATACAAACACGACCGTTGAATGAATTAAGAATTACGTTTTTCTGTAGAAAAATAACCCCTCCAACAAACTCAAGTTCCTTCTCTTCTTCGAGGAAAAAAATATCTTTTAGAAAAAGAACGTCAAGCGAGATTATTTTTTTCAGTGTCGCAATTTTCCTTTAAAATTTTGGTTTAAAAAACGAAAAACGTTTCGTGGGAAGGATACTTTTAAACTATCCTGCTTTTAATTGTTAAAGAATCAAATCAAGTTACCTCGCTCACGGAGAAGGGAAGGAGAAAGGTTGAAACTTTTTAAACGAAACAAGAAAAAAACTCAATTTCGCACATGGGTGACGAATTGAGAGGCAAAATTTAGCTAAACAGCAAGTGTAGTAGAGGCAAGAAGAAGGCAAAAAGTGTAAAGAAGAAACCGCGTTTTTCTTTTTCCTCTCGTGTAAAAAGCATATTTTTATATTGCAAACTTTATTGATCGAAATAAACCAATGGACTGTAAGTTAGAGCTATGTTATTTTCTCGGTTGGATGACAAATCGACACGAAACTTCTCATTTTCCGAGCCAACAGTAAAAAAGGGGCTTCTTTTGCTTTAGTTTAAGCTTTATTAAGTGTAAAGAGAATAAAATATCGGCCACAAATGAGTTAGAACAAGTGATTGCGCGTAGGCGCGGCTCTTAATGAAATTAAGCAGCACGCACTCTTGGAGAAAGATTTTTTTTTGTAATTAGTTTTCACGAATCAACAAAAACAAGAGAGATAGAGAGAGTCCCCTGCGCGGGTAGCAGGTAGGCGTCTGCGTTAGGAATTTTTAAGTAATCAAATTTTGTTCTTGTGTAGACAAATGTGAAAGGTTGCTCCGCAAAAAAAGAAAGGAGAGAACAGATTACAGACACAAACGCGCACTTTTTTGGTGATCGTCACACGTTGGTTGAGTTTACGCAGAAAAAGGGAAGGACATTTTGAAAATGATATTGTGAAACCAACTCGAGCTAGAAAATGTAATTTTCGAATTATGCAGACTTGGAGGCAGAACGAATGTGAAACAAGAAATCGTTTAGGGAATAACAAAGAAATTAGATATCAAACAATTGAA
Organism: Culex pipiens pallens; assembly: GCF_016801865.2. Classification (NCBI taxonomy): domain Eukaryota; kingdom Metazoa; phylum Arthropoda; class Insecta; order Diptera; family Culicidae; genus Culex; species Culex pipiens. Next base: position 179,568,558 of record NC_068939.1, read on the forward strand.
AAAAAGTCGAAACAGCAGCAGAAAAATCATACGCAAAAAAACTACATTACCATTTTTTATGTATTTAAGCTTGCTAGAAAGTCAAATTTGGAACAGCGAAAACAACAAGAAAAGAATAAATGGACGAAGCGACACGAGAAGCAACACTCAGACAAACCACAACAAACAAACACACACAAACAAACAAGCAAACAAACACACTCACCAACAGTACCGAGAAGAAAGCAAAATGGGAAGGTGAAAAGAAAAAAACAGATTTATTTTTGTCCTTTCTGAAAACATTGAACAGTAATAAAACAAAACAAAAAAAAAACAGACAAA